>NC_132852.1:27576989-27889489 GCF_048164855.1 Canis lupus baileyi
AAAGAGGATGATCAACAGTGTCCACTGTTGTTGAAAGGTTGAATCAAAAAAGTCACCTTTGGATTTTGCAATGTAAAGGTCATTAATTACCTTAAGAGAATTGCTGTTATTTGAAATCACATGATTTGCCAAGTATAGTTATAGACAGTGATGAACAAAACATTAAAGTCAACCAACTTACATTCTGGTAGGAAAGAGAGTCAACAGATAATATAGTTCAGTTAAATAATAAGCACATTGAAGAACAAACCAGAGTAACACACACACACACACACACACACACACACACACACACACTCTCTTAAATGCAGAAAACAAACTGGTGCTTACCAGAGGGGAGGTGACTGGGAGGATGGGTGAAATAAAGGGGATTAAGAGGTTTCCGGTTATAAAATAAATAAGTCACAGAGATGAAAGTACAGCATAGGGATTATTAGTCAGTAATATTGTAATAATGCTGTTTGGTGGCAAATAGTCACTACACTTATCAATGTGAGCACTGACTTACGTGTAGAATTGTTGAATCAATATGTTGTATGTCTGAAACTAGTATGTTAATTATACTTTGATTTTTAAAGATGTTATTGATTTATTTATGAAAGAGTGTGTGAGGGACAGGGGGAAAAGCAGAAACAGAGGGACAAGAAGACTCCATGCTGAGCTTGGAGCCCCAGGCAGGGCTCTACCCCACTAACCTGAGATCATGACCTGAGCTGAAACCAAGAGTCAGTCACTTAACTGACTGAGCTACCCAGATGCCCCATACTTCAATTTTTAAAGAAGAAGAAAACATCATAAAATGAAGTGCTATAATAAATAGGATGTCCAGAAAGGGTACTAAGAAACTACCATTTGACCTGAGACCTACATAATAAGAGTCAGCTTCTTAAATCATCTCTGTGACACATCAATAGGAATATGTGAACCTGATTTGGGTCCTGAGTCAAAGAAACTAGAAAATAAATCACATTTATGAGACAATTGGAAATTCTAACACTGACTAGGTATATGATTTTAAAGAACTGTTTTTTAGGTTTCATAAATGTACTATGGTTATGTTATTCAATGGTTCTTTTAGAAACATACTAAAATATTAGAGATGAAATTATTTCTGGAATTTCCTTCAAAATAATTTTGAGGAAAATAATATGGGAGGTCGGGGAAGAGGATGGGAAGTATAGACAATATAACATTGAACATGTGTTAAGCTTTGAAGGTAGTTGATGGTACCTGGGAATTAATTATACCATTCTGACTCCTTTTTATATATTTAATTTTTCCAGAACTTTTCAAAACTAAAACTAAAAGCTTCCCTGAAGTTTCTCTGACTTGATCTGTAAGAATTAGTAATTCCCAGTACACAAAGTTGTGGAAAGGATGAAATCGGATGTTTAAAGCACAGGCACATACCAGTTTCACAACAAACAACAGTTCTGTTCCTCTCACCCCCATCCCCATCTTGTGAGTTAACTTTGGAGGATAAGAAGCTATTCTGAGTAACTTTTGAAACTATGTAAGGTAACACTGATTAACTATTTTGTTAGAATACTTAGGGAACCTTTAAAGGATATAACATCAACTAACGTTAAGGATTCGCCTTAACATTGATGGGATGAGTAACTGGGTATCATCCTGTAGTTGGCAAATTGAATTTACTTATTTATTTTTTAAAGATTTTATTTACTTATTTATGAGACAGAGAGAGAGAGAGAGGCAGAGACACAGGCAGAGGGAGAAGCAAGCTCCATGCAGGGTGCTTGATAAAATTTTAGATTCCTGGGCTCTGCCCACAAAAGTTCTGATTCAGAACTTCTGGGTCTGGAGTGGGTCTCAGGAATTTGCATTTTTAGGAAACATTCCAAAGAATTCTGTCGTAGGTAGCTTTTGAGATACATTTGGAAACTGTTTTTCAAGTCTCAAGTGCCTCTAGACATTATCTGTAGACCAAAATTAGTCCTTAGGGTAGTGAGGGTTTTCTTGCTAGTAACACTGTGGTTCTCATAGAAAAGTCAAAGGAACATAATCTCATAAGATTCCATGAACATGGAAGCAAAAGAACATAGACCCTTCTAACCGGAAGAACAATCCCAGTTGCCTGTTACTATCATCTAGGATGAGTATCTGCAATACCCAACCCAACTGTCACAAGAGGAAACTAGCACTTAACTCAGCTACTGGGACTTGTGGAAGCCCCAAAAGGCTTCCTCAAATGTGATCTTTCTCCCTATGAGCCAAGCTATAAGTCTGTGAGATAAGAACCGATCACTCTCACCACCACCAATACCATCACTGCTGATGAGGTATCTCTGTTATGTTCCCTCAATCATCCTGCTTTCAAGGATGAATACTGTGGAACAAAATGAGAAAGATGCTAATGCTATTTGGGATGAAAGCATTTACTTCTCCAAGAATTTCACCTCCTTTCAAGATGGTTGGGAAGAAGGATGCATATACCTGCTTCAGTTTGGAGAAGAGCTGGTGGTTCACAGACTGTCTCAAGCGGCAACATTTCTACAGCATATGTTCAAGTGTGCCTTGTGTTTTTGCTACTACAATCCTTAAATGGAAACTCTTCATGATTCAGAAGGCTCCAGAATTTTTTGCACTAACTTGAAAAGGAAAAAAAAATTCTACTCCTCCACAAAATATCGATAGATTTATTGGGGGCATTAAGCCTCAAGAGATCTGTTTTTTTTTTTTTAATTATGATTCAACCCTGAAGGTAGTGGAGAGCAGCAGGGTAGGATGATGCCTTCGGGGGGAGCCCTGGGTGGCTCAGCGGTTTAGCACCTGCCTTCAGCCCAGGGCCTGATCCAGGAGTCCCAGGATTGAGTCCCGCATCAGGCTCCCTGCATGGAGCATGCTTCTCCCTCTGCCTGTGTCTGTCTCTCTCTGTGTATCTCTCATGAATAAATAAATAAAATCTTAAAAAAAAAAAAAAAACTTTAGTTCCCAGTACCTCTCATTTTAAAACGTTTTGGAAATCTCTCTTCTAACCATTCACTCAACCAAGTTTTACATGGCAGTTCATCTTAGCCTGGTGACTGAAAAGATTGAAAAATTCAAATCTCACATCAAGAACCTACACTCGGATTTTTTTTTTTTTAACCCTTTGAAAGATTCTCATGGCTCAGGAGAGGAGGAAAATCCTAATATAGGACTCTGTTGTCCTACCCTATAAGCCAGAACAATCCCACTAGCCTCTCCTCTCGCCAACAGACCGAACTCCTGGGGCCCAGTTTGCCTCCCAAGCTCAGCATCCCACCTGTGCCCTTCAACACACTCTCTTCCCCCATAACGGTTTCCCCCTTATGTCTTCTAGTTACACCCCTGTTCATCCCTCTGTTGTCCCCTCCCTCGGGAAAATCTGATTTAAATCAAAGGTTTTCAAAGGACTATCTACCCATCTCCCTAGCAATGATCATTGTTACAATTTTAGATTTTGTGTGCGTGTGCAAGCTCCTCCAGGGCAGAAGCTGCACCCAGTTTTTTTTTTTTTTTTTTTTTTTTTTTTTTTTTTTTATGATAGACATAGAGAGAGAGAGAGGCAGAGACACAGGCGGAGGGAGAAGCAGGCTCCATGCAGGGAGCCCGACGCGGGACTCGATCCCAAGACTCCAGGGTCGCGCCCTGGGCCAAAGGCAGGCGCCAAACCGCTGCGCCACCCAGGGATCCCCCGCACCCAGTTTTGTGCACCTCGGTACCTCGCCCCGTTCCCCAAACAATGAACGTTGAACACATTTGCAGGGTGACTTTAGTAACTGTGTTTGTGCCTCTGCTTTCTCCCCCCGCCGCCCCCCGCCGCCCAGCTTTGCTACGGCCCAAAACGAAAAACAAGCAGCGCTGTTGGGATTTGTATTCAGATCGGTATTCGTCTCCTCTCCATCTACGGACGTGGGAAGCTGGGAACCGAAGCGAGGCGACGCCGCCGAGCCGGGGAGGGCGGGGGGCCGCGCGGCCGCACGGCGGGCCACGGAGGGCTCGGCCCCACCGCCCCCAGCCCGGCGCGCCCCCCGCGCCCCCGCGCGAGCGCGAGTCGCCGGCGGAAGTGCTGCGTCGCGCACTTCCGGGTGTTGTCTGGCCGCCGCCGCCGCCGCCGCCGCCGCCGCGCGTCTCCCGTGTCCCGTCTCCCGGCCGCCGCCGCCGCCGCCGCCTCGCGTCCTGGAGCCAGGAGCGACGTCACCGCCATGGCCGGCATCAAAGGTGGGCCTGGGGCGCAGGGCGCCGGAGGGCGGGCTTGGCCGCCCGGGAGAGGGGGAGGGGGTCCGTCGCGGGTCCCCGCACGCCGCCGCCTCGGCCCGGGCGCGCGCGACGCGGGGGGTCCCTGCGCTTGGCCGCCGCCCGCCGCCCGCCCCGCGGCCCCCGCCTCCGCCCTCGCAGCCCGCGAGCCGAGCTGGGCGCGGCGCCCCCTCCGCCCCCGCCCGCGTCCCCGGTCCCCGTCCCCGTCCCCCGAAAGGCCGGCGCGGTGGGCGGCTTCTGCGTCGGCCCCCGCTCGCTGCTCGTCTCGGAAGCCTCCCTCCCAGCGCGCGTCGGCCCCGCTACGGAGAACCGAGGGGTCCTGGGCGTGCGGGAGCCCCGCAGCGCCTCGGGCCGTCGCTCGCGTTTTGCAGGAGTTTGCGTCCGAGAGAGGCGAGCGGGCACTGGTTTTGCGGGGCTTGAGGCCCCAGGGGATGCCAGTTACGGGAAGTCAGGTGTCGTCTCCCGCTCGGCTTGGGGTGCCGAGCCGAGCCGAGTCCCTCCGGAGCGCCCTGGAAGGACTTAGGGACGGCCCTTTCCTGGACCTTGGCCGCCACCTCCCCCTCTTGGGACCTGCGCTCCCCGCTTTCACAGGCTTCCGAAACTGGTGCGTGTTGGTTTGTGGGGTCCGTCCGAGCAGGTAGAGCCTGTAAGGGACCCCGAAGTGCTCCTGTCCTCCGCGGCTGCACGTTGACGCTCTGTAGTTGGGTTCGTTGAAGGACTAAAACCGTGTTACGGCTTAATGGGAAATTGCTCGCTTATTCACATATTTTCTTTAGGAATTACGGCAGCTTGCACTCTTTCGTATTATTTGGTAGTTTTTGTTGATGTGATTAGAAGGAGATACCGTTGACAGCCTTTTCAACTCTTTGACCACCAATTGCATTGATTTCCTGACCTGACGGCTTGGTACAAGGGGCAGGGAAGCAAGCAGGAGAGCTCTGATAGTAGTGTTGGGTTTTTTTGGTTTTGTGTGTGTGTGTGTGTGTTTGTGTGTGTGTTTCTGTGTAACTTCTTTCCTTCAGGACAACTTTTATTGAGCTTCTTTGCCAGAGTCACATTTTTGCTGTATCTGGTTTATAATTTAATGTCTGAAAACATTTCATTATCGATGTAAAGCTTTGTCATTAGATAAGCAACAAAGATCATTTTCAACTTTTATTTATTTATTTATTTTTTTGAACTGTGATAGACCTCTTTAAATCTCTGTATGGAAAGGTAGTTTGGGTAGAATGCTGTGGTTTTTAAGAATGTTGCCAGTTTCCCGATTCTTCCCAATTTCTTCAGTGTCATCAACGGAAGTCTCCCTCTGAAGAAAATAGCTTTGTAGTTTCCTTTTCCAAATTTAGGAAAATATTAACCAGGCGGAAGTATCTCAGATGGAATTGTGCTAATAAACTTTCGGTTTCCAGAAGATTTTTCTGATTGTTAGGACTTTTATCAGGACATTTTCTTTCGTTGGCCTGTCTTTGTATTAGGCAGGAGTGCTGCTGTAATTGGAGACCATCATTTATTTCTTAAGCCATTTGCTAATATTTGGTCATATGTTAGATTTTTCTGGGAACTCCCAGGTTAGGGAACTGGCCCCTGCTAGGCTAATTTCTTTGTAGTCACAGAATCAGCACCCCGTCTCTGGAGAGTTTAGATAATTGGGCTGTTCCATCCCTAGCCTAGAGGCTTTGGGAGTAGAAACCAGACTCAGATATCTAAGTTTTTCCCTCCAAATGTTTCATCACTCAGTTACAGTATAAATTCTTGCCTTGTTGATGTGTCATATGGGACAACCATTCATACACAAATGATGAAATTTCTATATAAACCAGCCTAGTTGCTGATTTCATAAGACTGGAGAAACTTTGTAAGTTTTGAGAACACTTTAGAGTGATATGTTTAACCCCACTGATTTTTATCATATTCAGTGTGACTGGGAGGTGGGATGTCACAGAAAGCTATTTTTTAATACTTAAATCTTACCTTGTTTTCATTTTTAATTTTTTAAGAGATCATCTTTTATTGACTTTTTCAGAGTGTACTCAAAGAATTTAGACTTTCTTTTTTGGTAAGAACATGATTGTTCTCTGTCATAGAAGAGTTACCCTCAGACACCATCGAGCCCTAAAGCTATTGCCTTTTGGCCAAGATTACCACAAACCAGTATGCTTTTTGAGATTTTTCTGCCTGATTCAAGAATTTTTTTCAGTTACCATTCTCTTCTGAGAGGGCAGATCTTGCTTATGTGCAGTTCTACCTCCTATTTGTCATTTGCTTATGGGAAGCAAGATTTTTAAACTTAGAAAATTTTATGTTACGAGTTACAGGTAACAATGATCATTTCTGGGTAGAGAAAGTGACTACTCAATTTTGTTCTGGCTACATGAATTGCTATTGAAAAAATATGTATAAATGAACATAGGTAGCTCTTTAATTTTTTTTATTCTGCTGAAATTCTCACACAACAGTTGTTGACTGAATAAGAGCCTAAGAGCCTAAGGGTCTGTTTATAAAGAATGGTAGCTTTAGTGTATGGGCTTTGTGACATCTGTTGTGCTCTGTAGTGACCCTTGTTTCTTCCAGGATTCTAAATTATATTCTGGATAAATGGCTTCTGAATAAATAAGTTGTTATTATATAGTATTTATAGTGGTGAATTTAGCTGTTGGGCAACTACATTCAAAAAGTGAAGATGGTTCCCTGAAACTAATATAACACTGTATGTTAGTTATACGGAAATAAAAAAAAATTTTTAAGCGAAGATGACATTTTACTTCTTCAGCATGTCTTGTTACAAGTATCTTTAGTGTTCAGAGAATTATTTGCATTTTAGTTCTAGTCCAAGTCTCATTTTTTAAAAAGATTTTATTTGTTTATTTGAGAGCAAGAGAACACAAGCAGGAGAGGGGCAGAGGGAGAGGGAGAAGCAGACTCCCCACTGACCAGGGAGCCCGATGCAGGGTTCCATCCCAGAGTCCTGGGATCATGACCTGAGCCCAAGGCAGACACTTAACTGACTGAGCCACCCAGGCACCCCCAAGTCTCATTTTATAGAAGAAAGAACTGACACTCAGCTACTATTATGTAGGCAGCTAGTTAAGTGGCTAGTAGGGGCTAGGGACCCATTGTCTCCTGACTTTCATTTATGTGCTGTTTTTACCCTGCTACTTTGGAATGATCTTCCTATCCTCTTCCCTTCTGTTCCTTTCTCTCTTTTTTTCCCCTTGGGTTTTTTACTCATTCTAAAATATTTATTATGCAGTGTTAAGAGCTGGGGTGTGAGCATGAACAGAAAAACTTTTTCCCTGCTGTGGTGGACCAAACAGATTATAAGGAAAAACAGATACAGGGGTGCCTGGATGGCTTAGTCAGTTAAGCATCATACTCTTGATTTTGGCTCAGGTCACGATCTCAGAGTCATGGAATCAAGCCCCACATCGTGCTTTGTGCTCAGCACGGAGTCTGCTTGTCCCTTTCCCTATGCTCCTTACCCCACTTGCACGTACACTCTCTGTCTTCCAATCTCTCTCTCTCTCTAAAATAAATTAAATCTGTATTTTAAAAAGGAAAAACAGGTATAAGTCATTATAAAATTACAGCTATCGTAACTGAGCAAAGAGAATGTATACAGTGCAAGGAGGGCCTCTGCACATGCATAATCCTCTGCCTGGGATACTCCCCTGCAGATATCCACGTGATTTGCTCCCTCATTTCATATAAATCTCTGTTCAGATGTCACCTCATCAGAGATGTCTTCCGAGGCCGCTCTGTCTGAAATACCACTCCCATCGTCGTACCTTACTTGATTTCTTTCATAGCACTTAACATTAATTTTCTAACTTTATTTTTATGATTTTGTTCCCTGCTAGAGTATAAGCTTCGTGAGAGCAAGAGCTTTAATTTTTTTTTCATTGCCTTATCAAGAACAGTGTGTGAAAACGTATTAGGTGCTCAGGAGATATTTGTTGAATAATGAATGAATATATCTAATAGGAGGAATTGGTCTAGCAGGAGATTTGAAAAAAACTTCAGTGAGGAAGAAATGATTGAGCTGACATCTGAAGGACATAGAGGAATTCACTTGGAAGAAAGAGGAAGGGAATGGAAGAATAATGCAAGCTCCCTGCATGTGGAAGGACCTTGTCTGGTTTCTTAACATATCTCCAGCACTTGTTATGTATTTAACTCTCAGTAAATATTTCTTGAATGAAATGAATGAATGAAAAAGTTTCCGAGATAGAAGGGACATGTATAAGGGCCATGTGGGTGAGGAGCCTGCTAATTTCTGGGAGAGGAAAGGCCAGTGTAACCAAAGTGCAGAGAGCAAGGCATAGTAATAATATAGGCTGGTGTTAGGAGAGTGAGCAGGGTCACATTTTGAGGGTCTATGAACAAAACAAGTGGTAAACTCAGTATTTTTCTCACAGTTTACATTGCATTTCATTGTAAACTTGAAGTTACTTGCTGTAAAATAAAAATGCAACTCTTTTTCTTTCTTTTTTCTGTAACTGAAAATATAATGGCACTAAGGACTAGGGAAATGTGTTCAGAGTTGACATGATCTACATCGGTGATCTAAATGAAAACCAAATCTACTATCTTACCATACCATGTGAGTGGGTGTCTGTAATTATAACCATTTTAATCCAGAGAAATCTGTCAGTAGTACTGGGCAGGATTTAACCCCTTTACTGTTAGTTTTGGTTTGTATATGTTAGCTTTTCTTTTGGTAACTTTTAGACCTTCTGCAACTCTTTTGAAAAATAAGATTTCTGTTAAGGTTAATGTACTGCCTCATTTAAAACAAAAAACACCTAAGTTATTCTCTTAGCCAATGCAGTTACAGAAAAATACAAGTTATATAGAACTCTAAATAAATAAATAGATCATTTGTATCTTTGCTTAATTCTAGGCCATCAATTAACTATGCCTATTGAAGAAAGTTTTTTCTACTCACTAATAATATGTGAAAACATTTTATAAAATATGTTTTGTGTGTGTATAACTTTAGAAACTATGTTTTATCTGTAGAATGCATCTATTGCTTGTGTTAATATCTTAAAATAGTGATACCAAAGAAGGATTTATACCCATTATCTTGTGCATTTTCCAATGTGTAGAAGGTTAGGGGAGGAAACCCAACTATAGTTTTGTAAGCTATTTAAAGGTCTATATCAAAATTAGTTGATTAAAATTATTAACTCCAGATATCCTTGGACACTTTTTTCTTACTAGTTTTGAGCACATTGGGTGTATATGCAAGAAGCAGGAACTGATCATGAGAGACTTTCCCAAAAAATAAAGTTCTAAAGTCCAGTAAAGCTGAGAATGCAGTTTCTGAACATCCTGCTTTTCAAACTGTAATGATCTGTGGAGTAAATATAACACTAATTACTGGAGGAACATCGATCTGGCAGGCTAAGATACTTATTAGAAATAGAGCCAGTAATGAGGGAATGTGGTAGTGTGTTCATGATGGGTCAGGGCTCTGAAAATCAGTGTTGCTTTATTTTGCTTTGAAGATGACACAAAAAACTTATTCAGAGACTATAGATAACTTAGAGTATAATTGAAGATAACTCACTTTTAATGCATTTGTTTTTTTGTATTGTGTTCTGTTTTGCCTTTTGCTTCTGGGATCCCAGGTAATGTTCAGACTGCTAACACTGATATTAAAAATAATGTTAAGTTTAATTAATGTTTGTATTTGACTCTATTTACTTTGCAGCTTTGATTAGTTTGTCCTTTGGAGGAGCAATTGGGCTGATGTTTTTGATGCTTGGATGTGCCCTTCCAATATACAAGTATGTAAAATTTTTGTGTTTTTGAGTGTTTGAGGGTAAAATTTTTCTACTTTTAAAACTTTAAGAATTTTTTGAATGAAAGCTTCTACTGTAGAAGTAATTGTGAGAAATGTTCATTGACCAAGGACAAACCTTTTTAAAAGTGCAAAAAATGCTTTGGCTATTGCACTACTGTTCAGTTTTAAGTGCCTATTGATAAAATTAAACATGAGAAGATTTTAAAATGTCTTTTCAGCAAAAAATACCAGAAGCAGAATTAAGAGACAGTTGACTCAGAAAAAGTTATGTAAGCTATTACTTTCCATAGGGTAGAAAGAACTTTTAAAAATTAATAGGATAGGGACGCCTGGGTGGCTCAGCGGTTGAACGTCTGCCTTTGGCTTGGTGTGATCCTGGAGTCCTGAAGTCCTAGGATTGAGCCCCGCATCGGGCTCTCTACATGGAGCCTGCTTCTCTGCCCTCTTCCTATGTTTCTGCCTCTCTTTCCGTGTCTCTCATGAATAAAGAAATAAAATCTTTTTTAAAAAAAGGATAGATAAGTGAGAAAAATACAGACAACTAAATAAAAAAAATGCACAAGTATGAAAAAAGAACTGCACATTTACTAATAATAAGCACATGAAGTTATATTCAGCCTCTTTCAAAATTAAATGAAATCCTTTGGCAGAGATAAAAGCTATGGGTAGACAGGCACCGCCGTGTGCAGTGGGGTGAAGGAATAGCTATGTGCAGTCATCTTGGAGGCCAGTTTGCTTATAGCTCTCAAAATGTGTATATTCCTTGAACTAGTCATTCCACTTAGAATTTTCTCATGCAAATCTCCTGGCAGATGTTTGCAAAGACATGTATATGGGGGGGATTCTCGGTATACATGGCAGCCCGGTTAATAACAAAAGCCCTGGAGGCATCCTAAAGGCCTGTCAAAGGAGAAATGGTTTAAACTATGGTACGTCCATCCATCCATGGAAATCATAGGCACTTTTAAAAAGAATGAGGAAGAGCTGTAAATCCTAACAGGTAAAGGTGCTCAAGATACATTGTTAAATGGAAAAATGCAGTGATTCATGTTGCTAAAATTTATCTGTATGGAAATATGGAAGGACCCACAAGAAGGTCATTAGGAGAGTGGAAGGAGAAAGGAGGGGAGATATGGGCGGCTTGGTGTTTCCACTTTTGTGCTTTTGTTTTCTTTTTAACTTTTTATGTTGAAATGATTACATACTATCAAGAAGTTGCAAAGATCACTTCTCTGCCTTTTGGCTAAGATCAAGTGAAGAAGTTGCAAAGGTAGTACAGAGAGGTCCCCTGTCCCTTCACACAAGCTTCCCCCAGTGGCCCTGTCTTACATAACCTTACTTGTATTATCCAACCCGGAAATGACATTGGCACAATACAAAGCTAGATTGCACATTAAAAGCCACCTATTTTCTATATTCTGGCTGAAAGTCTTCAACATTACTTTCAGTTCATTTTCTACATTTTGATTTTAGTGTTTTGGGAGTTCACAGTGACCGAAGCAGAGTTTGGGGGTGTTCCAGCTTTAAGCCAAGAAAACTGTCATTCATTAAAAGTTAAGGGCATGAATTTTGCCTTTTAAAAATTACTGTGCCAATATTTCTATTTTCCATATGCTTCTTTATGTATAACTTAAATAATATTTTTGAATTTTGGGCCTTGATTCCAACTGTTTTAGTTTATAAAGCATTTTCTTCTAATATAAGAAATTTTTAATCATTGTGTCACAACTGGCTTTAGAAATACCATGACTAAATGTTTTTCTTTTCAGTGTTCAGGTTATTGTTTATTTTTAATCTATATCATGTTTTGTACCTTGCAACATTTCTTTGGTCCTTATTTTTGAAAAGCATGTATTATGTGTAGAAAAATGACATAGATAGCAAAAACTACATTAACTTATTTTTTTTTTCCTAGCCAATACTGGCCTCTCTTTGTTCTGTTTTTTTACATCCTTTCACCTATTCCATACTGCATAGCGAGAAGATTAGTGGATGACACAGATGCTATGAGTAACGCTTGTAAGGAACTTGCCATATTTCTTACAACAGGCATTGTTGTCTCAGCTTTTGGGCTCCCTATTGTGTTTGCCAGAGCACATCTGGTAAGTAAATATATTTTTCTGTTAACGATTTTACATTAGACTGTGTGTTAAAATTACCTCAGGAAAAAAGATTTTGATAAATGACATGAAAAAGAGATGAGAGACATAAGATCCTAGAGGATAGAGATAATCTTTTGTTGTCATTAACTGATAAAAATGATATTGGAGAGCATGGCTGGGGTCTGCAACAACAGTTGGCTCACCAGTACTTCACTCCCAGAACTGGGCACATCAGCTCACCCAGTGCTTCCCAACCACAAGCCACCCCCTCTGTAACTGTTGAAAGGCCTAAGGGGACATTATGTGTTCTCTGCAAATGGGAAAGTATGAAAGAGGGGAAGGGGTGCTGGGCTCCATATGCTTGTCTCCCTCCCAGACTCGGCAATCAGATTCACTCCTCCATCTCTGAGGAGGTAGAAAAGCCAGGGCCCTTCCAAATGGTGAGACAGGTAATCCCCTTTGCCCCTTTAAAAGAATGTACATGAATGTGTTTTCGTCTCTAGTACTTTAATCTGCTCTCTAGATAAAATTAGATTTACTGAAGAAGAGTTGGAGCAGATTTCTTTACAAACCAAAAGTTGTATATGTCTGTGCTGCCTCTTCAGAGTCCAGAAGTCGAGCTGTTGAATAATTATCATCTTCGTGACTTTGTCTTTTTAAAAGAAGTAAATTAAAAACAGCAATATAGAAAAGACCATTATGTCTTCAGTAGAGTGAAAGTTATTATTACAAATTGTATCTGTTTTAGATCATGATTGGCTTTCAACTAGAGTCTTGATTTACTTTTCATTCTCTTTTTGTTTTTCATGTGTCTATTAACTGTTTGTCTTCTTTTCCTAGATTGAGTGGGGAGCTTGTGCACTTGTTCTCACAGGAAACACAGTCATCTTTGCAACTATACTGGGCTTTTTCTTGGTCTTTGGAAGCAATGATGACTTCAGCTGGCAGCAGTGGTGAAAGGAATTACTGAACTATTGTCAGATGGACTTCTTGTCATTTGTTGGCCATCCACGCACACAGAAGATGGGGCAGGAATGCTGAGTGGTACAGCAAGCCTCTTGGGGGTATTCTAGGTGCTCCCTTCTCACTTTTATTGTAAGCATACTATTTTCACAGAGACTTGCTGAAGGATTAAAAGGATTTTCTCTTTTGGAAAAGCTTGACTGATTTCACACTTATCTCTAGTATGCTTTTTGTGGTGTCCTGCTGAATTTAAATATTTATGTATCCCTGTTTAGTTTTTTTTTTTTTAATCAGTATGCAATGTTAAGCCTTTTTAAAATGTAATAACCATTTGCATTGGTTAGGAATTAGATTTCTGCTGGCTATTACTGGGCTAAAGGATATTTTTTGTCTTAAAATTATTTAACCTCCATTGCAAAAAGTTAAAAGTTTTCAATCAGGATGACATCACTCCCAATTTTATGCAAACATGCAGACTGTTGGTATACCTTATAGACTGTATACTCAGTGCAAATATAGCTGCATTTATACCTCAGAGGAGCCAAGTATTAATGCCCGTGCCCTCCATAAGGGTTGCTGGTTTTGCCAGTGAGCAGGTGTTTTATGAATTGAAAATTATCTTATGGAATTGCTACAAAGGAGTGCTTTTCTTCTCAGTTGATAGAAGAATTTATTGTTAAAGGTAAGCGTGTAAAACCAGATTTCTGAGATGGTTTTTATTTATGTTTATTATAGTTAAAGTAGAGTGAGTTGCATTGTGGGAAGAAACGACGTTGAAATTCCATTTTTTTGAATCCTCTATTTATAAGTGAAATGTTTGATCCTCTATCAGCCTTTCATATTTTACCATGGATGAAATGGACTTACGTGGAACTACTACTGATAAGGGAAAGTTGTATGTTTGCGTCACCTAGACCAGAAAACCTTTCCCTGCTTCCTCCTTTTAACTTATTTTATACATTGTATATATTAAGTAAAATAACTTTTCAAATATAGTTTAATAACACTTAAATTAGAGGTGTTTATCTCACCTGGAAAGTAATTGCTATGCCATACATGCCGAGTGCCCCCTGCCCCGCAAGGCCTTGACATGATTAACAAGTGACTTTGTTAGTCTTGCAGAGAAGTGACGCATTAACAATTTAAGATTTAGACCATGGTAATTGTAGTTCTTATTCTCTAAGGTTATATCATATGTAATTTAAAAATATTTAAGACAAGTTTCCTGTATACCTCTCAACTTCTTTGATTTTTATTTCATCATGATAGATATGCTCTTTCCTTTTAAATGACATTTATTGTGTGAATTAATGCAAAGTAGCCAAATCCAGCTGTATAGCAGCTTCAAACACAGACCTGACCAAAAAATTCCCAGTAACCAGGCATGATCAAATCATAGTGGTCATTTGCATCTCAACAATTATCAGTACCTTTTTCTAGAGCTAGTTATGAAAATGTTCAAGTTGGTTCAACAGTATGTTGTTGAGGATATTTGTGTGTTTATTCAGTATACTTACATAAAAACTATTTTGCCTTCAGACAAAACTGAGTGATCATGACAGCTACCTTTTGTTGTTTTATGAAGTTTATTTCTCAAGAAAAGGGGAACAAATTTTGGGTTTACTAAAGATGCTTGAAGGCCACAGGTTTTATTGCCAAAACCCAAGTTGTGACTTTCGCTGTGAGATGGGAAGCAGAATGAAGGATTTGCATGTGGCTGTCCCACTTAGTAGGCTAGAAACAACTTGCAGTGTTATAATTATATAAACCTAAGAGGAAGGTACAGGTACACAGGAAGTAGCTGGCCATACAGTTGGGAACTCAGTGCCTGTGATCTACTTGATTTTTTTTTTCAGGAAGTACATATTCTGGCCCTTCCCCATTATCTGTTCTAGAATATCAGTGCAGTGCACTGCTACTGTTTTATTCACTTGGCCATAGACTCTTTTTCTAACAGCTGCATATTCTTTCTGTATACGGATTGCATTGGCAGCATTGTGTCTTTCATCTTGCACACTAGCTCGACATAGTGCTGTCTCTGATTTCTAGGCTAGTTTGAGGTATGAGTTTTCCATAGAATGTGCACTGATACTGCATTGCCATTCTTCTATGGAAAGAAAACTTTTGATGATGAAACAATAAAGATTTTAAATATCTATTTTAGTTTGTGGGTGTTTTTGAAGTGAAAATATACTGTGCACTTCAGCTCTTGAAGTGCCTTATTCATTTTAATAACGTGATGTAAAGCAAGTATGACA
Organism: Canis lupus baileyi; assembly: GCF_048164855.1. NCBI lineage: Eukaryota > Metazoa > Chordata > Mammalia > Carnivora > Canidae > Canis > Canis lupus. Next base: position 27,592,361 of record NC_132852.1, read on the forward strand.
TTAGTCATTAATGTTAGACTTGAAAGAGTTTCACTTGCAAAATAGAATTGAAACCATAGTAATGTTACGGTGAAGCCCTATGATTTTGTGCTATGATGAAAGGATTGGTAAACTGGGGAAGTAGAATTTTTACCTAACCCTTTACAAAAAAGCCATAAATGATTTTGTTGATATAAAAAGACTGTTGATAATCTAAAGTCAAGGTTGTACCTATTCTTAAATTTTCAGATCTTTTTTATGACTGTATGTTTTATTGTGTATTTATCGCCATTTATTATTAGAGCATTTTGCAAACATTTCCAATAGTTAAAGGTAAAAAATCAGTGTGGTATAGTGTGAACAGAAAAAAGTACTGTTCTCTTTTGTCAAACATGAATCTTGTCCCAGACTGTCCTAATTATATAATCTCATTATATACTTTAAAAAGTTTAGGTCACAGTTTCTTAGTGTTTGCTCTAATATGATTTTTGGGGGGGTAATGTCAAAATAATCCAGATTTCTACAGTAAACTCTGGAATATTTATACTGAATGTGACGAGATTCATAAGTTTCAGGTAACTAAATCAGCACATCAAATTTAACAAGCAGTCATGCAACATTACTGTTAAGTGATATGTACATTTTACATCTCAGGATGTTTTATGGTTTATAAAATTGGTGGAAAATTCAAAATCATGTTTCTTCCATATAAAGCCTATGTTATCCTTTCTCTTGGTGAAGATTAGGGAGTTCTTATTTTATTACAGGCCTCCTAATTTTCTGGCATTCCCAGAGAAGAGAACATATCCTGTAAAATAAATATTCCAGATAACTGAAGTTTATCTCAAAAAGAACTGACATTTGTTTTATTTATTTTGGTCAAAGTATTAAATGAGTCATATACTTTTGTACTTTCTAAGAATATATTAAGACATTTTGGGTTTTTCTTGGTAATTTAGGATTATCATGAATTATTTCTCCCTCTTTTAAAAGGCCCCAGACCTGTATCTTTCTGGAATTGTGTTTTTGCTGGCTTTTCTTAGAACTCAGTTTGTTCCTAGCATGCCTTAACTACTTTTGTTTCTAATTTTCTTTTTCTTTTTTTTTAAATTTTATTTATTTTAAGATTTATTCATTCATGAGAGGCACACAGAGAGAGAGAGAGAGAGAGAGAGGCAGAGACACAGGCAGAGGGAGAAGCAGGCTCCATGCAGGGAGCCCGATGTGGGACTCGATCCCGGGTCTCCAGGATCACGTCCTGGGCCAAAGGCAGGTGCCAAACTGCTGAGCCACCCAGGGATCCCCTGTTTCTAATTTTCCAAACTATAGTATATTAGGGGGCATCTGGGTAGCTCAGTTGGTTAGGTATCTGTCTCCTGGTTTGGCTCAAGTCATGATCTCTGGGTGCCCGGACTGAGCCCCACGTTGGGCTCTGTGGTAGGCAGGGAGTCTGCTGGGGGGTTCTCTCTCCCTTTCCTGTCTCCTCTGCCCCTCTCTCCACTCGTGTGTGCAGGCACTTTCTCCTTCCCTCTCTCTCAAATGGGTGGATAAATCTTTAAAAATAAATAAATAAACTATAGTACATTGGGAGGAATGGAAAGTTGCCAGGGGAAAAAATGAGGTAACCAAGCATACTGAATCAATTATGTAATATTTCTATTCACAATACCTCAGTGGGCCTAACTAGGTGCTCCCACCTCTTCTACAAATGAAATAAATGCTTTGTGATGAATCTTCTTCCTGCTGAAAGGGCTTTAAAAAAAAAAATAAACTGTAGCTGTTAAACTGTATATACCAGACAGTGGGAGGCTGTGAGAGGAAACACAGATAAGGAAGGAGTGACTGCTTCGAGTCCTCTTGCTAAACTCGAGGAGTTACCCTGAACATAGATACTCCTAGGCCTCTAACTGATTTAAGAGAGTTTCTATCTCTCTTCACCATTTGTTTTCAGTTGTAGAAAGTCTAGATATGAAGACAGTTTTACAGTTCACTTTCACTGAATATTTTGATCCAGTCTCTTGAAGATTATTTGAATCCATCCTTGGGCTTAGGACTATACTCTGTAGTCACAACAATTCGGATATTAATTGTTAACCTTGTAAATTCCTATCAGAGGGAATAAAACATCAAAGTCAAAAATGTTTTCACAAGTGAGAAACTAGGACCATGAAACATTCCTTTTTCAATTATAGTTGTTTTTTTGTTTGCATTTAGAGGGAGTACTCACAGGGGGAGATCAAGAGCTTTTGTTTCAGAAACCAGTAGAGTAGATAATACTAAGAAAGAGAAACTTTGTGGCAGCTTACAGCCATAGAAACCATCCAAAGAATAATATAGAATGAGACTGAGTGTTTCCATCTCTGTTTATAAGAGCATTACTATTTAATAATTTAGTTATCTTGATTTATACTGTGTCTGGCATTTTAATATCAGAAGTATCTTTTTCTCTTGGCTAATCTATATATTATATAATATGTAAATATAGTTATGACATAAAAGTCAGTGAACTTTTGTAGATCTGCGAACATCCAAAATAAAACATATTTCCCTGAAAGCTAGGTGTACTTACATAGAACATTTGAGGATTGTCTCTAAAAGTGTTCACTTTTGAACAACTTTCTAGGATTAAATTAAGATGGATGGATTTAAATTCATTTTTGTCATGCTCTAAACTGTCAACTTCCCAAATAAAGAATCAGCTCTAATACCTAGTTAATGAGTATATCAGTGAAGAGGAGAGTATTAGTCTCTCAAGGATTTTTTTTTAAAAATGGTTTTGAGGGATCCCTGGGTGGCACAGCGGTTTGGCGCCTGCCTTTGGCCCAGGGCGCGATCCTGAAGACCCAGGATCGAATCCCACGTCGGGCTCCTGGTGCATGGAGCCTGCTTCTCCCTCTGCCTGTGTCTCTGCCCCCCCCCCCCCCCGTGACTATCATAAATAAATAAAAAAAATTTTTTTAATGGTTTTGAGCTGTCCATACTAGAAAGGACATTTGTCATTTACAAGCATAAGTGGCCTTATTAATCTAGTGCTTAAAATTGTCTTCAAAAAATAGATTATTATAGGGGCACCTGGCTGGCTCAATTGGTAGAACATGTGACTCTTGATCTCAGGGTTGCAAGTTTGAGCCCTGTGGTGGGCTTAGAGCTTACCTTAAACAAAATACATACATATAATATATATGTGTATATATATGTATGTGTATGTATATATATACACACACACACACATACATACACACATATATATGTACACTTATAAAAACATCTTCCAGACACTGAGCAGAGGGTCCAACTAATTAGATAGAAATGGCTTATACTTCACCTTAGTATGTCACTGAGATAATTATGCTGAAACTCTGTGTTTGGTTCAAGCTTTTTATCTAGAGAAGTTCTTTGTTCCCAGTGGCAGCTGTATCCCACATGACAACATTCTAGGTACTATTGGGGAATAGAAGAAAAATAGGAGCACAGTCCCTCTCTGAACTAGATAGAGACTCAAAATATCAAAGGAAGCTGATTCCTATACTATGCCAAAAGGGAAGTGTGGGGGTTCACAGGAGGAGATTTAGGAAGCAAAAAGGAGGTAGAGGGTCATTTCCTGTTCTGCTTTGGCTTGTTTCTTGATGGCAGGAAGGGTCTTGGCAGCATGAACCTTTCTCTGGCGCATCATTGTGTGTGGTGGTGTCTCTTAGGCTTCCTGGGACTCCAGGGAAGTTGGAGCAACAGAAATGGTGGGGGGCACTTCTTGATTCTGACGTTCTCACTCTGGATCCCAGATACAACAGAGACATGAGAGGTGGTGAGATTTAGATTGTATTTTAAAGGAATAATCAAACAGATTTGCTGATGATCTGTGTTGGGGAAAAAAGAGGAGTCAGGGGTGACTACCAAGTTTTTGATTGTCATATCGGGATTAGGGGAAGAAGAGGTAGTGAGGAAATGTTTGAAAACAGTAATGTCTAGGTCAGTGGTTGAGCGTCTGCCTTTGGCTCAGGTTGTGATCCGGGGGTCCTGGGATGGAGTCTCACATTAGGTTCCTCTCGGGAAGCCTGCTTTTACCTCTGCCTGTGTCTCTGCTTCTTTCCATGTATCGCTCGTGAATAAATAAATAAATAAATAAATAAATAAATAAATAAATAAATAAATCTTTAAAAACACACACACAACAACAAGGTCTAGACCGTATGTCCAAACTGCTGGTTCGTCATAACCACATTATCTGGAAGTGACATCATTGTCTTATTTCAGACCTTTACCAGACAAAACAATACTATCTACACTTCATCCTTGTCACTACTTTATAAATTCCCGAGGGCTGACACTGTAGCACACATCTTGGCCTAGTGGTTACACAGTGAGTTCTTAAGTCAGCCTGCCTATACTGCATAATGTGGCTGTCATGTTTAAAAGGGACATGCAGAGGGTGTACAGTGATTGAGATTGTTAACGTTAGCTGTTATTACTGTTTCTTACCAATTCTCTGTACTGCTAAGCAGTTCCCTCTTCTCATGGAAGTAGACAAACTAAAAAGCAAACAAAACATTTTAGCAGTCCAGTCTTAATAGTATATATTGCTAACAGGAGTCACCCCATCAGCCTCATAGTATCTCTTGGAAATGCTCCACCTTCCTGGTTTCAGGTCCTTCATTGCAGTACTTCAAGGTAATCAGGATGACCCATTGATTATCTGATAAATGCTGCCAGGGTGCCATAACATGCTTCTGATGGGTTATGTATACATGATCCTCCCTACCCCACTCCTGCACCAAACCTGAAAGACGATACATTTTTTTTGTTTTTAAAGAACAGAGAAAAATATTGCCGAGCTTAAAACATGAAGGGGGAAGTCTTGGTAGATCTGAAACTAAGAAATCCCTGAGAAAAAGGAAACATACATGATCAAATTGAAGAATAAAACTGTAGCCTAGGATGCTAATGTCAAGCACATGAGAGGATACTACCATAAAATATGGGAGCCATGCCAAGGAGGTCTTGATCACCACAAGTGGTAGCATCCAGAGGCAGGAGGGGGCTCAGAGAGGCAAAACACAGGCAATTTACTGAGGGATTATTTAAAGTGCTGCAGTGGAGCAGTCAAGCCAGCAGATCTTTATGCATCCCACGTACACACCCAGCCCCATTTCACACCTTCCAGTTTGAGTCGGAGAACATGTTTCCTGAAGTAGCAAAAATGGGAATACACAAGTCCAGAAGGCCAGCCACCTGGGTACCCTGCTCAGTGGCACATCTTTCTTCTCCCTAACTTGCTGAAAACACTACCTCTTCCCTTTAGTAAGGCTGCACAAGCAAGAGCAAATGGTCTAGCCAGGGGTTCTCAGTAGCAAAGATGAGCACCCACTGGAAGAAGACAAACTGCCAGAACTGACCACTGAGGAAACAGATAACAGAACCAAAAAAAAAAAAAAAAGCTCCATGTTTACAGTTTTGAGAATTGAAGCCTCCAAAGACCATACCAAGTGGTGTGCAAAATCAGGCTGAAGAAGTTACAGAATATCTTACACATATTGCATCCAAATCCAACTAGTTTACCCAGGACAACTATTTTCCTTTTTCCTCAGAGGTTCTTCATCATATCCCAATGGATTTGATTCAGAGACACATAGTATAATCTTATGGATAAAACTTTTCCCCCAGCATATTCTCCCTGTAACATCCTGTCCTGTGGCTGTGAACCTGGAACCCGCTATCTGCTTGGATGGCAAGGAAGGGAAAAGCTATACCTGGTATAACACATCTTATATGATGTTTTGGATTCCCACCTGAAACACTGCATAGCCCACCATAGGCATTTATTCCACAAACATTTTTGGAATCCAACACCAGGACTACCAAATAAAATGGAAAGTGAGATGAGAACAAATGAAAGTATCTTGGAGATCCCCACTACATTATACCTACCAAGTAGTTGTGTGACTACAGAGGAAGTAGTAACAATAGCAAAGGGAGGATATAGAATGCTTCACAAAGAACATGGTTGTTGGGACTTCTGGCTGGCTCAGTCAGTAGAGCATGCGACTCGATCTCAGGATCGTGCATTTGAACCACATGTTGGGTGCAGAGATTATTTTTAAGAAAGAAAAACAGTGGGGGGATCCCTGGGTGGCTCAGCCATTTAGCGCCTGCCTTTGGCCCAGGGTATGATCCTGGAGTCTCGGGATCGAGTCCCACATTGGGCTCCCTGTATGGAACCCGCTTCTCCCTCTGCCTGTGTCTCTGCCTCTCTCTCTCTCTCTCTCATGAATGAATAAATAAAATCTTTAAAAGAAGAAAAAGAAAAATGGTGGTTGATCTTGGTCTAGGATGATAATAAGGAACCATTCAAGCCCTCAACCAGTGCGACAATGTTCATATTTTCATATTTCTCCTCCAAAGTATTTCTGGGAATCCTCGGAATGCGTATGTTACACAAATTGGTCGTGATTGTTGCTTGTAGCTCAGCCAGACTGGCACTGGACTGGATTCCACTTCTCTGTAGCCATCTTTTACTTTAAAATTGCCTTTTCCTTTCTCCCTATATCCTGCATTCCAACCACAGATAAAGCTCTCTCTCTTGATTCTGCAAGGCACATCTAAAATCAAGCTATAACTTTAAACAAACCTTTTACCAAAGGCCTGAGGGAAAGAGATAGGAATTGCTACACAACCCTTACTGCTCCCCTACCCCCCAAAAATCAAAAACTGATCATCATACTCACTGTCTTCTACAGTCTGTTGGCCATGTACTTGCTTGAAGGTTGCCCCAAGTCTTCCCTAGCTCTAACTTTTGCCAAGTTGCAGGTAGCATTTTACCTCCCGTAGAAAGGAAGGATTCTTGAATCCCTTGTGAAAGGACTCATGAGGTCCCCTTACGTGAGTCCAGACCCCTTGCTCCAAAACAGCATGATCACAGTAATACATCTCTGTCCACAGAAGACAGGGTTCTTCATAATTAAGCACATTATTCTTTCAGCCATTTTAATCTAAAAGGAAGATTTTGTTTTGAATCCTGAGAAAACATCAGATAAACACACTTTGAGAGACATTCTACAAAACAACTGGTATTCATCAAAAGTCATCAAGGTCAGGAAAGGCAAGGAAAAGCTGATTAACTCACAGATGGGAAGAAACTATGGAGACACAACAATTAAATGGAAATGGAATCCTTTATTGAATCTGGAACGGAACAGAGACATTGGGGGAAAATTGGTGAAATTTGAGTAAGATCAGTAGTTTAGTAGTTAATATTGTACTGATACTAATTTCATGGTTATGTAAATTGATAACTTTAAGGAAATCTGGGGAAAAGATATATATGAATTCTCTGTACTATTTTTTGCAACTTTCTGTAAGTCAAACTATTTTAAAAGATTTTTAAAGTACTGTTAGCGCCCATCAGATCAGCAAAAGTATGAGTCTTGACAGTATCAATAACTGGAATGGACATGTAGCAAATTAAACCCTCAAATACTGCTAGTGTAAGTATCCATTGGTACAACCACCTCGGAGAACATATAGGAATATTTGACAACATCTAGCAAAAATGGAGATATGTAAACATCATAACCAAGTTACTCTATGAGTAGGAATGTTTGGAAACCCTCATACATGCACTCAAGGAAACTTGTAAGAATGTCCATTGCTAATTATTTTAATAAATACTTGGAGGGAAACGGAGACTGGATAAATAAATTATAGTACATTCACATAGTGGAACAGTATACAACAGTGATAAAAGGAAGGGATTAGGTCTCTATGCACCATCATGGATGAACCTATCAAGGATTGTGAATGAAAATTCAAGTCACAAAATAATACTAGATGATAATACCATTTATATAAAGTTTTGGGCAGCCTGGATGGCTTAGCGGTTTAGTGCTGCCTTTGGCTCAGGGCATGATCCTGGAGACCTGGGATCGAGTCCCACATCGGGCTTCCTGCATGGAGCCTCCTTCTCCCTCTGCGTATGTCTCCACCTCTCTCTCTGTGTCTCTCATGAATAAATAAATAAAAATCTTTATCCCACAGATATTTTATTATATTATACTTTACCTTTGAAAAAAAATATTTTATTTATTTGAGAGAATGAGAGAAGGAACAGGGGGAGGGGCAAAGGGAGAGGGAGACTCGCCGTTGAGCATGGAGCCCCAATGCAGGGCCATTCCAGAATCCTAGGATCATAACCTGAGCTGAAGGCAGACGCTTAACTGACTGAGCCACCCAGACGCCCATACTTAACCTTTTTTTTTGACAATTACTTTTAAAGATAGAAGAATGTCTTATAGGGAAGTCTTACAAACAGATTGAAGGTTTAAAAAGAAAAAGCAAAATATATGAGCACACAATTTCTGAATAAAGATCTGTAAATAAAACAAACAAACAAACAAAAAAAGATCTGTAAATAGATGGTCAATAAGGAATGTATGGAGGGGGCATTATTCTTGTTAGTAATCGACTCAATGAAATGTAATCTTCAATATGATGCTTTATACCACTTATAAATATGACAAAGACTTTTACGAAATTATAATACCCAGGCAAGGCACATGAAATGATGATCACTCTCACAGATTTTAGGTAGGAGTGTAAATGGTACAAACATCCTCAAATGTGGGGCACTTGGCTGGCTCAGTTGGTGGAGCATGTGACTCTTGATCTCGGTGTCATGAGTTCAAGCCCCATGTTAGGTGTAGAGCTTACATTAAAAAAAAAAAAAAAAGTCTCAAATGTAATTTGGTGATAAACACTAAAATCCTCTAAGTATGCATACTCTTTAACCTATTAACTACCTGAATAGTAATCCCTGGGAATTACTTAGAGCTAGAAGATAGTCATCACCTTATTGGTTATAGCAGTGAAAAATTAAAACAATGTTAAGGTCATGTAGCAGACGTTTGATTAAATAAGTGATGAATGTATCATTTATTAAAAATTACATTGTAGGGACGCCTGGGTGGCTCAGCAGTTGGGCATCTGCCTTCCGCCCAGGGCATGATCCTGGAGTCCCGGGATCGAGTCCCACATTGGGCTCCCTGCATGGAGCCTGCTTCTCCCTCTGCCTATGTCTCTGCCTTGCTCTCTCTGTGTCTCTCATGAATAAATAAATAAAATCTTAAAATAAAATTTAAAAAAATACATTGTAAAAATGCAGACTTAAGAACACTTTATAATATATTAAATTGAATAAGGAGGCTAGAAAATACAAATGATTATAATCCTAATTTTTGAGACTAAGTGCACATATGTAAATACATAGGAATGCATATGTGGAGAAGGTTGGAAGATTTGTATTAGTTTGGTTAGGCTGCCATAACAAAGTCCCACAACCTGGGTATTTTAACCAGTAGAAACCTCAGAGCACCTGGCTGGCTGAATGTAGAATCCAGAGCATGCGTCTCTTGATCTCAGGGTCACAAGTCTTACCCCATTGGGCATAGAGCTTACTTAAAAAAAAATGAATAACAGAAATTTATTTTCTTATCGTTCTGGAGGCTGGTCCAAGATTATGGGATCAGCAGGGTTGGTTTCCTTTGAGGCCTCTCTTTGATTTGCAAAAAGCCACCTTCTTTCTCACTGTGTCACCTCCCACCCCACCCCACCCCTGGTCTATGCAGTCTATGTTGTCTGTGTCCTGATCACCTCTTATTATAAGGATATCAGTCCTATTGGACTAGGACCTATCCTGTGACTTCATTTAACCTTTATCACTTCTTTAAAGGTCCCATCTCCAAGTACAGTTACATTCTGAGGTACTGGGAGTTAGGAGTTTAACATCTGAATTTTGATGGAACATAATTCTGCCCATAATACCTATATGTCAAAATTATTAACTAGGTAAGTCTCAGTAATTTTAAGAATGCTTTTTTATTAAAATGGGATCTTACTGGACTAAATGATAAATAGGACTCTTTCAATCTCAGTTGAGGTCCCCCGAACCAAGAATGGTACAAAGGTGGCAATTTCTTTCTTCTTGTCCTGAAATGTGGTGCTAAGACACATCTATTCAACATGCACCCACTTCCTTCCTGTAGAAGTAAAATGTGGAGGTCAAAGAGTAGAGAAGGTGACCCATTGAAGAGACCCACTTTGGAGCACTGTAGCATTTCTCCCCTCCAAGGGCATGAAGGGAAATTGCTTCCTCCTCCCTCGAGCCAAGTGAGAAGCAATTTAAGGGAACCACTCAGGGAACTTGACATGTGTCGTCTGAGCTTGGGCAGCACATGTCCTAGTATGAGAGCTTTGGTTACATCATCCTGAGCTAGAAAAGCAGAGGAAGAGATAATCAGGGTTGCATAGAAAATGAGCTGTTGGGATCCCTGGGTGGCGCAGCGGTTTGGCGCCTGCCTTTGGCCCAGGGCACGATCCTGGAGACCCGGGATCGAATCCCACGTCGGGCTCCTGGTGCATGGAGCCTGCTTCTCCCTCTGCCTGTGTCTCTGCCTCTCTCTCTCTCTCTCTGTGTGTGACTATCATAAATAAATAAAAAATTAAAAAAAAAAAAAACAAAGAAAATGAGCTGTTTCCACGGGCAAAGACGGGGACATATCTATGGACCAGATGTGGTCTGTGGAGGAAAAAGCCAGCCTGGAGCTGTCTGGAATGGACTCTTCCCAAGTGGGCCACCTGGAAAGTAACCCAGCAAAGAGATGGCCTGCTGGAAGCTCAGAGACTGAGGTATGAGTTGAAAGTAGCTAGCAGAAGAATGCATTGATGTTCCACCAAGAACTGGACAGACAGAACTGAGGAACTCATAGAAGTGCCCAAGAAAGAGCTTGGAACATCCACTAAGCCCAGAGAATGCCAGTGACAGATCTCAAAAGTCCTGGGCACCTAAGACCAGCCCCAGTCTTTCATGTAATCCCCTGTCCTCTGGGCCCAACCTAATGGAATTAAAAGCAATTACTAGGGAAGGAAGATGGGTGAATAAAGAAAGAGCTCTCCCCTCCCTCTCTGCGGGCATCTCAGCAAGTAGAATGTAGATCAGCATCTGACGGTCACCTTGGGGTAAACTAGGCTTTTATTTTATTTTATTTTATTTTATTTTTAAGATTTTATTTATTTTTATTTATTCATGAGAGACACAGAGAGAGGGGCAGAGACACAGGCAGAGGGAGAAGCAGGCTCCATGCAAGGAGCCCGATGTGGGACTCCATCCTGGGACTCCAGGATCATGTCCTGGGCCAAAGGCAGGCGCTAAACCACTGAGCCACCCAGGCATCCCTAAACTAGGCTTTTAAATCCCAGAACATGGAGGGGCACCTGGGTGGCTCAGTGGTTGAGTGTCTGCCTTCAGCTCAGGTGGTGATCCTGGGGTCCTGGGATTGAGTCCCGCATCCGGCTCCCTAGAGGGAGCCTGCTTCTCCACTCTGCCTATGTCTTTTCCTCTCTCTCTCATAAATAAGTAAATTAAATCTTAAAAAAAAAAAAATCCTGAACTGCTGAGATCTTTGCATTTCTTGTAATCATGACACCTCCTAGGAAATTCTGCAATAAGCATGCTTGGGTGAGTAGAGCCAATTGGGGCATAGATCACAGAAAATAGCTGGGGACCTAAAATGAATTCTTTTATGGACCCCCTAAATCTTTCTGCTTACATCTATACCCTATTGAGTCCGACTCCTTGAATACAGCAGTGTCATAAAGAATTCAAAGCATGCAATCACATCCATCCCCATTTACTACCCAGAAATGACCAATATTAACATTAGATGACTATCATTCCAGGCATCTTTCTATATGTCCATCTATCATATGTTTTTGGTTACAAATAAAACAGAAAACTCTCTATAATTTAAGCCATGAGAATAACAACAAAAGGAACATTTAGGAAGACTATGAACTAGTTCATAGAATCTATGGAAAAGCTGCAAATCTGGTCTTGAAAAGGACAAAAACTAGGGCAGCTGCCAGAGTCTGTGGAACAGATGTTAATGATCAGATAAATAAGCCCCGGGAATTTTTCATTCTGTTGTTATGCTCAAGATTTAAATTCTTAGCCTAAAAAAATTTTTTTAACAATGAAGACAAACTACTGGAGGCAGACGCTGTTGTCTGTTTACCCCACAGCTCTTTCTCTTAATTATTGCCAGCAGAAACACATTTTGTTTTGGGGACTATGTGTGCGGGTAGTTACAGGGAATGAATCATGATCGTTTAAAGAATGATTCACTAATTTTACCTGAACACCTTAAAAAGATCTTTCTCTTTCCCTGCAGATTAGTAATTCCAGGGTAAGACTGTTTGAAGAGATCTTCATCAAATTGCCCAATATGAGACTAAGCCCATGGTATTCACCATACCATTCATAATGATTTAAGAACTCTGATAATTCAACTATAAAAAAAACAAACAGCCCAATTTAAAAATGGGCAAAGGCTTAAACAGACATTTTCCAAAGAAGATATACAAAAATTCAATAAGCATATGAAAAAACTGCTCAACATCAATTATCAGAAGGGAGATGCCAATCAAAACCACAATGAAGGGCAGCCGGCCGGCTTAGTTGATGGAGCATGCAGCTTTTGTCTTTGTGTTGTGAGTTACAGCCCCACGTTGAGTGTAGAGATTACCTAAAATAAAAATCTTTTGGGATGCCTGGGTGGCTCAGCAGTTGAGCGGTTGAGCATCTGTCTTCTGCTCAGGGAGTGATCCCAAGGTACTGGGATGAGTCCCCCATCAGGCTCCTCCTCCATAAAAGAAGCAGGCTCCTTCTCCCTATGCCCATGTCTCTGCCTCTCTGTCTCTCTCATGAATGAATAAATAAAATCTTTTAGAAAAAATAAAAATCTTTAGGAAAAATACAATGAAATACCACCTCACACCCATTAGAATGACATATATATAAAATATATACATATATGTATATATATCCAACATGGGGCTTGAACTCATAACCTTGAGGTTAAGAGTCACATGTTCTACCAACTGAGCAACCAGACACCCCTAGAATGACTATTTAAACAAAACCAGGAAAAGCAAGCGTTGACGAGGATGTGGGAAACTGAAATGCTTGTGCACTATTAGTGGGAATGTGAAATGGTGCCATGATGTGGCAGTTCCTTAAAAAGTTAGACATAGAATTACCATATGATCCAGAAATTCACTTCTAGGTATACGACCACAAGAACTGAAAGGAGGAACTCAAACTGTTATTTTTACGCCAACATTCATAGCATCATTATGCACAGTAGCCAAAAGGTGGAAACAGTACAAATGTTCAACTTTTTTTTTTTTTAATGTTCAACTTTTTAAAAAAATGAAATCCCCCATGGGGAGCCCGATGTAGGACTCAGATCCGGGGACTCGATTCAGGGACTCCGGGATCAGGCCCTGAGCCAAAGGCAGACACTCAACCGCTGAGCCACCCAGGCATCCCAAAAGATGAAATTCTAATTCATGGTACAGCACAGATGAACCTTGATGACCAGAACCTCAGTGAAAAATCCAGACACAAAGAGCAAATATTATATCAAGTACCCAGAATAGGGAAAGTCAGAGACAAAAGATAGAACAGAACAGTGGTTACCAGGAACTGGGGGGATGGGAAATGGGGAGTTACTATCTAGTGAGTACAGGGTTTCCATTTAGGATAGAAACATTCTGGATATGGATGGTGATAATGGTTCCAGCTATGTGAATGTTCTTTTTTTTGTTTGTTTTAAGATTTTATTTATTCATGAGAGACACAGAGAGTGAGGCAGAGACACAGGCAGAGGGAGAATCAGGCTCCCTGCGGGGAGCCTGATGCAGGACTCAATCCCAGAACCCTGGGATCACACCCTGAGCCAAAGGCAGATGCTCAACCACTGAGCCACCCAGGAATTCCATGAATGTTCTTAATACCACTGAAGTGTACACTTAAAAATGGTCAAAATGGTAACTTTTACATTATGTGTACTTTACCACAACGAAAACAGTCTTAAAAAGTGATGACTATTAATCATTGTTTTTTATAAGTAAGGTAAGATATGTGTGCAACTTGTTCAGAAAATTAAATTTTGCATTGTTGCAAATATGTAATATACTTGCAATTTCTTGAGGCAATCATGCCACTTTACTTTTAATGTTGTATATGAAGCCAGTTCAAATGAGATAATAAAATTATAAATAATTGTCATTATTACCAATTGCTTTTGTCCCAGGCAGGGTTATAAAAAGGGTCCAAATAGTTCACCCCCTTGAAGCAGATTCTGAGTGAGGGAAAATCTGTTCATTGATGCCTACTTCATAACAAATAAAAGAGAATAGGGTGGATTCAGATCTCCCCAGACATTTGGGAAAAAATAGAAGAATAAGAAATATCATAAGACTGCAACAGGGATTATGTGGTATTATTTTGGTTGTAGAATATAAAGAGGGCAAAATAACCCTTTGAATGATTTTGCAATAAGATAGATGTAAAAAGAAATGAGATTTACTGTCTTCTTTTTTAAGATTTATTTTTATTTATTTATGATAGACATAGAGAGAGAGAGGCAGAGACACAGGCAGAGGGAGAAGCAGGCTCCATGCTGGGAGCCCAACACGGGACTCCATCCCCGGACTCCAGGATTGCGCCCCTGGCCAAAGGCAGGCGCCAAACCGCTGAGCCACCCAGGGATCCCCGAGATTTACTGTCTTAATGAATTTTTCAGTGTGCAGTACAGTATTGTTAGCTATATGCACATTGTTGGACAGCAGATGTCTAGAACTTTTTCATCTTGCATTAACTGAAGCTCTATACCCATTGAACAGCCACTCCTCATTTCCCCCTCTCCTCCAGCCACTAGCAACCACCATTCTGCTTTCTGTCTCTATGAGTTGGACTACCTTAGAACCTCTTAGAAGTGGAATCGTACAGTATTTGTCGGTGACTGGTGGATAAGCTGTATACTGTTCAATGGTGACCAGCATTCATTCCCACCACCTTCCATTACAGGGGTCTTGAAACTCTATTTTTCAGATTCCCTTGCCTCCAGGGTCCTGTGTTTGATCTCTATAATCTTTCACCATGCTTTCAGAAACCTAAGGAGAGCAAAAGATGTTCTTCCTCTGCCAACAGTGGTGTGGAGGCTTAAGCAGATGTGAGTTTTCTCAAGGGTTCACAAGACTCTGCATTCCACTGCTTTTAAGCAGATGCAAGGAATTTGTGACTTTGGCAGTGGTTTCCTGACCTGTGGTGTTATTGGAAACTTTCTGACCTCTGGATTAAGGTATGGAGTTTCTGGTGGAGATCTAAGATTTTGCTCCCCCAGGTGTCTCAGTGATTTGCGGGGAGGGGTCTTATCTTAAAAAAAGAATCAACGTTAGGTGTCAAGACGATTCAAAGGGAAAGAACAGTCTAGCAATGGTGCTGGAACAACTGGATAAACACATACAAGGGAATGAAATTGGACTCCTACTTCACTCTATCTTCAGAAGTTAAATCAAAATATATCATAGACCTAAATGTAAGAGCTAAACTATAAAAGTCTAGGATTTACATAAGTGTAAATCTTCATGACCTTGGATTAGGCAGTGGTTTCATAGATATGACAAGCAACAACCAACCAAGGGAAAAATACAAATTGTGCTCATTAAAATTAAAAACTTTTGTGCTTCAAAGGATACTATTGAGAAAGTGAAAATACAACCCACAGAATGGAAGAAAATATTTGTAAATTATATATCTGATAAAGATTAAGTATCCAAAATATTTATTTCTTTAAAGATTTTATTTATTTGACAGAGAAAGAGCACAGCAGGGGAGGCAACAGGCAGAGGGAGAAGCAGACTCCTCACTGAGCAGAGAGCCTAATGCAGGGCTTCATCCCAGAACCCCGGGATCATAACCTGAGCTGAAGGCAGCTGCTTGAAAAACTAAGCCACCCAGGTGCCCCAAGTATCCAAAATACTTAAATAACTCTTAACAACTCAACAGCAGAAAGAGCTAAATAACCGAATTCAAAACTGGGCAAAGCATCTAAATAGACACTTCTCTTTTAAAAAGATACAAATGCTAACAATCATATGAAAAGGTGTTCAACATTATTGGTCATTAGGGAAATGCAAATCAAAACCACAATGAGAGGGGTGGCTTGTGTGGCTCAGGTGGTTGAGCATCTGGCTCAGGTGGTTGAGCATCTGGCTCTTGGTTTTGGCTCAGATCTGATCTCATGGGTTGTAGGATAGAGTCCCGCATTGGGCTCCATGCTGAGCAGAGTCTGCTTGAAGATTCTCCCCTCTGCTCCTCCCCCAACTCTCTTTCTCAAATAAATAAAATCCTTTTAAGAAATCTCAATGAGATACTACCTCAAACCCACTAGAATGGCTAGAATGAAAAAGATAAGCAAGTGTTGACAAGGATATGAAGAAATTGGAATCCTCATACATTGGGAATGGAAATATACAATGGTAGAGCTGATGTGGAAAACAGTTTGACAGTTCCTCAAAAAGCTAAACATAGTTACCATATGACCAGAAATTCTGCTCATAGATATATACCTAAGAGAATTGAAAACTTACATCTACAAAAAAATTTGAACACAAAAGTTCATAATAGCATCATTCATAATAGCCAAAGAATAAAGTATCTTGGTTTTTTCTTTTGTGAAGTGTTAAATTTTATTTTCCCCTTTTTATTGTTTTGGAAACAGCTGCAATTGACAAAGCTCACATAAAATATAACTACTAACACTTCACCTCTCAGGGCTGAACCCTGGGATTACTGGGAACCAAGTTTCCTGCACTATCTGCTATGTTAAAACATATAGAGAAAAATCTGTTGGAAGTGACTTGAATCTATAGTCTAATAGCTGGCATTTTAATCAGGATTGTTACTAGTGATCACTTTATTCTTTTATAGCAATCAGTCATTACAATGCTCATAATCTATTGGTCTCTATGTGCTTGTATGAATACAGTGGCCAAATCTATTCTTTCACACCTACTGAACCTGCTTCACCACCAACCTGCTCCTCATTGTTAGATCCCTTCTCTTTTACTCAGGCTTGGCAGGCTGGCCACCAGAGCCTCTTAGGTGACCTGAGAGAGAGAGTTCATTGCCTGCAAGAGATCATTCACGTGGGCTGAGTAGCATCCTATAGGCAGAGATAGAACTTGGCTTTCTTGGTACTTTCCTCGTTTGAAATATTTACTACTTCTTGCCCAAACTCCTCAAAATTCTTCATCTGGGACTCCTTTGCCATGTTCTCATAGAATTGATGAATCAAGGATTGATAAATCAACTGGGTGGATGTTTGTCAGTGAAGTCTCCCTGTAGTTTGCTTTATAAAAAACTACATGGATAGAAAACAAAACTAAACCAAAATGGATTGTATCCTTTGGAGAAGTTTAACAATTAGGTTGGATTGCTAAACCTGAGATACCCATTTAGAGCCACTGGCTGCCTATTGGTCATGGCAGCTGCCAAGAAATTTAAAAGGGGGCCAGCATGGGTGAGTGGCTGCATATGCTTCAGGGGGACAAGGCTGCCCTGTGAGCCTACCTTACCCAAAATAATAGGTTGAAAGGTGAAATGGAGTTTCCACAGAACATTTCCTAGGCAATGCCATTTCAAGAGACAAATGATGGCATCTACAGTTCTTTGGTCCTCTTAGGAAGGAAAACTTTACAGTTTTTTGTTAAATATTTTCAAACTAAGCTTTGCTAGCATTCTGAGCTTTACAGTTATCATGACTTATCCCATTTTTAGGGATTTCTTAATAAATCTCACACAAAGATACTTTCCAACAACTGGATGAGGTCCCATGGGTGATCTGTAAAAGCTCCTACCAACCTTGTTAGAGTAATTTGACTGATAAAAGGTAGATGCCAGGGGACAGCTGGGTGGCTCAGTCCGTTAAGCATCCGACTCTTGATTTTGGTTCAGGTCATGATCTCAGGGTCGTGAGACTGAGCCTCACATCAGGCTCCACACTGGGCATGGAGCCTGCTTAAGATTCTCTCTCTCTGTCAAAAAAAAAAAAAAAAGATTCTCTCTCTCTCTCCCTCTGTTCCTCCCCACCACATGCACTCTTTCTCTTAAAAAATGAGAAAAATGAGAGAGGTAAGTAGGTGCTATTGGTCATGTGTCAAAGGGGATTTGAGAGGCAAAGGGCAAGGTCTTGGGAGTGACATCAGTAATTGAAGGAAAGGGAAACCAAAGTTGCCAATTGTTGAGGGAGCAGCTGGGGCAGGAGTCAGGGACTCAAAAATTAAGTCCTAACAAAGGAAATGAAGATTGAAAGAAGATACATTCTCTGTTGTCTGCTCTTGGATCCTGAGATCTCTTCTGCGCAGATGGCCCCTGGGTCTAAATCTCTGGCTGTGACTTTTTTCCTTAATTAAAACCTTTAAAAAAAAAAATAAAAAAAAAAAAATAAAAAAAAAACCTTTACATCACATTGTTCTTTAAACTGTCCAGTATAAACGAAACACTTCTGTAGGATGCCAATAGAAAAGGAAGGAAGTAGATGTCCTGGTTTTAACCAGAGGAGGAGAAATTACCCCTGGCCATCAATGAGGAGATAGATTTGGAGACCAAACTGCACTATAAAATATTTTATTAACTACTTTTATTTTGAAAAAAATTTTTAGAGAAGAAGAGAAGTAGGGAAGGGGCAGAGGAAGAGGGAAAAAGAGAATTTCTTAAGCAGGCTCCACACCCAGCACAGAGCCTGATGGAGGGCTTAACCAACTAAGCCACCCTGGTGCCCCACGACTACCTTTAAAACATTCTGTCATAAGCATTTTCCTAATCAATAAAAACGTTCACATAAGAAAATTATTGAAGTGTAATATACACTCAGAAACTTGTACATAAGTTAAGTGTACAGTTTGAAGGATTTTCATAAACTGAACAGATACATCTACATGGCTAGCTCTGCAGAAGCAGTGATTTTTAATAGCTCTATCATAATCCATCATAATTTGCTTAACCATTTCTAATCCTGACCATTTTTTATGATCAATCATGCTGAAACAATATTTTATCTTTCCTCCCAAACTGTAACACCACTGCCACCATCCCCGGTGCCCCTCTGGGTTGGATACTAACGATGTCCTTCCAGTGCTTATAATGGTCTTAGATTACTTTAACATCCCGTTGGCTAGCGACTGTTTAACCTTGACCATCCCCAACCCTGGAAAATCCTGTCTGTCCATGTTATCTCCTCTAGGCTATTGAGTGTGGTGAGAGAAAGTACAGAACCATTCCAGCGAAGGCCACTACAAATTCATGCCATCCGTTCAAGGCCCTCACTGTTGTGGTATGTTCTGTGTGTGAAGATTGGGTTGTTTGTTTGCCTTCATGTTAGTGAATAGTATTGACAAAATATTCTAAGTGATGTACAACTTCTTAGTATTATCTTTGTCAGGTTTTAAAGATTAGAAGCTCATTTGCAATTTTATATTTTGAAAAGAATGCAAATGGTTGGTTTTGGAAGCTTAGATGCTTGTATAATGCTTCCTATGGTGGAATAGATGGGGTGAGTGGATGATTTTAAGTGGGACACAAACATTTTGTACATATTTCTTTTAGTGAGTCTGAGAATAAAATATAGTTAATACAGTAAACTGAATTCTCTCCGATGCCATTGCTTAGAAATAGAATAAGTTTTTAAAAGTAAGCTGAGTTAAAGTCAATTTAAAGAAAAACTGTAATTATGTAACAGGCCGGGTGGCCCACAGATGCACTGTGAAAGCGGCCATGAAATGACACGACTTCACTACCACTTAGCGGTCTTGACAGCTTTCTCTTGGGGTCCTAATAGAGGAAGAAACAGAGTTATCTAGACTATGCCAAGAAAAGAGAACCAGACCCTCAAAGCTGTACGAAAATAGGGCTTACTTCATGTTCTTGGCCTCTTTGTGTGACATTATCTCCTGGGTCAGTTTTGTGCAAAGCAGTTATTATGGAAGCAGTTATCATGTGTCAGCCAGATTTTCAGTTTATTAACATATTCTGAGATAATAGCAGCCTTTCCATTTTGAGACCAAATTTTTCAAATTACTTGTGGATGAGGATGAGTCTCTTTGTTATGTGAACATGAGTTCATGTAACAAACTCTCTTTGTTACGTTATATAATGATAAGATTTAGAGGTTTTTTTTTAAGGTTTTATTTATTTATTCATGAGAGACACACACACACAGAGAGAGAGAGAGAGAGAGAGAGAGAGAGAGAGGCAGAGACATAAGTAGAGGGAGAAGCAGGCTCCCTCTTGGGAGCCCAATGCAGGACTTGATCCCAGGTTCCCCAGGATCACGATCTGAACCAAAGGCAGAGAATCAGACACTGAGCCACCCAGGCATCCCAATTGAGACGGTTTTTTAAGTCATCTCTACACCCAAAATGGGGATAGAACTCATGACCCCAAGATCAAGAGTCACACGTTCTACTGAGTGAGCCCACATGCCCCTGATTTAGGTTTTTGTTTTTGTCTTTCTAAACTCACAGTCCAGGATCAAATGGACCTGTTGGACATTCAATATTTGGGTGTCCATGTGTGTATTTGGGTGTGCCATTTGGCTCATAGTACCTTATGTTTTTATCACCTTATTTTGCTTCCACACCTAAACTAAGTCCTAAGGGAAGTCCCAAGGGAAGAAACCATGTCTTTGTCTTTTTTTTTCTTTTCTTAAATCTTCAGTACCAGTATAATAGCTTGTTAAAGTAGACATACAAATATCTATGGGCAGACATCAGGTGTATACATCCAATACTTGAAAGAAAAACCCTAGTATGGAAAAGTCCAAGCATATGCATCATGAACACACCATCTAGAACTTCCTAAACCCTGTTTCGTGGATGTATAGGAAGGCTGGGGAAAGATATCAGTTAAATGTATGCTTCCTCTTTCCTAATAGAAAAAGCAAAATACAATACACCACGGGGAAGACACTGTTGTAAGAATTACACAGCAGCCAGAGAGAGGAGAGGCTCCTGGCCTCCACGGCCAGCATGATATAAGCAATGATGAGCTGGGCGTGGGCCCAGGTGAGAGCTCTATAGAACAGCCGCATCGGCCAAGATCTGATAAACAAGCTGGCAAAGGTGTGAATCAGGTAATCAGCTTCCACCATCAGAGCCCAGCAGAGGAAACCAAACACCTGTCCTGGATGGAGTCCATGCCACCAGGCGGAGAAGGCGAATGTCTGCAGCAGTGGCCAGGCCCCGCCCTGCTGGAATACCAGGCGTCTGAGCCACCGTGCTGTGCTTTGGTTCCACTTTCTCGTGAACAGGGATATCCTGTGGGTTGTTTCCAGTGTCCAGATGTCCGCATCGGAGATGGATCCCTCCTCACCAGGGCTCTGACCAAAACCAGGTCCAAAGCCCGCTGCATGTAGGAGGGCGTCATCCAGGATCCAGCAGGAGTAGTAGGTGAGTTTGAAGAGCCCGGCTGTGGACCACATGACAAAGATGCACTGGAGCTGCTGGCAGTGGGTCAGACCTGCTCCTGCGGTCAAGGTAATCCTCAGGATTACCTTTAGGCACTCGAGGCCCAGCATCTGCAGACCCCTCCAGGGAAGAACCCAGACAGAGCGCCTGGGACACAAATTCCTGGACCTTTGAACGCAAGCCTGAAATTTCTGGAAGGAACACAGGGGGCCTCCTAGGAGAGCTGGGAAAAAGAGCAAGTAGCTGAAATAGGGGAGTGCCTTACACAGATGCTCAGACAGAGAGCTTCTGTCCCTGAGGCCTCTTGATGCTCCCTCCACTTTTCCCTCACAAATGTCCAGAGAGAGGGATGTGACCCTCTGGGTCAAGAGCATGAGGGAAGAAAGAGTGATGCAGAACCTGAAAGAGATTTATTTAAAATGTAAAAATGTTCCATATTCCTTTCATCCCATTCCAATCCCTCCCACATGACCCTACAGCAAATAGCTCTGAACAATGAAGACCGATGTCCTGCCCTGCAGTGTCCCCACAAAGACTCTTGGAGTAATTCAGACCACAGGCTACTCTGGTCAGGATCAAAAGGTAAATCATTAGTCAGGCAACTAAAAAAATGACAAGGAATATTATGGGGAAATATTCTAATATTCCTAAGAGTGGCTTATACGGATTAGGATCAGAGACCCGGGAGAAATTTGCCATAGAAGAAACAAAAATTTATTATTGAAGGGACTCTAAGAAGATGAAGATTTTAAATATGAACCAGTCCCTGATAGTAAGATTCTGCAGGCTTTGGGATCTGTGCTCAGGAACGGTGAGTCAAGCTAGGGGTTCAGGGTGTGCACTGAGTCATTAGCAGTTTGAGTTGTGTTCTTAACCAATCACCTGAACTGCTTCTGCTTCAGTGTCACAAGGTAGAGAAGATCCTGCTGGCAAGGCTATTATGGAGAAAATTAATGAAAATTATAAGATGCCTTCTACAATCAGGAACGCTCCCCTGTGGAGAGAAAATTGCACTGTTTCCCACCTGCTGCTGTTTCTGTGAGTCTGAGGACAACTCATCTCCTCACCTGACTTATCCAAGCAGTTAGCAAGGTAGCCTCCAAACGCCACCAACCCTTGTTTGTACACCTGCTGTCATGGGCTGAATGTGTTCCCCTCCAAATTCATATATTGAAGCCATAACCCCCAGTACCTCAGAATATGACTGTATTTGGAGATAGGATGATGAAGTTAAAATGAGGTCACTGGGGTAAACCCTAATCATATATGACTGGTGTCCTTATAAGAAGA
This sequence comes from Canis lupus baileyi, assembly GCF_048164855.1. Taxonomy (NCBI): domain Eukaryota; kingdom Metazoa; phylum Chordata; class Mammalia; order Carnivora; family Canidae; genus Canis; species Canis lupus. The sequence goes on from NC_132852.1 coordinate 27,614,987, forward strand.
GGGGATTAGGACCCAGACACCCGCAGAGAGAAAACCAGATGAGGACACAGGGAAAGACAGCTGTCTACAAGGCAAGGAGAGAGACCTCGGAAGAAGGTGAACCTGCCAACACCTTGACCTCAAACTTCCAGGCTCCAGAGGAAGTAAATTTCTGTTGTGTGAGCCACCCGGTCTTCGGTACTTTGTTAAGACAGCCAGAGCAAACTAATCCATCTTCCCATTTTAGCTCTGGCTCAGCCCTCTTCCCATCGGCCAGATCCTGTTCAGCTTGCTCCTCTGGCCCCTATCAGGTCCCAGCTTCCTACAGAAATCCTAATTCACCACACCCTAGTTAGTAATCCCCACTCCCTACCCACTTGCCATCTTGCCTCTTCTTCCAAGAAGCAAACCCTAAAGCCTCTGGTAAAACGATGAAGATAAAGAAAAGAATTCCGGCTGTGGTAAGGATGGCAAAATGAGCAAACCAGTGGCAAACTGAAATCAGAGAGGTGACCCTCCTCAACAGGTCTCAGCCCTTGTTCTCTGAGTGACCATGGACCCACAACCACTTGTGATAATAGAGGAAGCCATTGACCACAGGCCCCAAGATTGCAGAGATACCTGATTTCCCCTAACCTTGGTGATGTTACCGACTTATGAAAACAGTTCTCTAGACTATAATTAGTGTCTGATTCTCTTTCCTAGACTGGGTAACCACCCTTCCTCTGGGAGACTGGAACAGCTGAGTCTCAATGAAAGCAAAACTCTTGCTCAGCAACTTCCATGGGAAGGCAGCAAAGGTTTACAGTGGTCCTTCCTGGTCCTGCTAACGGGGAGGAGAGCTACTGGCTGTGTGTCCAAACCACCCACTCTGAGCTGAGCAAACTGTGCTTAGTCACCTCCAGGCAGGCCTCATCTGTGGGCACTGGGACTCCTGCTTCAGCGCCTTTTTCAGGCACAACGATAACTAAAGCTAAGTGCGAGACACTGTGCTACACAGGCAACACATGGTAGTTATTTATAGTCATATAATTACACTTATATTATCTCGAACATGAGTCTTGCAAGACAGCTATTGTCACACACACACACACACACATATACACATGCACACACATTATTTTTTTTACGAAAAGAAATTGAGGCTGAGAGGTTAAATGACTTGCTTAAGGTTGCACCGCTCAAATGGGCAAGATTTCGGATTTAAACTCAATACCCAAGTTCTTTCCACCTCCACCATGGTGCAAGCTAAGCCTTGGTTGCTTTCGTATAGCCGAATGAACAGGCTGCTTTACCTCACGGAAGGACGTTCTTGCAGATAATACTCAGTATAGTGCAGCCCCAGGTGACACAGCGTCTGCCAGCCCATCTGAAAGAGGAAAGCCCACCTGTGGACATCCTGTGGGCCCAGCGAGCAAATCAGAACCGTGGCACACAGAGCAGGGATGAAGACCAGCATAGCAAAGGGACCCATAGCAGCCAAGGCCAGGGCGGCCCCCCCAGCCAAGAGAAAGAGGTATCTGAAAGAAAAGGACATGTGTGAGACTGATTTGGAATGGTGTGACAAATGAGTCACTCCCGATATCATTCTGGATACTCCAAAGGAGCTAAGCCCCATGTAGCACCTAAAGAAGCCATACTGTTATCACCCCAAAGTCTTTTTGTTTTTCTGAAGGAAAGAACCAAGGGAGAAAAAGCCAGAGTCCATTCGAAATGACTATCTCAGGAGATAATTTTTTTTAAAGATCTTATTTATTTATTTATTTATTTATTTATTTATTTTATTTATTTGACAGAGAGAGAGAGAGCATGAGCAGGGGGAGGAGCAAGGGGAGAGGGACAAGCAGACTTCCCACTGAGCAGGGAGCCCAATGAGGGGCTCGATCCCAGGACCCCAGGATCATGACCTGAGCTGACGGCAGACACTTAACGAACTGAGTCACCCAGGCGCCCCTCTCAGGAGACAAATTTTGATTCCCACCTTAGTGATCCTGCAAACCTCTCTTTGATGTCCACCACTCAAGTGGGAACAATACCTGCCCCTGATAATCCTGTGGGTCACAGCTCCAGAAGGTTTCCTGATGGGGATATCTTAAAAATCTAGTGGCTTATTGCCTGAATGAAAAGTGTTGTGAACCTAGCCAGCTGAGGATCTAGGAAAGCTCTCTAGACATCACTTCATCGAGATGAGGCTGGCTCTTCCCTTTTTTTGCTGGGTTACATTGCCCTGAACCATTCCACAGACAGTGGGAAAGGTGACGCCATGCCACTCTCTAAGTGTTTGAAAACTCAATTAGAAAATCTTTATAGGTGCTCTTTACCCTCCTGACTGCGCTTTAAGATCATATGAGTTGGTGGGTTTTTTAATGTTGTTTGTGGAAACTTCCTCCCTCGGAAGCTGGTAGATGACCTGAGAATGTGCAGAGACCTGGGGGACTTCACATTATAAGGACTCAGTTCTGTCCATAGTATATGGAGGTTGGTTGGTTGGCTGGTTTTACAAAGTTTGCTGTTTTGTTTTTGTTTTTGTTTTTAGTAATCACTATACCCGACATGGGGCTTAAACTCATGACCTGAGATTAAGAGTCATAGGCTCTCCCAAATGGGTCAGCCAGGTGCCCCCGTTTGTTTTAATTGGTACCAAATTAATAAATCTGAATGAAGAGGTGTGAAAATAGGTACTGACTACTCAGGGATAGGAAAATTGAGTCAAAGAGGCCTATGTTTTGTTGACCATCACTGGGTATATTCCATGGCTCCGTGGCACAGTGACACACACACAGTGGTGAGAGTGTCATTCTTGGGAGGGACTAGTAGGCTCCCCAGTGTGAGAAGCTCTATCACACAAGGCAGGGGCCATTTCTGTGCTTCTCTTTGAGCTAACCCACCCCAATCAATGCTGTGGGCCAAACCTTCACCTCCCTGCCATGGAAAAATAAGGGGTACACATATTTCTTACCCAGCAGAAGTGGAAGCTGGAAGTAGCAACTGCCCTAAGGCTTTGTAAACATTAAAATGTTTACACACGTACAATGTAGGCTACATGGTATGTTGAGTGCTTATTTTATTCTAGGCATTGTGCTAATAATCCCTTTCTAAGAAATATCTTTATTTATCCTTAAAATACACTCATGACATAGGCATTATTATTTCCATTTCACAGATCAACTTGGAGAGAATTTATTCACATACACAAGGACACTCAGGAAGGGAGGGACCCAGGACCCATTAGGCTGACTCCAAAGCCAGAAATCTTAACCCTCTGGGAGTTAACTTTTGTTTTTGCACTTGTTTTGCTTTATTGTTTGTGATTCTTTCTCAATAGGAAACTTTTTTACAACCACCCTCCCATCTCCTAAATGAAGGAAAGGCTATTGACCAGTTGTGAACTTGTAGTAACTACAGATTGTGTATGTAATAACATACCAAATTCAGAAATTCTAACTGATTATTAGATACAGCTAGATTTTACTTAAAACCCCCAATGTATTAAAATGTTAATTTCTGGGATGTCTGGGTAGCTCAGTGGTTAAGCGTCTGCCTTTAGCTAAGGTCATGATCCCGGGGTCCTAGGATTGAGTCCCACATCAGGTTCCCTACAGGGAGCCTGGTTCTCCCTCTGCCTATGTCTCTGCCTCTCTCTCTTTGTCTCTAATCAGTAGATAAATAAAATATTTTTTTAATAAAATCTTTTTTAAAAAAATTTAATTTCTAAAACAAGTGAATTATTAGGAGGTAGCCCTTTGGCAATGGATTTTCACTTTACAAAAGGATATTCCGCAAACTTCTTTAAAAACAGAGACTATCTTGAGCGCCTGGGTGGCACAGTCCATTGAGCATCTGACTCTTGGTTCCAGCTCATGTTTGATCTGGGGTCATGAGATCAAGCCCCAATTTGGGCTCCATGCTCAGCAGGGTGTCTGCTTAAAATTATCTCTTCTTATCCCTCTGCCCCTCCTCCCTGCTCTCTCTCTCTCTCTCTAAAATAAAATAAGTCTTTAAAACGGGACTGTCTCTCATGTATAGAATCTACTAGCTATACAAAAATCATTTCAATCAAGTTATCAAATCTCTAGTGACAATAATTTTTAAATCCCAGATTGAGATATAGTTAATCTAACATATTTTTTGACTTATTCCATTTCTCTGAGAAACCATACAAAGGCATTTTTAAAATCACTTAGTTATATATTTAACAAAATTTAATTTTGTTGAAAATGATAAAATTCCATGAACTTAGGACTGTTCAAGAATATGGAGGACATATGGTAGGGATATAGATGTATCTGTTTGGGGAATTCTTGTACCATCTCAATATCTATCTCTCCCTAGAGTTTATTTTTATCCTTTTCCCATTTAATGTAAACCTACCAAACTTTGAGTCAATGCAGTCATGATGTCAATTTCCAGTTCCATTTCACTCTATCAGGGATACTTATAACCAAGCAATCAATAATCAGTGATAGTGATAATCACTTAAAAACAACCATATAATTAATTATTGAATCTTCATGTCTGCATCCCAATCTGTGCTTTTTGATCTACTATGGTATTCATAAATGTAAGAGTAAAATTAGTCCTTAAGCCTACCTGGCATGGATGGAAAATGAATCCATAATGCAGAGATAATTAAACAGAAGTGCAAAAGGAAAAGCAGCCCCTTGATAAAGTGATACAGGATGAAGGAAAAACAGCTGAAGCCAATCCATTATGAACCGGGACAAAGATACTGTCCTTTTCAGAGTCCTTAACAGGTGCCTTTCTGTAAGAGAAACCTCAAGCAGGCTCTCTATGATCTTTTTATATGGCTCAGGAAGGCCTGGGTGAGTACAGAGCAAACAAAAGGGCTGGCAGGAAGCAGTATAAAAGTTGACTTTCTGATAAAGGGAACTGCACTATAGAAACCAAAACACATTTGGGTATTATATTAAGAATGTACAGAAAACATTGCTTTCAGAAGTTCTCGTTTTGTTTAGTTTACATACTGCATTGTTTGCCTTTCCAGTCATCTGACTGTCATATTTTCTTCACTAAGCTCATGAAAAATCTTATTTTCCAGTTGTGAACAGATAACCAGTCGGCTGGCAAAGGGGAGCAAGGACATGAGCATGAGGAAGGGAGGCAGGTTCTCAAAGAGCAGGATTCCTCCTCCCAACCATCGCTGTCCTCCTTCTGCTATTTCTTTCTCTTTTTTTTCATAGTACCTATCACCACCTCTTACGTATCTATTTCTCAACTACTTTGTTGTCTGTCCCCAGCTATAATGTAAGCTCTAAAAGGGAGAAATTTTGTTTTGTTTATTGCTGTATCCCCCGCATATAGAACCGTACTGGGCATATGCTTTATACTCAGTAAATACATATGAAACTTTAAAAGGGTTTAAGGAAGTAAAGTGTAGAGAGGAACATTTAAGATGCTTTTCTCCAGAGCATGGTCAAGAAATACAAGAGACTCCCTAGAAGCAAGACAAAAACAAATCATCTCTTGGCTAGTAGAGTCCATCTACTGAGCCCAGAGTATTAGAGTGATGTACCTGACTGGCCATTTTTCATCTCTGAAGACACATGCAACAGCAAGCAGCCTTAAATAAAGGACAGGAGAGTACAGCCTGATACAAAAGCATCTTAAGGGCCAGGACCACCTCTTAGTGAGAGATAGCTATGCAAAGAAGGAAAAGCAGAGAGAGAATCTCCTATTAACTAAGGGACTCTAAGCTAAATCTCATCTGACACTGAACTCCTTGATTAAAAAATTAGGAATAGGATGGCTGGGTTGCTCAGTGGTTGAGCCTCTTCCTTCATGATCGCAGGGATCTGGGATTGAGTCCCACATCAGGTTCCTCACAGGGACCCTACTTCTCTCCCTGCCTATGTCTCTACCTCTCTCTCTGTGTCTCTCATGAATAAACAAATAAAATCTTAAAAAAAAAATTAGGAGCATCTGGGTGGACCAGCCAGTTAAATGTCTACCTTGGGCTGGGGTCATGATCTCAGGGTCCTGGGACAGAACTCCCACATCAGGCTCCCTGCTCAGTGGGGAGCCTACTTCTTCCTCTCCCTCTGCCCTGCCCTCAGTTGTATTCTCTCATTCCCTCTCTCTCAAATAAATAAAATCTTTTTTTTAAATGAGATATAATAAAGCCTGTCTCAACAGAATCATTATGAAGATTAGATAAAGTATGTAAAAGCATGGAGTCTAAAGCTGGTTGATGACTGTAGTTGAAAGTAAAACAATTGGATAACAATAAAAATGGCAGCATTATTGGGCTACCATTTTATGATAGATTGGTGCCAGGCACTAGGAATATAAAGATGAATAAGACATGGCCCCTGCCTTCAAGCAGCTCTCCATCTACTAGAGAGATGGAAATGGCAATGAATACTTTCATCCAAGAACTACAGGAGCTGTATACCATGGGTATCCAGTAGTGGTAAATAAAGAAGCAATTATCTGCGAAGATAGGGCATTTTTAAAAAGCAAGAGAAACAGAAATGCTTAAAATGGCACTGGAGGGAGGTTTCCAAACAGATGGACGGCTTATTCCACGCCACAGGTAGCACAAAGATCTAGACGACAGTAGAACAATGAATAAGCTCACATAATATTAAACATATTAAAATGCAATCACATCCCCCATGAAATATAATTGTTAGGTACAGAAGAATTGAGTTGCAGTTAATTTGTTGGGAAAAAAGTTACTCCTTTTGTGTTTGTTTTAAATATTTATTAAGTCCTACTTGTCGTTTTCTTTTTGTGTTTTGGAATCAGTACATTTTTTAAAAAGATTTTATTAGAAAGTGAATGCATGAGCAGGGGGGAGAGGCAGAGGGAGAGGGAGAAACAGACTCCCCACCGAGCAGGGAGCCCCACATGGAGCTCAATCCCAGGCCCCCAGGGTCATGCTTTAGCCAAAGGCAGACACTTAACTGACTGAGCCACCCAGGCACCCCTGAAATCAGTACATTTTATTTTCAGGTCTCAGTTCGTAGGTCCCAAAAAAGCTTATAGGCTCTAGACACTGTACCTAATGTTGATAAAATGGTCCTTCTCGCATGTTATCATGGTTAATTATTGTATCGTATTGTATTGTATCGACTCAGGCTTCCAATCAGTCCATAAGAACAAAGACTGAGGTTTCCTAAAGAAGCAGCAATTCTACCTCCAAATTGGGACATAGAAACCCTGAGTTTCCAGCATGTAGATTTTGGATTTGAGACTGCAAAATCAACTCTTCCCTGAATTTCCAGCCCATAGGTCTGCTTCTATGAATTTCAGATTTGCTAGCTCCCATAATCACATAAGCCAACTTCTAAAATAAATGTGCGTGTGTAATCTCCCATGGTTCTGTTTCTCTGGAGAACTCTAATACACATGCCTTAGAAGTCTTTCAAATTAATTTAGACAGACATTGCTTGAAAAGGGGTAAGTGCTTATATGCTTGGGGACCATAGAATGGTTCTAAATTTGTCCATATATTTATTCAGTAATTTTTAAAAGATGTTATTTATTTATTTATTCATGAGAGACATACAGAGAGAGAGAGAGGCAGAGACACAGGCAGAGGGAGAAGCAGGCTCCATGCAGGGAGCCCGATGTGGGACTCGATCCCAGGTCTCCAGGATCACACCCTGGGCTGAAGGCGGCGCTAAACCGCTGAGCCACCAGGGCTGCCCTCAATAATTTTTTTGAGTATCAACTATATTTCAGGTACTGTGGTCAGTATTGAGTAAAGAGTGGTGACAACTTTATGTGTCTACTTTCAAGGAACTTAGTATTTGGGGGAGATAATAAAATAAAAAAATTACAGCAGCTGAATGGTCCTTTTTTTTCCTTTTCTTTTTTTTAAAGATTTTATTTATTCATGAGAGAGACAGAGAGGCAGAGACATAGGCAGAGACATAGGCAGAGAAGCAGGCTCCATACAGGGAGCCCAATGTGGGGTTCGATCCTGGGACTCCAGGACCATGCCTGGGCTGAAGCTAAACAGCTGAGCCACCCAGGGATCCTTGCATTTTTCTTATGTAAACTCTATACCCAATGTGGGGCTCAAACTTGAGACCCCAACATCAAGAGTCTCATGCTCTACTGAATGAGCCAACCAGGCACCTGAATGAGGGGTCCTCTTCTTATTCCATGGAGAAAACCAACAATATAGCAAGAATGACCTGATTGGGTGGTTAGAGATGGTTTCTCTGAGGGTGGTGGTCAGTTTTTTCTATCAATTTAGCTAGAATACGATTCCCAGTTATTCAATCCAACACCAGCCTAAGTGACATTTTGAAGGTATTTCATAGATGTGAGTAAAGTTCATATCCAATTGACTTTAAAGAAGAGAGATTACTGGGATCCCTGGGTGGCGCAGCGGTTTGACGCCTGCCTTTGGCCCAGGGCGCGATCCTGGGGACCCGGGATCGAGTCCCACGTCGGGCTGCCGGTGCATGGAGCCTGCTTCTCCCTCTGCCTGTGTCTCTGCCTCTCTCTCTCTCACTGTGTGCCTATCATAAAAAAAAAAAAAAAAAAAAAAAAAAAAAAAAAGAAGAGAGATTACCCTAGATAATCTGGGTGGGCCTGACCCAATCAGTTAAAAGGCTTTAAGAGCAAACCTGGAGCTTCCCTGAAGATATTCCACCCATAGACAGCAGCTTCACCGCATGCATGAGAATTCAAGCCTGCCCTACAGACTTCTTGGCTATGCAGACTCCACAATCATGTAAACCGATTCCTTGCAATAAACCTCTTAACTTATATCTCCTAGTGGTTGTTTCTCTGGCTGAACCTTAATGCACCCGAGATAGGACATCTGAGACTCGAACCCTCAGACGGGGGTTAGGGCAGGGAGTGAAGCAGTTGGAAGCCCTCTGGGACAGACAGTTAGCTTGGCTTCATGGAGGATGAAAGTGTGATCAGAGGAAGAGGAACATGACATGAAGGAAGAGAAAGTAGGCAGGGGCTGGATCTAGCCGAGAGGTAGATTATGGAAAGGAGTTTGGGTTTTATAAAGAATGGGAAGTAAAATAACTGGATTGGTTTGCATTTTTCTTTAAGATTTTTAAAATTTATTTATTCATGACAGACACAGAGAGGGAGAGACAGGCAGAGGGAGAAGCAGGCTCCATGCAGGGAGCCCGATGTGGGACTCGATCCCAGGTCTCCAGGATCACACCCTGGGCTAAAGGCGGCGCTAAACCTGGATTGATTTTTAAAGGATTGATTTTTAAAGGATGATTTTGGCTAAAGGAGATTGGCCCGGATAGGGGAGGGGGTGGAGGGCAGGGATGGGGTCTTCACTCTGGAGGTCAAGGGTGGAGGGAGCAGACTACCGGGAGGGATTACATTAGAGAGGTGGCAGGGGCGCCTGGGTGCCTCGGCCGTTAGGCTTCTGCCTTCAGCTCATAATCCTAGGGTCCCGGGATCCAGACCCACCTCCGGGAGCCTACTTCTCCCTCTCTGTCTGCTGCTCCTCCTGCTTGTGCATGCTCTCTCTGATAAATAATAAATAAATAGATGATAGAATCTTCCCCCTTTAAAAATTTTTATTTAAATTCAACTTGCCAGCATATAGCATAACATCCAATAAAAAAAAAAAATCTTTAAAAAAAAAAAAAAGAGAAGTGGCAGATCCTTGCGGTGAATTACATACAGGGGGGTGAGGAAAGCCTCGGATGCCTACTGAGTTTGCAGCTTGAGCAGCTACGCGAACGGCGGATCCCTCTACCCAGGCGGAGATCAAGCACCAATTGAGGGCGTAAATCAAAAGCTCAGCTCGATCCCTTTTAGGTTTGATACAACTTTGAGGCATCCAAGTGGAGAGGCCAAGCAGGCAATGGAGTAACCAGGTATGAAGCTCGGCAAGGAGGGCGGAACTAGAGATATTATTAACCCGAGAAAGCCGGCAGGGAGGAAGGTACTTCGCTTACGGGAATGCTGAGCTCACCCAGGAAGAGGTGAGCTCACGCCCCACCGAAAAGGGTGCAAGAGCCTGGCAGGAATCCTAAGAGCAGAGATCGGAAAACAGACAGAAAAAGGACGGTGGGGTATAATGGGGTCGTCCTGATGTGTGCCGGCCTGGGCTGTGCCTGTTTCAATCCCTGTCTAGGGCAGCCCGGGGGTGATCCTGGGGACCCGGGATCGAGTCCCGCGTCGGGCTCCCTGCATGGAGCCTGCTTCTCCCTCTGCCTGTGTCTGTGCTGCTCGCTCTCTCTCATAAACAAATTTAAAAAAATAAAAAATCCCAGGACGGGGACGCGGGGAGGCCGGCACCGGCGGTCTCTCCTCCCCGCAGCAGGGCGCCGCAGCAGGCCCCGCCCCCGGCTCCGGCCCCGCCCAGCAGGCCCCGCCCCCGGCCCCGCCAGGCGCTCCAATCGCTTGTAGAGATCATCGCTGGAGCCAGGCGGTTGTATCGATCTCCGCTCCAACTGGAGACCGGGTCCAAACCATGGCGGAGAAGGCCCAAAAGAGGTGAGTCCGCTGTTTGAGAAAAGCCAAACAGCCTATTTCTCTGCTCCCTAGGAGTCGAAAATCTGCTCCTGGTCGCCCGTGGTAGGGATTGTCTCATCCGGGGTGCTCGGCCTGGATGGTTCCTCACAGCCCAGACCTGGCGGCCGCCGAGGGAGGAGACGACGAGGTGGCCATCAGGGAGGATGGGGAGCGGATGCGGCATTGGGGCCGGACGGCTTTTGGCCTTCGATCCCGCCGCAGCGCGCCTGCGCGGAAAGGGTCTCCCGGGTCTCCGGGGTCTCCAGTGTGGCCGCCCACTGCCCCGGGACACAGAGGCCCCCGCGCCCCCAGCCCCTGTGACCCCTGCGCGGTCCGGCCGTCCCGCCCGCTGCCCCCCGCCCGGGAAGTGCTGGCCACGCCCCAGGCCCCTCCCGCCCCCCCGCGGCCCGCTCGCCCTGGGTTAGCGCCTTTGTGGCCCCTGAGGATTGGCGGCGGCCCCCCCAGCCGTCTACGCCGCCGGGGACCGGTGGTGGGAAGGAACCGGGTTGGAGAGAAATGCCGACGCTCGCGCTTTCGGAAGGCGGCCGCGTTGAGCACCCTCTGCGGGCTCTTCTTTGAACTTGGAAAACCGCCCAGCTCTTGGTTCTATCGTAAGGAATTAAAATTGAGGGCTTTCCTCTACGGAGGCAGGCAACCGTAATCTTTTTTCACAAGCGAGAGAGGACCAGATCTCCTATGAAAATCGTGTGCAGGTTGAGCCCCTGCCTTCGGCCCGGGGCGGGATCCTGGGGTCCCGGGATCGAGTCCCCCATCCGGCTCCCTGCAGGGAGCCTGCTTCTCCCTCTGCCTGTGTCTCGGCCTCTTTCTGTGTCTCTCATGAATAAATAAAATGTTTTTAGAAAAAGAAGTCGTGTATAGTAATGGAGAGGATATTGTTGGCTTGTTCGTCTCATGGCCTTTTCCTCCCAGTGCAGCCCCCAGCCTCACCACCCTGGGGTGCAGTGGAGTCCGCACAGGGATGTTTGGACCTCGTTTTGGTTGGTCTCGTGGTGAATTATTTTCTGCTTCAGGGAGAAGTGTGTTGATGAGGACACAAACGCTGCCAGAGGTCATCTCCCTGAGGCATGACACTGGACAGGGGGACATCTGGGATTGCTCCCCTCGTCTGTCCAGGACAAGTTAAATCTTCCCTAATGCTCTTTTCATAAATAATCACGGAGGGGGGTACGCCTGGGTGGCTCAGCGGTTGAGCGTCTGCCTTTGGCTCAGGGCGTGATCCCGGGGTCCCGGGGTCGAGTCCTGCACCAGGCTCTCCGCGGGACCCTGCTTCTCCCCTCTGCCTCTGCCTCTCTCTCATGAATAAATAAAATCTTTAAAAAAAAAATCATAGAGGGAGACTATGGAAATGGAAACCTGGAAATAAGGTCTAAGACAAGAGGTATTTTATAAAGCCTAATTTCTCTGACCAGGGCCTAATAAAATTGCTTTGACACACAAACTCACTCTAAATGAAAAGCATCAGAGGACTAGCATTTACAGATGGTGATGTATTCAAGGACAGCCTTATTCAGCTCTCACAGGAAAACTACCCAACACCTCAGGATGTTTCCAGGAAACTTTCAGCTAGCAGAAAAAGACTTGTTTGGTGTTAAGATAATGATGCCCCAGGGATGAACTGCCTCAGGAAATTTCTAGTCTCTGGGCTTCAGTTGCCTCATCTGTAAGATGAAACGGTTGGACTATGTTCTGCTTTTCTCAAGTTTTTCATGTAGTTGGTAGAAAGATTATATATATATTTTTTTCTGTGACTTCAGAGTGGAACACATAACTCAGATTCATCATTTCTAGAATTTCATTAATTTGTCTACCTTGTAGAAAGTCAGTGTATGTCAAAATGATGGAAACAGGTGTAGCTGTGTCTAATGCCATAAATATTTCTTCAAGAAAGACTCAGATTACTAGTTTTTGTTTGATATATGTATATATACTTTTTTTTTTAAAGGTTTATTTATTTATGATAGAGAGAGAGGCAGAGACACAGGAGGAGGGAGAAGCAGGCTCCATGAGCCTGACGTGGGACTTGATCCCGGGACTGCAGGATCGCGCCCTGGGCCAAAGGCAGGCGCTAAACCGCTGAGCCATCCAGGGATCCCCCATGTATATATACTTTTTAAAAAAGATTTTATTTACTTATTTGAGAGAGAAAATGAGCAGGGGGAGGGGCAAGGAGAAGCAGACTCCCTGTTGAGCTGGGAGCCCAGCTGCTTAACTGGCTGAGCCACCCGGCTGGGTAAAAAGCCATCTTTTTACTTAGAACTTTAAAAATACTTTGTAGGAAGGTTTGTTCACTGAAATTTGTAGAAGAAAAAATTGTGTATGTCTCCTTTTTTCAGTTTTCCCTATTAGTAGCTACAATAGTGTGATTTTCTTTTTTTTTTTTTTAATGATTTTATTTATTTATTCACGAGAGACACAGAGGCAGAGGGAGAAGCAGACTCCCTGTGGGGAACCTGACTCAGGACTCTTCCCAGGACCCCGGGATCAGGGATCATGACCTGAGCCAAAGGCAGACACCCAACCACTGAGCCACCCAGGTGCCCCAAATTGATGTGATTTAAGAATAATAAATTCGGTGTTACTTTGCACTTCTATAAGGGAGTATTTAGGGGGATTCTAGAATGTGAATGATGGAGAGACATATTAAAGAGTTTGTACCCTGACTCTGAGAGCTATATTTCTGGCTGGATAGATAGCTCTAGTTTGAACATAGTTTTCGCTTAGAATTCTATAGGGATTGTTTTCTGGTCTTCTAGCCTCCAGTATTGGTATTCAGGACGCTATGCTGTTCTGATTATTTTAACTCCTCTGTGAGATTTTTTTTATTTCTTGTTTTTGTTCTTTTGTTCTAAAAACTGTAAGGATCTTTTCCATAGCATTCAGAAATTTCAAGATGGTGTTATTTGGCGTGGGTCCTTTGCATTCACATCCTTTTAGAGTTGAGATTTAATATCCTTTATTTGTGGGAAATTTTCTTGTATTGTTCTTTAACAGTTTTTTCTGCAAATTCTTTTCTCCTTTTGAGATTTAAAAAAAATTATTTTTTTGAGCGAAAAAGCAAGAGCAGGGGAAGGAGCAGAGGGAGAGAGAGAGAAGTAGATTCCTTGATGAGCAAGGAGTCCAGTGCAACACAATGTGGGGCCCTATCCTATCCCATGAGAGCATCACCTGAGCTAAAACCAAGAGTTGGATGCTCAACTGACTGTGCCACCCAGGCACCCCTTAAAATTTATTGGGATCCCTGGGTGGTGCAGCGGTTTGGCCCCTGCCTTTGGCCTAGGGCGCGATCCTGGAGACCCAGGATCGATTCCCACGTCGGGCTCCCGGTGCGTGGAGCCTGCTTCTCCCTCTGCCTGTGTCTCTGCCTCTCTTTCTCTCTCTGTGACTATCATAAATGAATAAAAATTTTTAAAAAATTATTTTATTTGGATTTTATGCCTCATATATTGCTTCTCTAATTTTCTCATTTTTTTCTGTACACTTTTTTCTTTTTTTTTTTTTTTTCACTTTGTTCTATTTTCTGAAAGAGCTCTTTTTTTAACCTCACTCCTACGATTTCAAATTTTGGTCATGTTTTTAATCTCTAGAAGCTCTTTCTTAGACTTCCTTTTTCATAGACTTCTATCTGGTTTTATGCAGCAGTATCTCTTATTTCTCTGAATTATAAGGTGGTTTTTTTTTTTTTTTTAAGTTTTCTTTTACTATCTGAATTGTCTGTGTTTCCTCAGACTATTTCTTTCCTCTTCTTGCTTTTTTCCTTTTTTACTTGGAGGCTTTCCTGGTATATCTGATAATCTTTGGCTGTCTGTCCATTATTAAGAATGAGAACTAAGCAACTGGAAGCTCCAGGTATGTGCATTAGGCTTACTTCTGATATGCTTTAGGGTGAAGTCAGGCAGGAAGTTGAACTTTTCATTGAAGAAATGTTGTCTGATAGTTTCTCTGGAAAAGAATCCCCATCTATTCCCCTTGTTGCCTAAAATTCTGTATGAGGGTCAGCAAGGCAAACAGGGGAAGGGAAGCTGGTGGGCTTACTCTTGCTCTGCCTTTCATCATTACCTATCTCTGGGCCTGATTTCTTGAGTGCAGTGCCTCAGAGAGGAGCAAACTTATTCGATAAAAAGATAGTTTTATCTTTTTTTTTATAGTTAAGGAATTATATAGTATTCCAGTAAATTGATGATTACATTTTATTTTATTAGCCTTCCCCTTTTACGGTTTCATTATTCTAAAAACATTGCCAGTTTGTGCATATATTTTCTTCCTATTGAATTTTTGATGCTGGAACCCCAGAAATAGATTTCTAGGTCAAACCTTGTGATTGTGTTGATGATTCCTGGTTCATATTGGTACAGTATTCTCCAATAAATGCCCTGATACCGTCAACAAAAGTGTCCCAGGTGTCTCACTTAAATTATAGGTACATCATCATTTGATAGCCAGCATAAATAGAAAACCAAAAACACTTCATTACCCTGAACAAACTAATGTAAAAAATGGATCTAAATATGGTTATATTGAATATCCCAAGTATTCATATTTATTTCATAACATAATCTTTTATTTCTTACTTACATTGACATGTGTCCTGTTTCTGCTAGTAGAGTATCAAGCATCCTGGATATAAAATGACACAGAACAGTTGTAGACAGTAGTCTAGAAATACTATAACTAATCCCATTGTGAATATGGCATAATAGAGTTATATTTATGATAGATATTTATTTAAAGACTGGAAGTAATGAGAAGTGATACTAGTGAATAATGATTTTATCCTTTATTAAAAAGGATTGTTGCTGAAGCCATGGGAACAATGTTTTAAATTTAGAACAAAAAAACTAGTCTTGGGGGACCTGTGTGTTGCAGTGGGTTAAGCATCCAGCTCTTTATTTTGGCTCAGGTTGTGCTCCCAGGGTTGTGAGATCAAGCCCTGCATCAGGGTCAAGGACTCAAATGCAGAATCTGCTTTTGAGATTCTCTCTCTCCCTCCACCCCTCCCACTCGTGCCCCCACCCCAAATAATTAAATAAATCTTTTAAAAAAAACTGGTCTTAATGGGGAACTAAGAAGTCTAAAATTCACTGAATGATACTTAAGAGTTGCAAGAGAGTATTTTTAGGTAAAATAAATAAAGTAGGAGAGGGCATATAGGGAGTCTGATTTGAGGTAGATTTTTTTAAAGAGATAGGAATAAAATTTCACCTTGATTATGGAAATGCATCCAGGACCTCCTTGGCCCTTGGTGTTAAGAAAATGTTATCACACTCTTTTTTGTCTTCTTTATTTATTTATATATTGAATAGGCAGTGCATTTGTGAGATTCAGAATGCAAACAGTTAAAAAATGGGCAGGTAATGAAAAAAGTTTTCTCCCTATCATTATGTCCCTGCTATACAGCTCCTCTCTATGAATATTGAATAATGAATATTACTAGTACCTTATGTATTCCTCCAGGGAGAGTTTGGAAATAGTCAAGCAAATACAAATATCTAGTGCTTAAATACTTTGTAAGAATGGCAAGCATGTCCTATTTACCAAAATAGCATGTCCAATTTACCTATTTACTAAAGTTCATGTTACATATAATGAAAATTTGCATTCATTTAGGAAGACAAATTTAAAAACATGAACCTGTCTACAATAAAAATTTAGGGGGGAAAAAAAACCTGGCAATAACAATTATTTTTATCAAAGAAATGTCCAAAAAAGATGTGAAAAACAAATAGAACGTACTATTAACATTTTTATACTATTTACTATAAGTTAAAAATTAGTATTTTTCATACATGAATATTTGTAGAACTTAAAAAATAATATTAGTATGAGTGAACCATTACACTGTATATTTCTGGTTCTTACTGGTTGAAAAACATATGCTAAAATAAGGCAAGTTTTCAGAAAATTTATAAACCAAAGCGTTAACATTTTGGTCAGGAAAGTTTCAACTGTTCTACATACCAGATTTTAATATTTTATTTAAAATGCATTTATGGCTTAGATAGTTTGATAAGTTTTGTTGATCTTATGGAGCTAGAACAGGTTAAGTATGTTAAACATCATACTGGGAGTCTTAGCCAGGGCAGTAAGGCAAGAAATAGAAATAATATGCATACAGATTGGAAAAGAAGAAATAAAACTGCCCCTATTCACAGATAACAAAATAGTTTATGTTAGAAATCCCAGAGAATCTTCTTGAACTGAACTAAAACAAGGCTTTAGGAAACAAAGTCAGTATACAAAAATTATTGTATAACATTTTTCTTTCATTTTTTTTTCTAAGTAGGCTCTAAGCATGGAGCCCAGTGTGGGACTTGAACTCACAGCCCTGAGATCAAGACCTGAGCTGAAATCAAGAGTCCCGGGATCCCTGGGTGGCGCAGCGGTTTAGCGCCTGCCTTTGGCCCAGGGCGCGATCCTGGAGACCCAGGATCGAATCCCACATCGGGCTCCCGGTGCATGGAGCCTGCTTCTCCCTCTGCCTGTGTCTCTGCCTCTCTCTCTCTCTCTGTATGACTATCATAAATAAATAAAAATTAAAAAAAAAAAAAATTAAAAAAAAAAAAATGAAATCAAGAGTCCCATGCTTAACCAACTGAGCCATTCAGGTGCCCCCAGACTTACTGTATTTCTGTATATTTGTGGTGAATAACTAGAAATCAATATTTTGAAAAATCCAAATAGTATTAAAAGTCAAAATATCTAAAATTATATTGCTGTTATTTTATAGAGCTGGGTGCATATTTAACACCATGAATAATATCATTACTACTAAGAAAAATACTTAATGAGAAGAACTTACCAAATGATTATCAATTTAATGGGGAATTTGTTTGGCACAGTTCTTCATGTCAGCTCATGGCTCAGCTGAGGCAGCATTTAGCTAGATTCAGCTGTGTCAAACAGGATGTCACAATGTCAAAAAGCATCAATACATTATTTGGAAGTAAGTAATTTGGGGACAGTTTGCACTCCCAATTTATATCCGTTGATAAGCAGTTTTATAATACATAGAGAATAAGTAGAAATCTTTATAAATTATGAATTTCTATGTTGATTTCTGTATTAATATAACCTTGCTGATTGTTAAATATTTTGAATGTACATTCTTTTTCTTCCTTTTTACAAAAATAACGGTGTATTATAAAACTATTTTCTGGCTTTGACTTTTTTTGACTTAATATAGCTTGGAAATCATTCCAAATCTTTACATAAAAGGTTATTCTTTCTTTTTTATGAATGTGTATTACTTTACATGAAGGATTATTCTTTCTTTTTTATGACTGTGTATTAGACTGTGGTGTGCCATAGGTTATTAACCAGTCCCTTACTGATGGATTGTTAGATTGTACTGAGCTTTTTCCTATTCGGAAACAATACTGATGTTAAAAGAATCCAAATCCTCTTTTCTCAAGCATTTTATTTTTATTTTATTATTTTTGAAAAGATTTATTTATTTATTTTAGAAAGAGTATACATGGGAGAGGGCAAGGGCAGAGGGAGAGACAGAATTTCAAGCCAACTCCCTGCTGAGCACAGAGGCTGACTAGGGGCTTAATCCCATGACCCCGAGATCATGACCTGAGCATATATTAAGAGTCGGTCACTTAAACTAAGCTACCTAGGCACTCCTTCAAGCATTTTTAAAAGGTATCATTATTGATTTTAGCCTGATGGATAGTATGCCTCCTGAGAATTTTATAGTATATTAAATACCCTATTCTCTTAGGTTTGTTTTTTTTTTTTTTTTTTAACTTGTGAGAAACAGAGAGGCAAAGATATAAGCAGAGGGAGAAGCAGGCTCCCCATGGGGAGCCCTATGTGTGACTCCATCCCAGGACCCCAGGACCATGCCCTGAGCTAAAGGCAGACACTCAACCACTGAGCCACCCAGGTGTCCCTCTCTTAGGTTTTTTTTTTTTAACCCATTTTTAAACCTTTTTTCTTATTGTAGTGTCAAGATAGCTTCTATAACAATGTTTTAAAGACTTAACCTGTGGTAAAGTTATCTTTTTCTTTCTACAGTGTGAAGATTGCTCCTGGAGCAGTTGTGTGTGTAGAAAGTGAAATTCGAGGTGATGTAACCATAGGTAAGAAAATAGTTTATTAGTGTTGTTTCTCAAAAATTGATGTAATTTAATTTATTGTGATGCTTTACAATTGTTAGGTATTACATATTTGTCTGTTTCACTAGTGTCCTAATTTTATTGACAAAATAATGTATTTCTCCTGTAAGTGTTTAATATTTCTCAAAGAATTAAGTGTGATGGATACATTTCTAAGATTTTATTTTTAAGCAATCTACTACACCCAATGTGGGGCTCAAACTCAAAACCCTGAGATCGAGAGTCACATGCTCCACCAACTGAGCCAGCCAGGCACCCTGATGCACTCTATATTTAAACTCCTATCTGAAAAAAATAAAAATAAAAAATAAACTCCTGATAAGCTAATGAGACAATAAAGCCATTCATTTACTTGAGAAACATCAATTGTGTACCTACTATGTGACAGGCACTGTGCTAACACTAGGAACATAGCAGTGGACACAGCAGACAAAGGTACTGCCTTCATGGAGTTCATATACTACTTGTTAGTTACTAGGAATGTGGACCATGGAGGCTGACAGACCTGGATTAGCATCCTTGCTCTTTACTTGCTGATTTGCCTCAGCTGTACTACTTAACCTCACCAACTTTCATTTTCCCCATCTGTGTGTAATTGTATGTATTAGAATTAGGTGCAGCTGCATATAGTATTGGCTTAAACATGCAAAAGTTTATTTTCTTATATAAATAAGGATCGAGGTAGGCAATTCAGGGCTGGTCAGTTGATTGTCCAGGAGCTCCAGCCTTGTAGGCCAGGATGCGATAGCTAAAGTGCCAAGAGTGATCTTGGATAAGAAAGGGGAAGAGTGGAGACAAAAGGGTGTACCTCCCTGTTGAGTCAGCTTCCTTTAAATAGTCTTCCTGAAAGCTCCACACAGTCTCTCTTTGTATGTCTGACGCCTTGGACTTAGGCACATCTAGCTTCAGGGAAGGCTGGGAGGTCATAGTCTGAACTGGGCGCATTGCTGCCCCCAGCCAGTAGGGTTCTGAAGGGGTTTTTGAAGGTTTCAATGAGAGAATATTTACGAAAGTCATTGACCAAATCCTAACACCAGCTAATTGCACTGTTAAATCTTAACAGAGTGTAGCCTAGTTACAGGTGAGATCCAACATTGAAATCAAATGAACCATTGAACCTGTGGCACCTTGCTTATATGGACATGATTCAGTTTTCCCAAACTTACATTTTAGCCACTTGTTCTTTCTTTTATGTATGTTTTCATTGCATATTGTGCCCTTGTAGCTTTACTAATGTGAGTCTATCCTTACTAGCAGCTGCATGTTACCAGGGTAGAGCTTTTGGTGAATTAAGTACACTTTCAGAGAGAAAATATGTCCTGTTCCATTATACTAACAGTATCTTTAATAGGAAAAAAAATTGTGAATTTTATTAAGTCCAAGCCTTTAGCCAGTTAGGCATCATGTCTTAGAAAACAAGTGAAAATTGTACCTGTCTTATGGAACATTATTACGAATTTGCCAGGTTGGATTTATACTTAATTTTAGACAGAATTTCAAAGTGTAGAAGATGACTCAATTTCTGTTCAGTCTGTGCTCTCTATTAGTTCCTAAACCACTTGCAAACTTTTTATGAGAAGAAATCATGATGGCCACATGTTTATCAGAGTGCTGTTCTACATTATTCTTAATCTAATATTTTTATGGTTTCATCATGATTGAAGGAATAACCCTCTCATTAACTCAAAGGTATTCTATAACTAGAAGGAAAGTAAGACTAAAATAGTATAGCTAATTACACAGATTTTCCCTTTCATTTGTACTTCTTCCCTGTTTTGTTTTGTTTTTGTTTTTGTTTTTGTTTTTATGTAAGTCACAGAGAGAGAGAGAGAGAGAGAGAGAGAGGCAGAGACACAGGCAGAGGGAGAAGCAGGCTCCATGCACCGGGAGCCCGACATGGGACCCAATCCCGGGTCTCCAGGATCGCGCCCTGGGCCAAAGGCAGCGCTAAACCGCTACGCCACCCAGGGATCCCTTCTTCCCTGTTTTAAACTGTATTCTACCTACTATATAATAGATACATAGGGAGTATAGATCTCTCTGCTAGCATAAATGTACACAAAGGTGTATATACATGTTTGTGTGTATGTGTATTTCAGATTTGGAAAAAAAAACTCCTGTTATTTGTAGAAGCTTTTATAGAATAGCAGTAAAGGCTTTATCATGAAAAAGAAAGGTGGGCCGCTGGCCACTGCATAGGATTGGGGCATGAGGGTATCAGGAGTCAGCACTCACTTTATTGTTTTCCTGCTGCCTTCCACTACTTTGTGCTCCTCTCCTTTCTTTATCCTGATTATCAACTGACCTTCCCTAAATGTTGAGCTTTTATAAGGAAACAGTGTTTAAATAGAACTTTCCATATAGGTTTTTCCCCTCGCTGATAGTACACAATTCTATGGTTAAAATGTAAAATGACAGTTCAACATAGATTTTTTCAATGAAAGATTATAGCATAAGAAGTCATAATTTTTTAACTGGGTCACGTAGCAGTAAACTTAACTGTAGTTGAATTGATGGATTTTTCAGGATGTTATGCATAATTTTCCATCCCCTCGTTGGTTATACTCTTAACAAATTATTCCATTCTGAAATATTCAGAAGGAAAGTAATTTTTTCCTTCTCTATGTTTCAGTGGTGTAATAGAACTTTAAACCTGATCTTGTATTCCCCTTGAAAATCAGGTATTTGGTTTATCAAAGAGAAGAGTCTGAAGCTTTGAAGTATTGTCCTTAAGCAGAAACCCTATGACTTGAGGCTCTGCTGGAGCCTGACCCCTTTCATTAGAGGCTGCTAGGAAACCGACCTTGGGAAAAATAACAGCTCTCTTGTTAATTACAGTGTGGAATAAACAAGGTTTCATAGTATCAAGCCTGCTTTTAATTAGGCTGCCTTGCTTCTTGGGCCATGCATTATTTCCTTAAATTGTGCTTTGAAACATTTCAGAAAGTTATTCTGTAGTCCTATTATGGGGTGATAGCCTCCTGGTCTTAGGACAGGGCTTCCTTAGGCCATTGTACTAGGAAGGCCAAACCCCACACAGTGGTAAAACTTTGAAATGGATGCCCTTCGTCCCACTTATTCTTTCTGTCCATCAGAGCTTTTAATTTCAAAAAATTTTTTAAAGATTTTATTTATTCTTGAGAGACAGAGGCAGAGACACAGGCAGAGGGAGAAGCAGGCTCCATGCAGGTAGCCTGATGTGGGACTCGATCCTGGGTCTCCAGGATCAGGCCCTGGGCTGAAGGCATGCGCTAAACCGCTGAGCCACCCTGGCTGCCCCATCAGAGTTTTTAATGCAGATCAAAAGCTTCCGTTTACCATGGAAATCTTTTTCAATAAGGCAGAACAGTGGCTTTGACTTGAAATTCATCACATGTAAAGCAGTTCTTACAGGTACTTCAGTTTACAGGTCAAAAGAATTGTTTTAATTTTCAAGAGAAAAAGCTTGTGTCTTTTTGAACTATTTATTGACATAGGAAAATGTGCACAAAGATTGCTTTCTGTGGCAAAGATAGACAGGAAAAATGTCCTTTACCAAATGAGGGGAAGGGAAATTTGATGCAAGGAATGCCTTTTTGGCTATGTTACATCAAGCCCAGCCAACCATTTAAAAAAATAATCCATCAGCCGGTAAGGCAACTCCAACTCTAGACACATTTATCCAAACAAGGAGATAAGCCAAATAGGGTTTCAGCACATTTGGTAAGAAAATATACAAACTACCCTGCCAGCGATAGCTCCAAAGAAATTCACAACAACCTTTAAAAAAAAATCTTTCCATGGTGACAGATTTTTATTTTTAAAGCATTTTAACCTCAAGACCCTTAAACTTGGTTTGAAATCAGACCCATTCTAGGTAAAAGTGCTTCTTGCATGTAGAAGAGTGTGGAACAATCTGTGCCCACACTATAGTCTGCTGCTGCTGCTGCTGCTGCTGCCCAGGACTTGGAATAGCACTTGAATTCCTGGGCTCTCTGGTGCCAGCCTCCTGCACAAAACCATGCAGAGGTGAAGCCCACTGTGCGGACCACACACCTGCATCAGCACATCCCCTTAACAAGCTCTCCAAACCAAAATCTTAGCGGTCACATGCTGAAATACATGTATACTGACTCCTCTCGTCTCTGCCCCAAGACCTACAAGAGGTTTATGGGACTGTTCAGTTTATCATCACCCATGATTTTTGTCGTTCCTTCACAATTCAAAGTTGATACTCACCTTTTAAATTACTTCAGCCCCGAAACACTGGGACTTGTAGTTTGGCAGTGCTGCCACCAGGTGGCGGTGGTGTCCTAAGAACAGGTCTCCAGTAAGCTGGTGATCTTGCTTTGTAACTCAGGGCCCTCAGATTTATAACCAGTTTTCCAGTCATTCTCTAGCTAACTGAATAACGATAAAAATGATAATAACAGTACTAAAGTGCAGTGCCTGGTTAAAATAGCTCAGACATTATGTTTAAAAATTGTATAAGACGTGGGGTTTGGGTTAATTTTTTTAAATTTGTGTTTGTATAATTCACATTTATTATATCATTTCTGAAAGGGAAAAATGAAAATATCAATTATTTTTAAAGGAACTTCATAGAAACTTTTATTTATTTATTTACTTAAAGGAACTTCATAGAAACTTTATTTACTTAAAGATTTTATTTATTTATTAATAAGAGACAGAGAGCGAGAGAGAGAGCGCACGGCAGAGACACAGGCAGAGGGAGCAGCAGGTTCCATTCAGGGAGCCTGACATGGGACTTGATATCCCAGGTCTCTAGGATCAGGCCCTGGGACGAAGGTGGAGCTATTCCGCTGACCAGCCGGACTGTCCTATTTATTTATTCATGAAAGACACAGGCAGAGTCACACACAGGCGGAGGGAGCCTAATGTCGGACTTGATCTGGGGACTCCAGGATCACGCCCTGACCAGAAGGCAGATGCTCAACCGCTGAGCCACCCGGGCATCCCTTCAGAGGAACTTTTTTTTTTTTTTTTCCTTCAGATGAACTTTTAAAGAAATTTAGTGATGACCTTGTCAATACTAGTCCATTCTCAGGTAGCTTCTTGCAAGTCTGCTTGTCAAAAGCTACAGTTTGAGGACCAGCAGAATATCTAGTGCCTCTAGCTTCTTATCTAGCAGTGGCAAAGGATCTGCTTTCTATCACAGCATACTAATCTCTTCCTCGTCTAAGATTTTAATACGAGTATGGAAAATACTTTTATTAATTTCCTTTTTTTTTTTAAGATTTAATTTATTTATTCATGAGAGAGGCAGAGATACAGGCAGAGGGAGAAGCAGGCTGCATGCAGGGACTCTGGGATCATGCCCTGAGCCAAAGGCAGATGCTTAACTGCTGAGCCACCCAGGCATCTCTATTAATTTATTTTACTATTTTACAGTCATATGTACATTTCCCCCTGCTGGTTGAAAGGAGTTACCACCCTAGAAACCTGAGTAGAGGAGTAAAGTATACTCTTTTTTTCTGTTTCTCAGACCAGAAGGAGTTGTTTTGCTTATTATGATAGTTATACAAATAGCTTCTGATGTCAGATAGTGACAAACCTCCCATTTGTAACAACTATGGGCCAGACCCTGTGATCTCCCTTTCAGACATTATTTTGTATAATCCTTACTTCAGCACAATGAAGTAGGTTGTTCTAAATCAAATCTTTTTTGTAGGTGAAAAAACAAGTATTTGAGAGATTAAGCATATAGCTTTTAAGTGGTAGAGGCCAGAGTCTGGACTTTCTAGATAAGGGGTGGGGTGCTGGCAGGGGCTTTAATTATAAAGAACCTAACATTGAATGATTTGTGTCTTTTATCATAGAACATTTTAAAGTAAAATGCAAATCTGGTATTGTGCAAACTGTGGGTTTAAATTGGTTCACACAGCTGGAAGACCTGTAAAAAAATTTCTCATTTCAAAGGAATCCAGTGTTTGTTTCAATATTATTTAGCACCTCTCCCCCAAACATGGTAACATCTAAATGCCCATCATTAAGGGCTTGGCTGAGTAAATTATGGTGTGTTGATATGATATGAAGTCCTGTTCAGCCATTGAAAAGAACAGCTAGCTAAATGTACTTATATGGAAAAATGACCATGACTTTTCAGGTGAATAAAAGTAAATTGCAAAATACTAAGTACTATTCCTTGATTTTTTTTTTTTTTAATGTAGCTACATTGGGTCCTGAAACTGACCAGATTTTTTTTTTTTAATTTTTTATTTATTTATGATAGTCACACACAGAGAGAGAGAGAGAGGCAGAGACACAGGCAGAGGGAGAAGCAGGCTCCATGCACCGCGAGCCCGATGTGGGATTCGATCCCGGGTCTCCAGGATCCCGCCCTGGGCCAAAGGCAGGCGCTAAACCGCTGCACCACCCAGGGATCCCCTATTCCTTGATTTTTTAAAAAAAACTATGTGCTTATAGTTCATATTTTCCACCTTCAAATTATTTTATTTTTTAACTTTATGATGAAATGTATTTTATGTATAGTGATGTTTACAGGTCTTTTTTTTTTTTAATATTTTATTCATTTATTCATGAGAAACAGAGAGAGAGAGAGGCAGAGACACAGGCACAGAGAGAAGCAGGCTCCATGCAGGGAGCCTGACGTGGGACTCGATTCCGGGTCTCCAGGATCACGCCCTGGGCTGATGCCCAACCGCTGAGCCACCCAGGTGTCCCTTTTTTTTTTTTTTTTTTTTTTTTTTTTTTTTTACAGGTCTTAAGTATACAGTAGAACTTAAGCCTGGAATAATATACCCCAAACTTTTTAAGAATAGTTACCTCTAGGGAATAGGATTAGCAAAAAGAAAGGCCCTTCCGCTTTTTGCTTTGTTTGAATTTTTATAATGGGCACATATTACTTTTATAAATGTATTTTTTAACAAAGAAGAAAAGGCACACCTATTCCCAATCATGGGCCACCTGAGAACCTTCCCAGAGATCCGGGAGATCCCATCTTCCATCCTGAATAGGAGAAGCTGCCAGAGAAATTTTACTTTCGCAGCTGAGGATTTGGGGAGCCAGAGGTGACAGAAATAACAAAGCCACTCTCATGTTATTTCTTATCAGACTGTGCGGTCCTTTGACTGTGCATCCTGTCTTGGGCCCCACCCTCCTTATCAGTCCTCAGCTCTTCATTGTTAGGGGAAAAACAAAGCTGCACAGAGGTTCCTTAACAATTCTCTAGGCCCCAGAACACCTCCTTATTTATTTTAATACATCTGTGTGAGTAGGTTAAATATTTCCAGTTTTCAAATAAAAAAAACAAAAGATATGCAAGCTCAAAAGAGCAAAAGTAACAGGTATTCCATTTTGCTTTCCTGTAATGTATATAGCCCTGCATCTTGCCTGTCAAAAGCAGATAATGATTATTTGATAAATTAATTTACACAGTCGAATATTGGGTTACATGGACAGTGTCATCTTCCTGACTGCCTCTCTACCTTCTGTCCACACTGCTCTCTTCCTTTCAGTCAGTTACCTCATGTCTGCTTGTTTACCAATAAAAATAGCCTTGGCCTTGGGGTGGTTGGGGCTGGGGCTTCAGGGAGTGGTGAAAGTGAGGGTATATTTTCTCACAAGTGGTTTCATTATCACGTAAGCACTGGGCCCTTAGGAAATGAAGAACCAGGGGAGGGAATGTGTTAGCACTCCAGAATCCTATCCCTGTTAAAGCAGTCAGTGCCTCTCCTCTGCTGTGATCTCGAAGTGGATGTGCTGAGACTAAGACCCCTTCCTGCCCCCTTCAATTTGAGGAAGAACATGTTGCCTCAGCTAGCCTATTTCAGAGTCTTAGGACTCCAGTAATCACATTTGACTCCTTGCACTGCCTCCTTGTAACCTTTTCCAACCTTTACCTGGTTAAAATCATGTCTTCCACCAGACACAGCAGAAGCTCTGCCTCCTTCCAGGGGTGGGGCTTGCTGTAGGGATGGTGACAAAGTAACAAAGGTAAGGTTTCCATGTTTCCTGTCCCCCCCTTCCACCTGTGTTTCCTCTCAGCCACTTAATAAAAAGTCTAATTCTAGTGCAGCAGCGTAAGACAGTGCTCCGTGGCCCACTAGCATGAGAAAGCACCAGCGTTGTAAGCAGAGAGCCTCACTTTTATAGGAAAAGCAAAACAAGGAAAGGAACTGATTTTTATTGCCAAAAATGTGGCAAAATACCCTGTCCACGAACATTATCTCATCTAATCCTTATAACGACTCAGGGAGACTGGTATCCTCACACCCCCATTTCACTGCCGAGATAGCAAAGGCTTCCAAATAGCCAGTAAGCCAGGGCTGTTGGCTCCAAGGCCTGTGCTGTCTCCACTCACCTTGGCTTGAGATTTGGCACCAACTACTATTGATAATAGCTGAAGAGATAACGTTTGCAAAGTGCCTGGTGTGGTGCCTGGCACATACTTTAGGAAATGTTCCTCCCAATAGCTTCGGCATCCCCCCGCCCCCTCCGCCCCCTGTCACCTTCTCCCCTCCAATTGGAAGCATTGGAAACATAGCCTCCCGGTAATTTCGTTTCATCATCTTTTTAACAGGACCTAGGACGGTAATACACCCTAAAGCACGAATTATTGCAGAAGCCGGGCCGATAGTGATCGGTGAGGGTAACCTCATAGAAGAACAGGCACTTATCATAAATGCGTGAGTAAGACCCTTACAGACACTCTGAACAAAGTACCACAGATTTTTTTTTTTAATTAATTTCAGCTATCTATAGGAATGTTTACAGCAGACATCTGGCAAGTCTACTATATTAAAACTAGAGAAACATTTTTTTTTAATTTATTTTTTATTGGTGTTCAATTTACTAACATACAGAATAACCCCCAGTGCCCGTCACCCATTCACTCCCACCCCCCGCCCTCCTCCCCTTCTACCACCCCTAGTTCGTTTCCCAGAGTTAGCAGTCTTTACGTTCTGTCTCCCTTTCTGATATTTCCCACACATTTCTTCTCCCTTCCCTTATATTCCCTTTCACTATTATTTATATTCCCCAAATGAATGAGAACATATAATGTTTGTCCTTCTCCGACTGACTTACTTCACTCAGCATAATACCCTCCAGTTCCATCCACGTTGAAGCAAATGGTGGGTATTTGTCATTTCTAATAGCTGAGTAATATTCCATTGTGTACATAAACCACATCTTCTTCATCCATTCATCTTTCGTTGGACACCGAGGCTCCTTCCACAGTTTGGCTATCGTGGCCATTGCTGCTATAAACATCAGGGTGCAAAACTAGAGAAACATTAAGGATCTTTTCAACACAGGTAATTCGTAAATGAGGAAACCAGAGGCCAAATGGGTGGTGAAGAGATTTGTCTGAGGTGAGAGAACTCATTGGTAGCTGACTAGAGTCTCCCCCTCTTGGTCTGATAACCTCCCCCTTACATGTCACTACCTCTTCTGTGCCTGAAGCAAACGTTTCCTGACTCCAGCGACCAAGTACTGTGCTGACCACCCTGAAGAGAGTGTCTTGATTGGATTTCTCAGTTCTGGCTGAAATGTTATTTCTTATACCCAGACACATGGACTTAATTAACTCTGATGTACTTTTTCATATGCCTTGTGGGGGTAACACCCAGAGTTCTGTTTGAAAATTTGGGGGTTCTAGAGGCAATTTTTAACTTTAAAGATTAAAAAAATAATAAAATGTTAAACATGTACATGATTTTAGTGAACGAGACTCTAATACCTGTGAAGTTTTCTTAAGCATTTGTAAAGCTTTCTAGATAAAATTTTGGCAGGAAATTCAAGCTTATACCTAATTTATAGCAACAATGTATGGAATTTGTAAGAAAGACCTTGGGAAAATATTTAACTGTGATAAAGAGATTGATTTGTCTTAATGCTTACTTAGAATTTGGGAGTTTCTTACTATATTAAGCAGTTTCTTTTTAAAATTCATTTTGGCACCTTTAGTGTAAGTCAGTTGACAACAGCCATATTCTGTAGTAACTCAACTGTCAGAGATAAAGCTCCATTTAAAAAATGGCTTCCTCTTAGACCGCAAACATTTTATGTTCCAAGTATTTCAAACTACCTAACAGCATAAAATAATTATTTTATGTGAATATCTGTTTGCTTTTCACAATCTCAAATGATTATTAAGAATGGAAATTTTTCAAGCTGCGCATGATTTTGATTACAATTTAAGAAACTAAAAATGATAGCCGGCAACATGTTTACCTTGTCCTGGAAAAGGCCCTCTGGACTTTGAGCTTTAAAAACAAGCAAAGGAAAGTTCGTCTTTGATTCTTTAGGTATCTGCCTATGGCTTCTTTACATTTCAGTAGTTCTTTTTCAACTCAAAATCAATTCTTCAGCATAAAGGATAAACAATTCACTTGGACTAAGAAATTACTTATGTAGTTACACATTTTAAGCTTGATGGAGGTAAACTGAAAGAATGAACCCAAATTCTAAAACAAGAGAAGTGTTTATTGCATTATTGACTTCAATGATTTGTCTCTTCTTTTTATAGTCACCCTGATAATATCACCCCTGATGCTGAGGATCCAGAACCAAAACCTATGATCATTGGCACCAATAATGTGTTTGAAGTTGGCTGTTGTATCCTTTACAATAACTTAAGTAACCTCTTCTTCACAGCTGTCTTTAGTATCCAAATCCATTCCATAGAAATTGTCATATTTTATCTATCAGTATATCAGATAGATTATAAGTATGCATTCGTGCATGTACACACATACGTATCTTTAGGTAGCATCTTGCTCCTGTTGCTACAACTTATTGACAGATAGCAATGATTGAGTGGCAGTAGATATAGAAACAGGAATCCTGGCTTCTATCCTGGTTAAAGAACCTCAGCTCTGTCCATTTGATTCCTGTATAGCTTAGGTTAACAGTGTGTTGTCTGAGTTGCCTGATGCAAAGAAATTGGTCGATGGGGATGGAAATATTCCATTGTTTGTTTGTTCCCCCCCAGAGTGCTACCAGTTCTTTTGCTTTAAAAAGATAGAAAAATCTTCTCATGGTGTCACTAGACATTATTTTATTATAGGAAAACTCGATGGAAAAAAATCTAAATGTTTAACAATAACAAAATATTGAAATAAATTAAGCTGTAAGTACACAGAATGGACTATTAGGGCCATAAAGCAGTCATTTTAAATTACGTTTTTGAAGATTTTAATGCTATGGGATAATGCTTGCTTGTGGATTTAATTAAACCAAATAAAGTGAGCTGTAGAAATTTATACAGTTTGATTCCCAGTTATATAATGGGAATTATATGTATAATATAAAGATATATCACACTGTTAACAGTGTTATCTTTAAGTGATTTGGTGATAATTTTAATTTTCTTAAAACAGTCTATGAGTAAAAATATGTTACTCATAGAATTGGGGTAAAAGATGCTCATTTCTTTAAAAAACATAGAAGGCATTTATATATACTTAGAGATACTTGTATTTAACAATTAAAACTTTACTTTCAGGCTACCCTGAGCAAAAAGTTCTGGCCAGACTGGGTCTGCATGGCCCTTTCCATGCCTTTGTCCTCTGCCCCAGTGCCTGGTAAGGATATAGTGAATTAGTAGAGGGAAAAAATAAGATGAACATATTTACAGTGTTTACTTAACTCTGGCTTACAGATTCCCAAGCCATGAAAATGGGAGATAATAATGTTATTGAATCAAAAGGTAAGCTATAGTTGGAATTGTATTGTGAAAAGTGATTACCATGGGGTGCCTGGGTGGCTTAGTTGGTTAAGTGTCTGCCTTCAGCATGATCCAGAGTCCTGGGATCAAGCCCTGGATGGGGCTCCCTGCTCAGTGGGGAGTCTGCTTCTCCCTTTGCCTCCCCAACCCCCCATCCCCACTCATGCTCTCTCTCATTGTCTTGCTCTCTCTCGTTCTCTCTCAAATAAATAAATAAAATATTAAGAAAAAAGAATGTGATTACCTCCTTTCTCTTTATTGTGTCCTAGAAAATAACCTAAGGACAAACTATGGCAAAGTAGAAGGAAAGTATGGTTGAAAGTGGACTAAAATAGTTATGAGACTAATTCTTTGCTATAAGGAACTTAATAATGTATTTAATACATTGAATTAAAAATTCAGCAGTGGATCTGACTGGGTAGCTTAGTTGGTTAAGTGTCCAACTCTTGATTTGGGTTCAGGTCATGATCTCAGGGTTGTGAAACTGAGCCCCATGTCCAGCGTGGAGCCTGCTTAAGATTCTCTCTTTCCCCTCCCTCCTTCCTTTCTTAAAAAACATTCAGCTGTGTACATTTAAATCAGAATTGAATTAAATTAAAATGTTAAGGTGATAATTGATTAATATAATTGCAGAATTAAAGAAAATCTTTTTTTTTTGTAGCAGTTTGCTTTATTTATTTATTTTAAAGATTTTATTTATGTATTCATGAGAGACAGAGAGAGAGGCAGAGACATAGGCAGAGGGAGAAGCAGGCTCCTTGTAGGGAGCCCGATTCAGGACTTGATCCCAGAACCCCGGGATCATGCCCTGAGCCAAAGACAGATGCTCAACCGCTGAGCCACCCAGGTGTCCTGAAGTTGGTTTTCTTTAATATCAGGACTACTTTACCATAGCCAGTCAGGAACAAATGGAAGCTACTTATCATAAATGGAGCTAGGCTGGAGGTCATATAAAGTCACCTCCACTACTAGAAAGCAGCTCCAAGAGTGTGTCCGTCGCACTACAGTCCAGAAAACCTGAACGATTAGACATCTTTAGAATAATGACTTATCTTTGATGGTCCTGATTGACTTGAAAGACAATGGTTGGTTTGTTGGTTTTTTTAAAGATTTTGTGTATTGGACAGAGAGAAAGAGCACAAGCCAGGGGAGTGGGAGAGGGAGAAGTAGCCTCCCTGCTGAGCAGGGAGCCCAATATAAGACCGGATTCCAGGACCCTGGGATTATGACCTGAGCTGAAGGCAGATGCTTAACTGACTGAGCTATCCATGCACCCCTAAAATGTTTCTTGTTAATTTATTTAATGGTTTTTATTTTAATTTGGATTACCAATTATTACTGTTATTTTCTAATTATATACTTACTATGTGTCAAACCTGTACTTAGCACTTACCTCATTTATTCCTTACAACAAACTGTAAGTAGATTGGTCTTTCCGTCCTACAGATAAACTCACTCAGAGAATTTACAGTGACTTGCCCAAGGTGACACAGCCAGTCAGCAAAGCTCTGTTTTTAATTCATCTAACACTAGTCTGGCGTCTACCTCTATGCTTTACACTGAACTGAAATATTTCCTTTAATTCTTTTTAAAGATTTTACTTATTTATTCATGAGAGACACAGAGAGAGAGAGAGAGGCAGAGACACAGGCAGAGGGAGAAGCAAGCTCCATACAGGGAGCCCGACGTGGGACTCGATCCCGGGTCTCCAGGATCACACCCTGGGCTGAGGGCGGTGCTAAACCACTGAGCCACCCAGGCTGCCCTCCTTTAATTTTTTTAAGACTAGTTTGCATTTTTATACTCAGATCATTTTAGGAAAAAAGTTAACATTCTAATCATTTGTCTTAACTTTCAGTTCTTTCTTTTTTTTCTGCAGCATATGTGGGCAGAAATGTAATACTGACCAGTGGTTGCATCATTGGGGCTTGCTGCAGCCTGAATACGTTTGAGGTCATCCCTGAGAATACAGTGATTTACGGTGCAGACTGCCTTCGTCGGGTACAGACTGAGCGACCACAGGTATTAGAACGTGTCTTTTTTTTTAGAACCTGTCTTTTAAAAAAGTTCTTTCTGGGGCACCTAGGTGGCTCAATCACTTAAGCGTCTGCCTTTGGCTCAGGTCATGATCCCAGGGTGCTGGGATCGAGCTCCACGTTGGGCTCCCTGCTCAGTGAGGAGCCTGCTTCTTCCTCTCCCTCTGCCACTCCCCTATGCTCTCTCTCTTGCTCTGCTCTCTTTCTCTCAAATAAATAAAAAAAATTTTTTTTTAAGAAACAAAGGTTTTAATACAGAGAACAAACTGGTGGTTGCCACAGAAGAGGTGGTGGGGGATGGGTGAAATAGATAAAGAGGATTAAGAGGTACAAGCTTCCAGTTATTAAAAATAAATAAATCAAAAAACAAATAAATAAATCAGAAATGAAGAGTACAGCACAGGGTAGGTAGTCAGTAATATTGTAATAATGTTGTATGGTTGCTGATGGCAACTACATTTATCATGGTGAGCACTGAGTAACTTATCAAATTGTTGAGTCAGTATGTTCTAATTGAAACCAATAAAACATTGTATATTAATTGTAGTTTAAAAAAAAGTTCTTTCTAGGGCTATAGATTTTCTCCAAAATATCACATTATTTTTCTATTGGGGCCGCAAGTCTGCTATTTAAAAAGTAAATGATTGGGCAGCCCAGGTGGCTCAGCTGTTGAGTGCTACTTTCAGCCTAGGGTGTGATCCTGGAGACCTGGGATCGAGTCCCGTGACGGGCTATCTGCATGGAGCCTGTTTCTCCCTGTGTCTGTGTGTCTCTCTCTCTGTCTCTCTTGTGAATAAATAAATAAAATCTTTAAAAAAGGAAAAGTAAATGATTAAAGTAAAACATTACAGAAACATTACTAACGCTAGAATTTATTTGCAATGAAATTATTCAGTCTTTCAGTTATTATCAAAAATGTAAACAAAGGTGACAATGACAAGTTGATGGTAAGAAAAGAAAATCCAGAGATGTTATTCCTGGTCTTACATGTTTTTACTGAAGCTGTGTCACCAAACTTTATAAAATGTTGATTCAGTCTTAAAATATCAATTACCCTTCCAGGGTAAGGAATGACTGTGCCAAATTTATATTGGAAAGTCAACTTGGATTCATCTATTAGTTTACCAACATAGATGACTTGAAAATAAACACAGTTTGTGAATATGCAAATATGCTTGGATATTTTCCTGTCTTATGAGAAATTATCTTCTCCTCCTAAGAACCAACAATAATGAAGAATATGTATTTAGAGTTTTATGAAGGAGGTAAATAAGATAGGGCAATTGAGGCTTTCTTTGGACAGAAGACATACTGATTAAGGTTTTGAGCCTCATTGCTTGGCACACAGTATAGTGTTTTTTTTTTTTTTTTTTAGTATAGTGTTTTAGTTACCCAGTTTCTCTCCCCTCTCCCAAAAGAAAATATTTTTCAAGCCATTGATCACTTTGCAGTTCATTCTTAGCCATATTTTATCAGAAATTAAAACTCCAGTTTTCTTTGGATTATTGTTTCTCTGATGTTTGGCTTTTATTACAATTATAAATGAGTATTACTTCTATAGACTAAAAAGGCAATAAGGACAAATCCAGCTTTTCTTTTCTTTCTTTCTGCATAACAGCAAAAATGATTGAAGAGGGAGAAATGAAATGAATTGGGTTAAAGGAGATTAGAATTAAGTGAGTAAGAATATCTGAAGTTTAGTACATACTGTTTTCCACATTTTACTGATCACAGTGATCACATAGAGGTCCTTTTTAAATGAAGGATTCCCCAGGCTTATTGAATCATGATACGAAGGGCCAAAACTCCTTGCTTGTCACAAGTACCCCTCCTGAGCTTCACGAGGGAAGTTTGGGCAGAGCTGATACATGAAGGGTGAAGAGCAGGTGAGGAATATAGCTATGTGCTGTGTAGGTCCTGTGGAAAGCAGTGTACTCCGTGTATTCTGATTAGAACTGTACTACATTCACTGTGCTGTGCTCCAGGTATTGTGATTAGAAACGTTTAACTTTTTGGAGGCCATGATAAAGTCTTCAGAAGCAGGGTTGAAAACTGAATCATGTCTATTTTTATATGTAAAATCATTTGACTTTTTCTTATTACCAAACTGAATATATATTCATTGTAAATTAAAAAAAAAAATTTTAAAAACCTAAACACTTAAGTGAAAATAAGCCAGTGAAAATCACGTATACTTCCCTGGCCTGGTGGTAATTATTTCTGCCTGGTACTCTTAACTTTGCTTTCTGCTTATCAGTCCTTAATTATCTTATCATTTTAGCCCCAGACACTACAGCTGGATTTCCTGATGAAAATCTTGCCAAACTACCACCACCTAAAGAAGACTATGAAAGGAAGCTCAACTCCAGTTAAGAACTAAGAACAATATATGACATCAAGATAACAGTTTGTCTTTGACTACTGTCTTTTGAAAGGGCCACAGTTGTTCACGTACTCTTAGCAATTCACAGAATAATATGTGTTGATTTTATTTTGTAAAATTGAGTCAGAGAGGAAGGTAATGGATTTTCTTTGTAACTGTCCTCTATAATTTATATAAAATGCATTATTTTCCTATATCCTTGCTCCTTTTCTGAGAATTTCCAGGTTTGATTTATTTTTCTTTTGTCATATAAAATGTTGTCATATAAAATGAATTTTAGTTGTATAAAAGACTCCGTGATAAGAAAGGGCATATTGTTATGTATTTATATTCTAGCATATATTGTACTAAATAAAAGTGCTAATGACAGGACCCTTAATGAACATACTTTAATCAATTTTTCCACTTGTGTTAACTTTCCCAAAGTAGATTTTTTAATTTTTATTGCATACTAGCTAGGTTAAAGATTCTAGCACGTGCTCTAGCACGTGCTAATGTATTTACCTTTTCCTTTTGTGGCTTTGGAGCTATTTAAAATTTCAGGTGAAGTAGCAGCAGCTGTTGAATTAACTTCATTTTGTTTCCAAGAAAAAAAATCATTTTCATTTTAGTAAAACAAATAATTAGGGAAAGATGTATTCAGTAGCATACAAAATCAGTAAGAATGATCGCTGATGAAAATGACACGTAAATAACCATTGAATGGTCCTGGGTTTCTGAGGACAATGAAACTAAAAGAGATTTTGATATATTTATAAATTTCTGAAATTATTTTGGCACATTACTAATGATGTTATAATGTATCTAATTATATAATAGCAACATATTGAGGATTTTATTGTAATTCTAAGTTTTAATAATTCAAGTGCATATACATTTGATAGAATATACTTTTCAACTAAATCAGCTATTGATTAATACTAAGACATTAAATTCTAAAATATTTTCTCTTGAAATTAAATATTTAATTAGATGGTAAAAATAATTTTTGAAGTTATAAAACTGACAGGTACAAACTAGCCTTTGTTCCAAAGTTGAATGATTCAGTTTTGGTAAGTACACTCATGACTCAAGTTAGAAAACTGTACTGCTACATATAGTGGGTTGAAAAAGGGCTAGTATCACATAAATGCCCTATTTTGATAACCGCTATTTGTTTATTATTCTGCCCCTGGTGATCTCAACTTAGAATTTTGTTGATCATGGAAATTTTCTAGATAAAAGATCAGAAATTACAAAACTGCCTTGCAGAGGCTTTGCCAATTCCAAAATATTATCTCTGGACAAGCTCTGATATGCTGATTAATGTCCTGTGTTCCAAACTATACAAGTAATGTGTGAAGACAACAGTGAGGCACCTCCAAGGACATGGTAATAAGATACCTCCAGAGATTTTAAACTAATTAAGTCAGCATGTGGTGAGGTGAGCCCCAATGTTTCCTAGGTACACTGTGGTTTTTAAGTGGTACTAACTCATTTGAGGAAAGAAATTGTGAACAGAAACAGTTTGCCAAGAGTTTGGAGAAACAATATATAATAGTGCACCTACACTGTTATCCATGGAAGAGAGGTACTGAATCCATGGCATGTGAGTAGTTTAGTGACTAGCAGTATTCTCTTCTTCAGGTAGTATCAGTTTATTAAGACTTGCTGTGGCTTGGGACTTGCCACTTTGCGCTCTCATTGCAAGCTTAACTGAACCACCTTCTGATTTGCTAATATGACCTCCAAGCTATCATTCAGGAAAAGGAGGAACTCTGGATTAAAGACCAGAATTCCATTCTATACATAGCAAATTCAGAGAAGCTTTCTGATTTAGACATTAGTCTCCTATGGATTTACTTTGTATAGTTCAGCCCCCAAGTCTGTCAGTTTAGTTTATGAGTTCTAATATTCTTCTTTTTTTTTTTTAGTTCTAACATTCTTATAAAATACAGTTTCTGACCCTTTAGGACAAAGAACGAAAGCCCACACAGTGTATTGTGCAAATTTCACTCTTTGGGGCTTCTCCATAGCCAGGCTATCACCTTTTACTAATAGTCTCTATCTCACTGAGACTGCACTCGAACTTCATCTCAGGCATTCTGAGCAGTTATGCTAACTCTGTCATGCTTGTGACATAAAAGCAGCCACTGGGCAGGGAGAAGAAAGAAACCATTTTATCACAACATCTGACTGCCAGGTGGCGATAGCTCTTGGGTCAAAACGATAGATTTTCACCAGTTGGGTAGTATCTGATCTAGAAAGGGTACTTTACACTGCTCTCATTTACCCATGAACACACACTAATAGTTGTCTGTGCTGTGAAGAGAATTACCCCAAAATATAGCAGCTTAGTACAGTGAACATATATTATCTTACATGGTTTCTGCAGGCCAGCTCTAGGAGTGGCTTAATGGGTGATTCTGGCTCAGTGTACCTCATGATGTTTCTCAAGCAATCAGACCTGCAGTCATCTGAAGACTTGACTGGGGCTGGTTGGTCCACTTGCAAGATGGTTGCCTCATAGGGTTGTTGGCAAGAGGCCTCAGTCCTGTACAGTGTGAGCCTCTCCACTGGGCTGTTGGTATCCTCATGATATGGCAGCTGGCTTCTCTCAGCTTCCTTCGGATCCAAGTGAGGAATGACCTTGTCTCTGAAGTCACACATCATCATTTCCACTTCCACTTCTTTTTTTTCTTTTCTTTTCTTTTCTTTTCTTTTCTTTTCTTTTCTTTTCTTTTCTCTTTTCTTTTCTTTTCTTTTCTTCTTTTCTTTTTTTTTTTTTTTTTAAGAATTTATCTATTTATTTGAGAGAG
The DNA here is from genome assembly GCF_048164855.1 of Canis lupus baileyi. Lineage (NCBI taxonomy): Eukaryota > Metazoa > Chordata > Mammalia > Carnivora > Canidae > Canis > Canis lupus. Next base: position 27,652,492 of record NC_132852.1, read on the forward strand.
AGTGCACACAAGCCAGGGGGTGGGGCAGAGGGAGAAGCAGATTCCCCATTGAGTAGAAATCTCTACACAGTCTTAATCCCAAGACTCCAAGATCATGACCTGAGCTGAAGGCAGACACTTAACTTACTGAGCTACCTAGGTCATTTTATTTCTTGGAAGCAAGTTACTACATTTATCTCACATTCAAGGAAGAGGGGATTATGCTCCACCTTTTGAAGGGGGAGCATCTAAGAATTCATGTTTATGTTCTAAAACCACACAGACACATCCATTTATGACTGGGTTCCTTACTAGTGCATGGTCAGCATCTCTTAAGGGTCTCCACATTGGGGAAGATGGGTTCAGGAAGAACTTCTATTAATGGGCATGGCACGTGACATCAGGGGTCTTCATCTTGGAAATTTAGATTACCTGTTCCTAAATATACTTATTTTTCATTAAGCATAAATTTAACTTTTCTAGGTTTAGTGAAAATTATTAATAAAAATCTAGAAGAGTAAGAATGTTGAATAAGAGTGTTGAGGGGATCCCTGGGTGGCTCAGCAGTTTAGTGCGTGCCTTCGGCCCAGGCCATGATCTTGGAGACCCGGGATCAAGTCCCATATCGGGCTCCCTGCATGGAGCCTGCTTCTCCCTCTGCCTGTGTCTCTGCTTCCTCTCTCTCTCTCTCTCTGTCTCTCATGAATAAATGAATAAAATCTTTTTTAAAAAAGTGTTGAAAATAATACAAAAACTTTTTAAGTGATCTCTACACCCAATGTGGGACTCAAACTCTTGGCCCTGAGATCAAGAGTCACCTACCTGCTCTAACAACTGAGCCAGCCAGGTGCCTCCACAAAAAATATTCTAATATATACTTCGTAAACTCATCAACATTTTTAAAATTTGCATTTGTTTATTAAATGTGTATAGAACTTACTACAGGCCAGGCACTGTTAAAAGCAGTTTACATATAACTACACATGAAGTCATTTAATTATCTTAACAGGTAATATCACTCTCTTACAGATGTAGAAATTGAGGCACAGACAGGCTAAGTAACTGTTGCAAGGTCACTGTCACCGGCTAGTAAATGGCATTTGATTCCAGAGTTCATGATCGTAACCCAATTCAGTACTGCCTTTTAGAAATTGCATAATACAGTGGGCTTCCTAAATGCTAACTAGGAAAACAGCTGAGGATTTGCCTTGCTTAGTTTTTGTTATTTTTGAGTTCTTAAACAGTGTGAGACAAAACAATAGGAAAACTTAAAAAGACTTATTGGTCTTCCCCTGAATTCAGTAAGAATTACTAGAAGAGAGGGATGCCTGGCTGGTTCAGTTGGTAGAGTGTACGACTCTTGATCTCTGAGTTGTGAGTCTGAGCCCCACATTACGTGTAGAGATTTTTTTTTATTTAAAGATTTTATTTATTCATGAGAGACACAGGCAGAGACAGGCAGAGAGAGAAGCAGGCTCCATGCAGGGAGCCTGATGTGGGACTCCATCCTGGGACTCCAGGATCACACTCTGAGCCGAAGGCAGGCTCTCAACTGCTGAGCCATCCAGGTGTCCCGTGTCCCCGGTTGGAGAGATTACTTAAAAAAAAAAAAATTTATATATATATATAAAGCCTTTGGCCCAGGTCGCGATCCCAGGGTTCTGGGATTGAGTCCCACATCTGTCTCCCTGCTCAGCGGAGAGCCTGCTTCTTCCTCTGCCCATATCTTTGCCTCTCTCTGTCTCTCATGAGTAAATAAATAAAATCTTTAAAAAAATAAATTTAAAATCAAAAAACAAAAAGTACAAGTACTAAAAGCCTTCATGTTAAGGCTATTGGTCATTTTGTCCAAAGCTTTAAGGTGGTTCTGCTTATTAAACTAACTGTGGTGGTCAACTGTGGTGTTTTTTGTTGTTTTACTTATAAAATTAGTGTAATTTCATTTTAGGTAATTTAGGGGGTGGGGAGGAAATACTTCTAATCTTAAGGCCCACCTTCAAACACCACCACTTTTATCATTTTGGTAGCTAATTCCTAGTGTGCAGTCCAACTGAATGAAGGTAGGTATGAAGGTAATGAAGGTAAACGAGTATCTCTTTCAGATACTTGAATCTCAAAGCTTTATGAACCCCACTGTAGACCTGCTGTTTTATCACAAGAGGGCACCAGGAAACGGGATAGATATTCCCCTAGTGATTAGCAAATTGGTTCCCTTGGAGAATTTTATTATCCTTAGTAATGTGACCCATATTAAGGGTACTTTAGACTTCAATGCTGTGTTGTTTTTTTTGTTTTTGTTTTTGTTTTGTTTTTTTTGGTTGTCAATGATTATTGAAATATTTTCCTATGTAGTTCTTAACTAGCTGGGGATTCCACTGCACCACTATTGTTGTCATCTGTGATATCATTAGGGTGGCGGTCATCAACATTGCAGCCCATAGACTGGCCAGTCCCCAGGATGGATCTCTTTAATGGTTCCAGAGAGGAGAGTTCTCTGGCTCAAGATTGATGTTGCATCTGTCGGGCAGTATTGACAATCCCATCAAAAGTGACATTTTCTCTGTCCATAATGTTTTTCTGCTTCAGTTTCTATCTCTTGGTGGTCCTTTGAGGGCTTTGATAATCAGGGCAGAGCAGATGGTACCACTTCAATCTGGGCCTGTCTGTTCTAAATGTTAGTTTCACTATAATCCTCAGACCCTTACTAATCACCTGTTGCCTTGGTAATGTCATCACCAACATTTTTTGGAGAAAAAACCCAGGGAGCTGATCTTCACCCCAGGGCAGATGTGGCATCAACTTCCCCACTGGTGCACCTCAGGTATACAACTTTGATCTTGTTGGGGCCGAATGTAGGCGGCATGGTTGGAAGTGGGTGCCTGGTGTTGGGTGAACCTGGCCAGATTTCTAGATAACTGAAGCCGGTTACACCTTGGCCTCCTCCAAGCTGAAAGCCAAAAGCTAGACTTTAAGATTTCCTTAAACATGAACTGGGAAGAGCTCCTTTCCTGCCTTCTTCAAAGAGAGACATATTCTAATATTTTAGAGCATTCATCAAGAGTAGACCCAGTGATAGTAAACACATCCAACGGGAGGCTCAGGCATCATGCCCTTCCACAGAGAAGCATTGCTGGCCCTACTGGAAGCTTTGTAAAGAAAGGTCTGCTCAAATCTTACTCCTTAGCATTCTTCTCAAAGGAGTTTCATAAGTTCATATAAATTTCAATGCTGTTTCTGAATTTAGATTTTTCTCTTTCTAAAACCAACTCAGCTTTCCTTTGGTTTAGACCTTTGAACCAGTGCCTGTTCTGTGTGAAAAACTTTCCTAATGCTGAAGACCCATCATGCAATTTTTAAAACTAGTAAGTAGGCTAACCCCTGATGGGCTAATCACTTCTTCGTGAGTTGTATGCATTCCAAAAGTCAGTCATTTGTTCCCAAACTTGTTTATGCAAGTTATACTGAGTAATTACATAAGTTAATTCAATATTACCCAAAGCAAACAAATAGGAGCGTGAAGAGAGTTGTGATCTCTGTGAAAATAAGCCAAATTCTTGGGAAGACCTGATAAAGAGCTATCTGATATCAGCACCTATCTCTAAAGATAGGTCTTTATCGGGTCTTAAGAAAAAATGCTATGGAATTAGGTATGGGAAAAACATGTAAGTTTAGGGGGAAAGAAAGGTTGTCCAAATCCAGCGGAATTCTGCCCTCAGTTTTTTTCCACAGGTGCCTTGAGTCTTCACTTGAAACTAAAATTGGTAGTGCTACTTGCTTGCATTAATGCATGTCTTATGTACAGCCCCCTTCTGTAGACTCTACTCCAAGGAAAAGCCTTTTTTTTATTTATTTTATTTTTTAAAGATTTTATTTATTTATTCATGAGAGACACAAAGAGAGGCAGAGATAAAGGCAGAGGGAGAAGCAGCCTCCCTGCAAGGAGCCTGATGTAGGACTCGATCCCAGAATCCTGGGATCACGACCTGAGCCAAAGGCAGACGCTCAACCTCTGAGCCACCCAGATGCCACAAGAAAAGGCCTGTTATCAAAGGAGTGATGAATGAATAGACTTGTATGTTTTTAATTTAAAACAACATTTTAAAGATATTTATTGTAATTTTGTGATTCTCCACTTTAACTGACTTTTGTTTTTAACTGACCAGCTACAGATCCTGGCTACTTAGGGAAGAGAGCTTCTACTATAGATTTCCAGGAGCTGCCAACCACACATAGGTAGGGGAATAACGCATCTCAATGCTTGCTAGTGACTTATGTATACTGTCAAATGAATAACACCTCATTTTTATAAAGATTACACATAGAACCCCTGATTTCTGAGTTAAATGCACTTGATTCTTAATACAGCAGATTTTTATAATTTGATTACCTATTATGTATCTAGGTCTATTAGCTAAAAGAGTGGTTTCTAGGTCTTTTGGCTTATCCTATAACTGTTCCTAAAGTATGTTTTCTTTTTACTTAAAGCTGCCTGGCACAATTGTAAATGTGTGATATATATTGCTTAAATGCATAGAGCCCAAAAGGGAAGTGTTTGACTTGTATTTACCCCGTGGTTAGTGAATCTCTGTCATTGTGCTCAATATATTTTATAACTGGAAAAAGAATGATCCACCTTTGAATCCATATGATAATCTTTAAATTTTAACTTTATCATAGTGCAATAAGAAAAATTGGAAAGGTCTTTACTGAATTACAGATAAATTACTGAATTTTGTTTGTGCCAGATGACAGAAAATGCATTTGAGTTTAGAATATTGAAATACAAAGGGGGAAAACTCATGCTGTAAATGAGATTTAGCTAAAGTTAGCTTCCTCTTTCTGCAATATATTAGGGCCCCTTCCCTATATTTCAAGTCTTGCCTAAAAGAAGGGCCATATTATTGCATCAAGGGCAAGCATCCGTCCCTGTCTTCCTCCTCTGCAGATTATCAAATTTTATTCCACTGCCCATCCAATCCACAAGTAGACCATAATCAGTCCATACCAATGAGTATTTGGCCTTTTCCTGGTCCACATGTGTGCCTATAACTTAAATTTGCCTGATACAAGCTAAAGGAAGAACCTATCCTTGAGGGATTTTTTCTTCTGTCACTGGATGCGAACAGAGGAACATGCTGCCAATTTGCTGCTTCGCAGCCATCTTACCACCATCGGGGAGGCAGTAGAATGGCAGTATGGAAAAAAGTGTAGGTGCTTCAAGACATGGCTGAGCTTAACTTAGAGCCTACCTAACTCTGGACTTGTTAGGTGAGAAAATACATTCCCACTATCTCAGCAAGTGTGAGCTGGGTGTTCTGTTACTTACAGAAATTTTATATTCTAAAAAATATCAAAATTTTCCAAGAAATTTTGCCTCGATTTGTTAAGTGGTCTGCTTTGCTGATGTAATTAGTATGCACCTGGTCTATCTGTTGAGCATTCCAGCCCTGCCAGCTGCTGCAGGGATGGCAAATTGAAGAGGGGCAGTAGTGCATACATAAGGAGGCCAGATAAGAAGCATTGTTAATGAGAGATGGTGGCTTTGGGATGGAATCTTCAAGATAGGGACAAATGGAAAAATTAAAGAGACATTTAGGAGGTGAAATTGATAGGATTCAGGGATGGACTAAATATTGAGGGAAGGGAGTAGCAAGGTGGCAAGCATGACCTAGGGTTTCTGTTGTGGAAGTAGATGCATGGTGGTCCAATCACTGAGCTCTAGAGAGCACAGAAAGAAGACAAGGTTTGATATTAAAGAACAAAAATATGTTGTTGGACACAATGATTTTGAGATGCCTTTGAGATATCCAATTTAGATTTTCTATAGCAGCTCAAGACATAATTTATCCTTTTAAAAATGTACAATTTGGGGGATTTTTTTTAATTGGGGGGATTTTAATACATTCACAGATCTATGCAATCATCATTACTAATTTCTTTTCTAATGTTTTCATCACTCAAAAAAAAAAAACAAAAACAAAAACAAAACCCCATACCTGTGTGCAGTTATTTTTCATTCCTTCTTCTTCCTAACCCTGGCAACCACTAATCTACTCTCTGTGTCTGGATTTGCCTGTTCTGACAAGCACCTCATCACATAAGATGGATCCTCAATGAAGTTAATGGCTGATTTCTTATCAGGAATCATACAGCTTTTTCCTTTTATGGGGATGACATCCATAGACATTCAGAATAGCCCAGCATTTGACACACTGTCATAGACTGTCCTATATATGATACAGCTTCTAACAAAACTACGCTGTCTGAAACCCCTGGTAGTAGGATCATTTAACTTTATACTGAGAAGGTTGGGAAAGCACAGAATCCACACATGGTGATTTGAGGAGTTCATGCTATGAGACCTATAGTTCTTATGAAGTTGTCTATAAGAAAGAAAACATGTCAGCAGGGCCTACAGTGGTTCCATGTGTGTTGTGTTTGTGACAGGATCAAGTGTGCTTTCCCAATTGAGGAGCAGAAAATCACTGCGAAAGTGTTGAAGGCACAAGCACAGTTAGAAAGCTAAATAGAAAACTGAAATTTTTTTAATTAATAAAAAATTTTTTAGAAATAAATCATGGAAGCTGGAAGACAGTAGGGTGGTTCATTTATTTATTTTTCAGATTTTATTTTAAAGTAATCTCCACACCCAGTGTGGGGCTCAAACTCACAATCCCGAAATCAGGAATCACATGTTTCTCTGACCTAGCCAGGCAGGGCACCCTAAGGTGATATAGTCAGAGTCCTAAAAAAAAAAAAAAAAAAAAAAATTGTCAACCAATTGAAAACAGGTATTCACAAACAGATAGTTGTACACCAAAGTACACCAGTGTTCATAGCAGCATTATTCACAATAGCCAAAAGGTAGAAACAACCCAAGTATCTATTTACAGAAGAATGGCTAAAAATATGTATTATGTCCATACAGTAGAATATTATTTGGCCATAAAAAGGAATGAAGCATGGATCCATCCTCCAACATGGATGAATCATGAAACATGCTGAAGTTAAAGAAGCCAGACCCAAAAGGCCACATGATGTATGATTTCATTCATCTGATGTGTCAAGAATAGACAAGCATACAGAGACAAAAAGTAGACTAGTGGTTGGCAAGTGATGAAGAGAAGGTCAATGGGAAGTACACGGTTTCCTTTGAGGATAAAAGGGTATATTCAGTAATTGAATAGGGATGACGATTGCATAGCATTGTGAATATACTAAAAATCACTAAATTGTACACTAAAATGTTTAAGATGGTGAATTATGTTACATGAAATTTATCTAAATACAAAAATTTTCTATATCAGGATTGGGAAAATGATGAGACAATTTCCCAATATTCTGAAGTAAAAGTGCAAAACTGAATTTATTATTGGCTCTAATAAGGGAAAACTGTGCTTGTCAGGCATAGTCTCCCAAGAACAGAGCAGACGGCTAATCTCATGTAGGGTTTTTGAGAAGTGTGGAATTCATGGATTGGTGAACTTAGTGAGAGTGGGTTGACATCTGTGGAAGTGTGGTTGCTCATGCGAGACCTATCAATTGGCTGGTGCTTGGATGCTTTTTACTGGCACAGATCCATTCTAATTTATTGACTGATCTTCGTATGCAAGAGCCAACACCAGTTGGTTTGCAAAAGCATGTTCACTTCAGCTAGTTGTCACGGATAGATTGAAAAGACTTAAAACCAGTTCGGGTGGCTCCTTGTTACCATGGCTACTGAACAATCAGTCTTTCCCTAAGTTTGTAGGGATCCTTCTTATTCTCATACCAACCTCTTCACTTCTGTAACCTCTTCCATGCTCTCCCTCAGGATCTGATTAATGAGAGGGAAAGGGCAGGAAGTGCTACTGGCTCTGTGCTTCTTTATGCATGTATTTATTCAACAAATTGTCTTATGGGATACAGAGGAGGAGAATCAAACAGTTCCTGTCTCAGAGTCTGGAGATGGAGCCCATCTACACAGTTGATTCCAACTCAATGTGGAGGAATACCCAGGGAAGCCTGAAGAGGTCCCTCCTTCTGTCTAGAAGAGGGAGGGAGTTTCACAGAGGAGGAAAGCTCTGAATGGACCTGACCCTGACCCAGTCCTAGCCCTTTCTCTATCAGTATAAGTCTGCAGGACAAGTCAGGAGAAAAGGCTTTTCAAGAGAAGCAAGTTCACAGTATATTGTGACTGAATTTCTATGTCTATTCATCTAGATAATAAAGTAATATTTATTGTCTTGTGCTAGGCATTTTGCCAAGTGCTTTAAATGGATTATCTTACTAAAACCTCACAAAAACCTAATGATTAGGTACTACTGTTGACCTCATTTGCCAATGAGAAAATGTAGTCTCAAAGGATTAGAGAACTTGCCCACGCTTATCTGACAAGTAGTAGAGACTGGATTCAGATACAGACTGACTTGTAGCTGCTGGGGCCCTTCAATAAGTTCAAGTTCGATAGAGGGAAGAAAAGCCTAGCCTACAGAAGAGGGCATTCAATTTCAATGTGAAGTACCCTTAATCCACCTTAATAAGACATTCATGTTTGGGGCACAGACCATGATTTGCATTCAAAAAGTATTTTAATATTATAAAAAGGTATTTTGATACCATATAGATCCCATAATTTAACAGATGATAATAACTTAATTGAATAATTCTGATTGAGCCATCAAGGTAAAGGAACTAAAATTTATAGAGAAAACTGGTTTCCTCCTATAGAAAGAAGATTATAACCTAAATGATAGAATGAGAATGACTGACATCTGTGTACATTTATTACAGTTCAAATCAAAACATCAGTTACCTAGATACTTATCATGTGATACATGGATTATATGCAAAAACAGGGGGGAGGGATTCACTAAAGAGAAGCTCTATAGCTTCCATCATCAGCTTCTTAAGGAATTCTAACTGCTACCACCCCCAAAAAGGTAAGAATGACTGTACTAAAATTTTCAGCAGAGAGAAATGACTAATACATTCTTAATGTTGCTTCCATTTACATTCCTTTCTCAGTGTTAATTACTGGTTAGGTTACACATTTTATTTTGGTTACCATTTTTTCTAGTCAAGGCATTTTGGGTCACAAGGCAAAACCATCACTTCAAACTAGTTTAAGCAAAAAGGCATTTATGGAAGGCTCTCGAGATGGCTAATGGAATCCAAGTTCATCAAGCAGAGCTGAGACCCACAGAGGACAGGACCAAGAAGCCAGCAGTCAGCTTCCCTCCCTTGAGTTCCCTCTTCCATCGTCCGCTCCATTGGTCTCAGCAAACCAGTCACTGCTTACATGTGCATCGTGACCCACTGTGGTTGCCTTCACTCCCTGGTTTACATGACCTGCAGAAATAACAACCTAGCATCTCACAGTCCCAGTTCAGAACTCCCAGGATGTAGACTTTGCTTGATCTGATGCCAAGTCCCATTATCATCGAGAGCCAAGAAGGCAAGTGTGATGGCAGCCGCTGGGTCTGACCATGGGCAACTCCTGGAAAGGGGAGCAGAGGCTGAGAGACACCCCATCAGTGTCTCCTGTTCCACTCAATTGAAAATGTCTGTATGCCTGCCTGGATTTCAAGAAATTTTCATTTATAATAGTCTCTAGAATCTGAAAATATTCTCTTTTCCTATGGAGATAATTGAGAAGACTTTACATACACAATGATCTTGCCTTTAGATCAGAATCTCCATTATGTTGGTTTACATCTCTTATTTTTATTGCAGTCCAAGCCTTGAGGAGTTTGTGTCACTTCCCATATTACAGTTTCAGATTCCAGTCACCATCACTACAGCTGCCACACTACCATCTACCCCCCCCCCCAACACACACACATTTAGCTAAAAAGACAGATGTCTTCCTGAATTTTTAGCTTAAAACGTGCCATGGTTGGGGCACCTGGGTGGCCAGTTGGTTAAGCCTTGGGCTCCGGTCATGGTCCCGGGATCCTGGGATCCAGCCCCACATCAAGCTTCCTGCTCAGCGGGAAGCCTGCTTCTCCCTCCTTTTGTTGCTCCCCCTGCTTGTGCTCTCTCAAATAAATGTTTAAAAAGGAAAAAAAGTTGTCATGATTGACCTATTGGTTAGTACCAATCATCTGAGGAGGTGAATTCCAACCTGTAGTGTCCTATATATAGTTTGTTTCACAAATCCTCTCCCAGTTCTGAGTGCTAGGAGATCTGTGCTTTTTTAAAAAAATGAATTTAAATGAAAATTGCGTTAAGAATTAACTTTGAGGGTCACCTGGGTGGCTCAGTCAGCTAAGCATCTGCCTTCCGCTCAGGTCATGATCCCTGGGTCCTGGGGTCAAGCCAATGTTGGGCTCCCGGCTCAGCGGGAAGCCTGCTTCTCCCTCTCCCCTCCTGCTCATGCTATCTCCTCCTCCTCCTGTCTCTCTCTCAAATAAATAATTTAAAAAAGAATTAACTTTGACTATTTTCCAGGTCCCATTAAGCTAATAGTGACATGGAAACCTCAGTAGGGAATCTTGTTCAAAGGGATCCACCCAGGAGGCTCACACTCTGTTACCCACTATTCATAATAGTGAGTGGCTGCAGACACTCCCTTCAGCTTCAGTGATCTAGTCTAGAGTCCTATTTGTCATGGTCCTCAACCTTGGCTGTGCATCAGCTCCCCACGCAGACTTCACAGTCCCTGAAAACTAATATTATTTTTTAAAGATTTTATTTATTTATTCATGAGAGACAGAGAGAGACAGAGACATAGGCAGAGGGAGATTCCTCCCTGCAGGAAGGATCGACGCAGGACTCGATCCCAGGACCCTAGGATCACCACCCAAGCCAAAGGCAGATACTCACACTGAGCCACCCAGTCATTCCTTTTCAAAACTTGAAAAGCTTCCCAGATGACATTACCCCAAGGTAGAAGACTATTAATTACATTTGATGGGATTTTTCAGACAAGAATGTGTGGTACTAATTGTGAAATAAGATTAGGATTTTTTTCCAGATTTCAATTTCATTATAAATATTTAGTACATGTTTTATTTAGTACTGATATTTAGAAAAAAGAAAAGCAAAAGGACACATTTACAACCCCAACATAACTGGTACCATTTTACTACATTTTTTACTAATGCTTCACCTACCACATTTTTGCATAACTAAGGCCCCAGTGTAAATACACAAGACTGCTTGGTTTTATTTTGTACTACTTGACATAACAACGGAAACATTTTCTAGGCAGTATAGGTAGAAAATAAGAAGTAAAAATCCTTCCATTGCTTTAAGGTCCATCCTTCCCACTCACTCTTACCCACGCTGGGTGAAAAATAGTACCTCAGCAGAACAAACATTAAAACACAAGAACACCCAAGTCAGGATTTAGGGGTTTTACCTCAGAGCCTTACCATATCAGGGCTCTTTTAATAACAAAGCCATTTAGCCACTTTGAGTGGCCTTCTTCAGATTCTCAGGACCACTTGCTTTGTTGTGTATTTCTGATAGACTGATAGGGCTGATACATGGTTAATGTTATATTTTATAGTATTACATTCCTCACATGCCCATGTTATTTCACCGCATGAATTTGAAGCTACGTTGATTTTTCAGGCTTTCGTAATGAGACACCACAGGATCAGAATCTTCTAGAACATTCCAGCACCAAGCTCTACTGGACTGTGTGGGCGCTTACTCTAACTCAGAATCATTTGAGTCTTGTCTTTTAGGAAATAAAAAGGAATGATTAAACTAGCAATGTTCTTTTGCCATATGTTTAGTTCCTTCATCTCTCACTGGAAAGTTTGAGGCAATAAGGTCCCCAATATTTTGGTCTGAAAAACATCATGATTCTTGGGAGCCATGACAAATAAAAAGAGTAAATGACATTGTTCACGTCGCATGTAATAGACGATTTCAACTAGAAGACTCTTAAAACATATTTCTAGTGCTGGTCAGAGAGATTGGAGAATCTAGCCAGACAGGATTCTCCTATTATCCCTCTTGGGGATCTGAGATCCCTGCCCTCAAGAACCCACTTGTATAGCCCATGGCCCAGTGCAGTCCCTGAAAGTCTCCCAGAAATGGCACAGGTCGGGGGGTCTGGAGTGAGTCCCACGTCTAAGGCAGATGATGGTGGGTACCAGTAGCACAATTGCAGATCTTAGGCACTAGTAAATAAATGAATGAGAACCAAACCCATCCAGAACAAAAATGACCTTAATGGTTCAAGTTCAGGCCAGGAAAAAAAAAAAAAACTTAACAAGGGGAATAAGTTGTCAAAATAAAATTGTCAAAATGAGACCTCATGGATTTCCTCATGTACATAGCCTCCTTCTTTGATCATGAGTGTTGGATGTTCCTCAACATCTATAATTATCCAATTCTCATTGAAAACTATCATAAACTATTAGTATTTAGCAACTCTGCCTTTTTTTCTTAAAGAGTTATTTATTCTTGAGAGACACAGAGAGGGGGGAGTGGGCAGAGACACAGGCAGAGGGAGAAGCAGGCTCCATGCAGGGAGCCCGACGTGGGACTCCATCCCAGGACCCCAGGATCACGTCCCGGGCTGAAGGCTGAAGGCAGGCACTAAACCACCGAGCCACCCAGGGATCCCGCAACTCTGCCTTAATGAGATTAAGATGTGGGGTGAGGGGAGCAACAGCAGATGGAATATATTCTATTTTCTGAATTGACAAGAGGAAAGGCCAGAATATGGACATGACCAATTCCCATCATTAATCAAATAAAAAAAAATACTAATTTTCTAAAAGGAAAAACTGTGGGTTAAATGCCTTTTTACCTTTTCTTGAAAAACCTGCATTTGGTCCCAATCTATCAAAAGGAATAGAATTTTCTTGGATTTATCTCAGTCTAATAATTACCCTATCTTGCTTCATTCGTTGTTAAAAACTTCTAAAATCAACCTCCTGTCCATTGGGATCTTTGTTTAACCAAAGAAATAACTTGCTAATATATGCACATATTAATACTAATATATGTCTTGTTGCAGCATGATTATGAAAAGTAGAACGGTTTGACTTGTAGAACCTTTACATCATCGTTAAGTTCTCCAATCCTATTGCATCACATTCCCACATTAAAAATCTTCAGAGCTGACTATAAAACGTCATACATGTATTAAAAAGTCTGTTGACACAAAGTATGGGATTCTAACAGACGTGATTCGCTCATGATGTGCAGATAGGCACAGAAGCTTCGTGGCTCTGTGATGCAGTGCTGTTTATCCCTTTGGTTAAGTACAATTTCCAGCTGACACATGGTAGCCATTAGAGCTGCTTAACCATGAAGATAGCAGCTGGCTTGCCACGATGAGAACATGCAATGCGGTTCCTCTGATAGCGAAGGCCTGCTTTCTCCCCCGAACTGCTGAGCATTGGGACCTTCATCAATCAGCACGACACCCAATCTCTCAGCCAACAAGCAGCAGATTCTTAAGAAGCTTTTTTCTTCTGGAATGTTGCTACCGCATGATCAAAGCCATGCTCCAAAAATATCTTTGCACGGTATCTACACTGATGGTTTTTCTCAGTGCAAAACAAGAAAGAGTGGCGTTGGCCCAGTGGCCCAAAAGCTCTTATCCCACAGATGAGTGAAGGGAAGTCATGAGACTTTACCACTGATCCCAGCGGCCTGAGCCCCAAAAGGTCAAGGCATGAGTGGTGGGCCAAGCGCCGGGTCTGGATTGAGAGAAGTTAGCACATGGGCAGGCACAACAGTCCAGAGGGAATGGCCTGACTTGCAATATGCCCAGCATCACTTAGGCCCACACAGCACCTGCTGCCCAATCCCCTTACTCCCACTGTGAAGTTGTCCCCTCACAGGTTTTCCTTGCCCTTGACCAGCCTGGTCCTTCTTATGGCAGATTCCTAGCCGCCACTCTCTCCTTGTCCTCTTCGCGTCTCATTTCTACCACCACCCCTCCTCAGCTGCTCCCTGAATGCTGAAGCTCCTTGGGTTCCTGTCCTGGGCCCTCCTTGGGTGGTTTCACCTGTGCCCCTTCCCCTCTGCTAGCTCCAGCTGGCTCTGGTGTGCTAATTATTTTGCAGCCTGGATTTCCAGCCCGTGTGTCTCCTCATATCTGAGCTCCAGTGACTTTCTAGAGAGCTCCCCGTCGATGTCCTTCCAGCATTGCATTCGTCATGTGCTCTCATCCAACGGTCTCCCAGAAATGTCTCATGTGGGAGTCTGGAGTGAGTCCCACTTTATACAGCAGACAGTGGTTGGCACCAACAGTACAATTGCAGACCTTAGAAAAACTGGCAGATTCCATCTGGGCCCAAAGAACAAACCTCTCAGCATGCCCTCCTTTAGCTCTTCCTTTTGCCTTCTGCCATATATTTAGGTGATTCCATTCTTAGATTCGCTTGAGATGATACCAGAAGGCAGTTTATAAAAGCATTCGCTCTTCTCAGGTATCCTGGCACCGTGTGTGGTAGGCACCTATTTTCCCAAACCAGCAAGCTTTCTAACCATACTTTACTCCTTCCCATACCGTCAGGACCCAGCTCAGCGCAGGTCTGCATCCTAAATATCTCTTGACGTGTCCCTTTCCGTGCATCCCTCTGCCTAAAGCAGGCTTCATCATCTATTCCTCTAACAGCTTCCAGATTGATTCTCACCATTTCCTCTCTCTCGTTCATCCAGTTGCCTTCCTAAAACATGAAATGCATCAGGCCTGCACACATTCGATGACTTCTGGTTGCTTGTAGGTACAGCCCAGCTCCAGAGCCTGGTGCCCCACGGCCTTTGGGGTCAGCCCTGGGGCCACCTTACCAGCTGCCTCCCCTTACTGCTCCGCAAGGACACAGGCCTTCAGCCAGCCCTGACTTCTCCTCGGCCCCAGAACCATTTCCTCCCAGGCCACACTGGTCACACTGTCTCCTCCGCTGTCTCTTCAGCTCCAAATGCCCTTGTCTTTGCCTGTCAAACATCCAATTAATTAGAAATTCAGTTCAGACACAAGCACCCTCCACTTCCTTGGACACAGTCAGCTGCTCTCCCCTCTGCTCCCCTGGGAGCGTGGACCTTTGTCATGGAGGACAGGACAGGCTGTTCTCTTGCTCATCCACATACCGGCCCCTCTCCCTAGTGCGATGCTTTGGCAGATCAGGCGCTTAAAAATGCCTTTTGGTTCTGATTTCCCTAGAATAAGAAAGCTAAAAAGTCCCAGATCCATTTGCTAACCATCTCATTACATTTTAATTACTCCTCTCCCCACCACAGATACTGTTTAAATGAGAGTCTAATCTGACAGCTATTTATTGAAATGACTTCTAGAAGCAAAAAATAAGCTTTTATAAAGAAACTGTCATAGTGGAAGTCTGTTCCTGAGATAACAGGAACCCCCCACTGAGTGGATACAGGGTCTTCACCTGGACAACCGAGCGGCAGGAGATGGGTCATGGGAGAGGGCCGAGGAAAACATGTTTCCATTAGAAGGAAAAAGAAATATTGTGGGGTGCCTGGCTGGCTCTGTCCTTAGAGCATGGGACTCTTATCTTGGGGTTGTGAGTTCAAGCCCACACTGGGTGTGGAGATTACTTAAAAATAAAATCATAAAAAAAAATGGTGATGTAAAACCTCTCAGAGTTAGGACCCCTGGCTCCCTAACAGCATAACTTAACCCCTCATAGGTATCTTAAGTTGTGTAGGTCCATTAAGCTTAAGCTTGACAGGCCTTGTCTCCTGACCTCCCCACCTCACAGCCCAGTTTATGGGTCTTTGCATGTCACCTGTTACCTCTGTGCACTTGCTCATGACTTCTCTTGGTTTGGAATCTCCTTCCAAGATTTAGGTCAGGTATCTTGTCTTCAAGGAAGATACACACACAGACACACTCAGACATGCACAGACACGCATAGATGCATAACATAGAAACAGAGAGAGACCTGTACATGCACATACATATACACACATTACTAATACCACACTCCAAAACTGGTTTAAACCCCCTCTCTGAGCTCTCACAGGGTCTTCTCTGGACCTCTGCCACTGCACTGAGCAGCTTTTACTGACAAATCTGTCCTTCTGGGGCACCTGGGTGGCTCAGAGGTTGAGTGTCTGCCTTTGGCTCAGGTCATGATTCCAGGGTCCTGGGATTGAGTCCTGCATCAAGCTCCCCGGAAGGAGACTGCTTCTCCCTCTGCCTATGTCTCTGCCTCTCTCTGTGTGTCTCTCATGAATGAGTAAATAAAATCTTTTTTTTTTTTGGTAAATAAAATCTTTAAAAAATACACAAACTGTCCCATTTCAGTGACAAATCCTTCCAAGTCAGACACCATGCCCTTTGGACCTTCAACACCACCCTCACCACACCCCCCGCCTTCCTTCACATCCTCTCTAGTTCACAGTGGGTCCTCAATAGAGGTTTACTACACTGGGCCTAACAACAGCTCTGAGGCAGGTCAGAGGGACTGGGATGTGGAATGGCTTCTCTGGTGACCAGAGCTAAAATTTAGTCTCCTCCGTGGAGGAGTTTTAAGGAGAACTTATCCCTGGGCAGGGGCAGATTGCAATGTTTCACGGTGATTGAGAGGAACAGCATCACCCTACTCTCAAGTCTTATCCTTGCCCCTTAAAACACACAAAGACCGTGTACTCCTAAAACCTAGCCATCAGCTGTTGAATTCGAGGCCTTTCCACAATTTGAGCTATTGAGCAGAATAACCTGAGCTGGGCTACTTCTGGCAACAAGAGGAAACAGCCAAGAAACGTGCTTAAAGCCTCATTCAGCACTGACTTCATCCCCCACCCATCTTCTGTATTAAAACCCTTTGAAGGCAAGAGCTGTGTCTACTTATGCTTTATATTTCCCATGGTTCCTAGCAGAACTTTGTCAAGTATGGATGGCAAAGGGGAAGATGGAATAGAATGGCCCTTTGGTTTCTAGAGGAAAAAACTCACATGTAACTGGGAAATTTAATAAAACCTTCAAAAATACATGACACAGTGGGAACTCGGCTGTGATTCTGCTCGCTCCACACATCTGCTTACCTCTGTGGGCCACTCACCTGTCACATCAGAGTCATGAACACAGGCATTGGGATCAGGCCACTGTAGTCAGAATCCCAGTTCTGTCATGCACCAGCTGCCCATCCTGGATTAACCTCTTGCATCTCAGTGTCCTCACCTGTCAAGAGGAAGAGATCATGGGCCTCAAGGAAGGGTGTCAAGCACTTAGGTCGGTGCTGGGCACACGGGAAGTGGTCTTTTTTTTTTTTTTTAAGAGTTTATTTTTAAGTAATCTCTACACCTAATGCAGGGCTTGAACTTACAACAAGAAGATCAAGACTCATATGTTCCTTTTTCATGTATAATCGAACTTGATAAAAAGCAGTATTTTATTTTATTTTTTAATTTTTTTTTAAATTTATTTATGATAGTCACACAGAGAGAGAGAGAGAGAGAGAGAGGCAGATATAGGCAGAGGGAGAAGCAGGCTCCATGCACTGGGAGCCCGACGTGGGATTCGATCCCGGGTCTCCAGGATCACGCCCTGGGCCAAAGGCAGGAACCAAACCACTGCGCCACCCAGGGATCCCCAAAAGCAGTATTTTAAACTGTACAGTCACCACAAAGATGCACGCTTCATGTGGCATGTCCAGCGGCTTCACCTTTCTGTGCCTGGTGTGTTTGGGCATCTCCATTTTCTGCAGTTTTTCCATCCTTGTCAGCATCAACTTTTCCTGATTTTCCTTCGAGTACCTTCTCTCCCTTCTTTGCAGCGGTCTTTTTTTAGGTGTGGGCTCTGGCTATGGAGGAGCAGGTTTAGCAGATAACTTTGCGGATCTTCTCTGTGGCTCTTTCTTCACCTTGGCTTTATCTCTTTTAGCCTCCCCTTCAGCCTTTCTTTTGAGCCTGGTGGCATTGGCAGTGGGATGTAGGTACTGGATGCGGGGACACAGCAGTGTGCAGGCTTTGGCCGGTCTGGAGGTTGCTCTCACCTCTTCTTCACACTGCTCCAACACTCCTATGTTCTACCGACTGGGCCAGCCAGGTGCCCTACGGATATGGTCTGCTTTATTGTTTTTATTGTTATGTGGATCCTCAGTAAATTTAAAATGAGAGCAGGGATTCTAAATTAGAGAACACTATTAAAATACTAGTGGGTCTGGCACTTTGGAGAGGTATGATGGGAGAAATCACATCTGAATATAAGTATAGACAAAAAAAACAAATATGTAAAGCAACTTGTTAAAACCCAAGGCCAATGCAGGACTTTTTTTTTTTTTAAGATTTTATTTATTTATTCATGAGAGAGACAGAGACACAGGCAGAGGGAGAAGCAGGCTCCATGCAGGGAGCCTGACATGGGACTCCATCCTGGGTCTCCAGGATCACACCCTGGGCTGCAGGTGGCGCTAAACCGCTGAGCCACCGGGGCTGCCCCTAGGCAGGACTTTTTTTCTGGCAAAATAGCAGATGAGGAGAAGAGGGTCTAGGCTCAGCCCACCATGTGAAATAGGAGAGGGAGGATGTTTTGGGCCACTGACAGAGGGTCAGCTCCCAGCCCTCATTTAGGTTCTAGGTGGTAGCAGGTTCCCACCTGGAGAGGAGGAAACAGCCCAGAAATCTGGCCATCTGATGATCCTGAGCGTGGATCTTAGACCCCTGTCCAGAATTATGGTTCCTGAGCAGTTGTATTAGCAAGAACCACTCAGAAGCCCTGTCCTATGGTGATGGATCTCTGGGCTTCTTCTGAGGCTCTGGACACCCTCTTCCTCCATCCCATGGGGTTGGCTACCAAGCACAGGTGGGACCAAGATGGGAACCCAGGGTCATCTGGGGGTGCAGAATCCCTAAACCCCACAGGAAGGGAGGGAATTGCTTAAACTCTTTAATGACTTGCTGCCTGAGCACTGGCTCAGGAACCTGCATTGAGGGCCAGGGGTCAGTGAAGTCAGTGGTCCCAGCTATGATCCTGAATTCAAATAGGTTAAATTATCAGGTGTCAATATTGATCAGTGTTTTTCTTCCCATGTGAGTCTTTGTACAGAGGTATTTAGTATGCTGAGGGGCACATACTGCTAATTTGCAGATATTTTTAGAATAATATCACCCAGCACTTAAATGGCATTTGTATGCTAGAAAGCGAGGTGATCGTTATGCCCATTTAACAGATGAAGCCCTAACAATGTTATAAACGCTATCACGTAATTAATCAGTGGCAGATCTGGGAGTAGAGAAAGGAATCCTCTTCAAAGGATAAATGGATAAAGAAAATGTGGCATATACACAATGGAATATTATTCGGCTATGAAAAGAAGGAAATCTTATCATTTGCAACAACATGGATGAACCAGGAGAACATTATGCCAAGTGAAACAAGCCAATCACAGAAGGACAAATGCTATATGCTCTCACTTATATGTGGAATCTGGCAAAGTCAAACTTATAGAACCAGAGGACAGAATAGAGTTGCCAGGGGCTAGGGGTGGAGGAAATGGGGAGATGTTGGTTAGGTTAATGAACCTTCAGTTGTAAGATGAGTAAGTCTGAGAATCTACTGTACAGCATGGTGATTATAGTTAATAATACTGTACTAAACACTTGAAATCTGCCAAGAAAGTAAATCTTCAGTGTTCTCATCACTCACACAAAAACGGTAACTATGTGAATGATGGATGTGTTCCGTGATTGCGATAATCCTTTCATAATGCATACGTACAGTATATTAGAGCATCACATTGTACACGCTTAAAAAATCATGTTATACGACCTAAATATGTACAATTTTTAATCAGACATACCTCAATTAAACTGGAAAAGAAAAGGGATGTTAAAAAAATGAGGGGTGTCTGGGTGGCTCAGTCGGTTAAGCATCCAACTCTTGTTTTCAGCTCAGGTCATGATCTCAGGGTTCTGAGATCAAGTCCTGTGTTGAGTGGGCTCTGCACTGGGCATGGAGCCTGCTTGGGATTCTCTCCCTCTCCCTCTGCCCCAACTCTCTCTCTCAAATAAATAAATAAATCTTTAAAAAAAAAAGAAAAATAGAAAGAAAAAGGTATCTTGATTCCTGTGAGTGTCCCTCCCACTACTCCGGCCTAAAGCACTATCTCTTTGGAGGATATTTGCAGCTATTTTTAAATCTCAGCCTACTCTCTGGTGAACTTGATCAGGTGACCCTGAGACCAGCTCATTCTTCCCTTACCTCCCCCTCTCCTCCCTTCGCACCCCTGCCTCTCTGGGATTTGTTTACACTATGACCCACTAAAGCCTCCCTTTCCTTCAGCTACTTTGAGTTGGGTTTCAGTCATTTGCATATAAAGAATACTGGTTTATCCACAGATAGAGAACTGGGTACGTTCAAGGGCAGAGACCAAGCGAGGTGTGGAAAGGCTGCATCCCCAGCACCCACACTGGCACACAGTTGGTGTTCAAGACAGATGTGGTGAATAAACAGCAGAGAGGCGGGCCGCTGAACCTCTCTTGAATGGGCAGAGGTGCCCCTTCCTCCAGAGCTGCTCTTGGTCCCAGGCTCACTTCCAGGTGCTCTGAGAGTCCCAGCTGTGTCTGCCCACCACCCTCCACACACTTGAGGTGATCCCAGGGAGTCGTGATTTCTTGCAGCCAAAAGTGCCTGCTATGCTTTATGTCCTAAGAACAACTGTAAGATACAGATGGGCATCCGGGTCTTACAAATGAGATTAAGTTTCAGGGAGGTCAGGCAACTTGCCGAAATGCACAGTGCTAATGCTAACAGTTCTCATCAAAGTCTTCTCCGAGGGCCATACTGCTGCCCTGATTCCCTCCGTTCAGAATTATTTCTCCTTTCCTCTCCTACTGCCCCTTCCTAGTTGTCAGGAGTGGCGTGGGGCCTTTAAGCATTTTAGTGAACAGAACTCTTTCTCAGAGAAAGGAGCAGGAAGGAAGGTCAGTGTAGCAGGGACACATCAATCCACGGAATTCCATGGCTTCCTGGGCCTCTGATACCTGTGAGGCCAGATCCTCTCAATGCGCATGGTCCTGAATCCATCCCCTCTGTGTATCCAGATCCTGCTTCTGAGACCATCCTCAGCTTGCACGCTGATGCTCCATCCCTCACCTCAGCTTGACTTGGTTCATTCCCAGCTTCTGGCTTCAGTGCCCAGCTTCTTGGTGAGTCAGGAACATGCTCACCCCAACAGCTCCAAAATCTAATGGGAAATTCCAGGCTGGTCTCCTTACCGTCTGCTCTCTTTGGAGCTCAGCCCCACCTGGGCAGTTGTTCTGCAAATCTGAAGCACACTCCCTCATTTCTTCCATCTGGTCAACTCTCTCCATCTTCTGTGCCTTGGCCAAGTCCGTCCTAATAATGCCAACTCTTCTCTTCTTCACTTCCATACCAGGAGGTACCTTTATCATGCACTGGGCCACTTAGAATCACTTTTCTATAATTATACATCCTTCTATTGTTCTCTTTGCAATATTTTAGTCTATTGAACTCTTTAAAGTCTAAGGGCTACACAGCAGCAAGATTACATCATTCTTTTATAACCCTTAGATATCCTAGGGCAGAAAGTAAGCCCATAGGACATGCTCAACAAACCCTTACAAATTTAGCAAATCAAGAATCAGCTACATGCACGTATGAAGGTAGAACTAGGCAAATCAGATCTACAGAGGTATATAGCTGGTCTGTGACTCAGGGGTAAAAAGTGGATCTAAGTGCCTACTATATTTTAGTAACTGAGCTACTTTGGAAGAGAAAGGACTACAGAATGAGAATATATTACTGTCTCTAGTCTCTATGCTGCACGGTCTACTGGGGGACCAGGACAGAAACTAATGAGGTGGTGCAACATGATCAATGCAATGATGAAAACTACTACCAACAGTACATAGTGGAAACAGAGGACAAAGTCCCTGTTATGCCTGAGAGAACTTAAGAAGACTTCACAGAACCCTTGATTTGGGTCCTGAAACATGAATAGAAGTTTGCCAATCATAACTGAAAGATTGCTTTCCATGAAAGTTATGGTCATATACCCCATTATATGGACACCAACCCGTCTGCCCAGCCATTTCATTTATTTATTTTTATTTTCTTTTTTCTTTTTTTTTTAAACGTTTTATTTATTTATTCATAGAGACACAGAGAGAGAGAGAGAGAGATGCAGAGACACAGGCAGAGGGAGAAGCAGGCTCCATGCAGGGAGCCCTCTATGGGACTCGATCCCGATCCCCGGGATCACACCCTGGACTGAAGGTGGCGCTAAACCCGCTGAGCCACCAGGGCTGCCCTATTTTATTTTTTCAAAAAGATTTTTTTTTTAAAGATTTATCTATTTATTTAAGGGAGAGAGAGCACAAGCAGGGGTGAGGGGGAAGGGGCAGAGGGAAAGGGAGAAGCAGGCTCCCTGTTCAGCTCAGGGCTCAATCCCAGGACCCTGTGATCATGACCTGAGCTGAAGGCAGATGCTTAACCAACTGAGCCACCCAGGTGCCCCCAAAAGATTTTATTTTTAAGCAATCTTTACACCCAAGGTGGAGCTCTAATTCACAAGAGTTCACATGCTCCACCGATTGAGCCAGCCGAGCACCCCAGCCCAGACATTAAAAAAAATTTTTTTTTAATTTATTTGAGTGAGAGAGCAAGAGCAGGGGAAGGAGCAAAGGGAGAGGGAGAAACAGACTCCCCACTGAGCAGGGAGCCCAACTCAGGCTCTATTCCAGGACCCCAGGATCATGACCTGAGCTGGAGGCAGATGCTTAACTCACTGAGCCACCCAGGCGCCCCAGCCCTGCTATTTTAACGCTGAACCAAGAGCTGGGGCAACATAAGGGTTCTAGTACAATATCCCTATGGGACCAGTGCCCTGGGATTTACATGCGATCTACAATCTTAGTTTCACCATAACATCTTCCAAAGCAATTTAGAATACTTTATGCAGATTGACATTGAATTCCCCTCTCCGCACCTAATTGAAAAAAATAATAACAGCTTTATTAGATCTAAAATAAACCCTGATTAGAAACAGCCTGTTTAAAAATCAATAAACTTTTCTTAATCCCTACCGTGGAAAAGAGAGGGAGGCTCCTCTCTGTCTTCCCTAAAAAGTCAGTATTTATACAAAGCATTACGTTGCCGGATTCAGAGACGCGGAGGTGCCGAGCTTCCACCGGCCGCCTGCACCCTCTGAATCCTGCATGACTTATTTGGCTATAACTAATCTCAGCTCCAGGCTTGCTTACATTTTTTGGGTTACCCTTTCGCCTGGAATGCATCTCAATGTTCTCATTAGTGCTGTCTTCCTAGCCTGGCCCTCGCCTTCCTTTTGTTGCTGTTACTTTCTGTCCTGCCATTAGTAATCTTGACTGCTCCCAGCACGCAGCCAGGCCCTGGTGTGTTCCCCATCACGCTGACACTCTCTGTTCCCCTGCCAGACAAGGCCCGGCCCCCTCCCTCCCTCCCCTGTCCCCACAGCCACTGCGGACCTTCCTGGCTATTTGCGGCCAGATTTTTTGTTAATTCTTTTTCTAATTATAAAATGTATTTTGTACTTTTTATAGAAGACCATAAAGAAAACTATTAAGAAAACCCTCATAATCCACACTCTAGAGTCCAGCACTGTTCTTTTTCTAGTGTGATCCTCATGGAAAATACATTTTATGGTCTGTTTCATTAAAAAAGTAATTTATCTTTTGATGTGACACACTGAGAATGGCACTTAACTTCTGTGTGTCTTGTTCTATGTGTCTTGTTCCCACAAACTTAAAACCTCAGTCTCACGAAAAAAACATCAGACAAACCCAAACCGAGGGACGCTCTGTGAAATATCTGACCCGAACTCCACAAACGGTCGAGATCATCAAAAACGAGTCTGACAAAATGTTATAGTCTAGAGGAGCCTAAGATGTGATCACTAAATGTAACCTAGTCTCCTGGATGGGATCCTGGAACAGAAAGGGGATATGCTGAAACAACTTTTAAAATCCCATTAAAGAATGATATTAGATAATAATCATGCATTAGTATTGGTTCGTTATTTATGGCAAATGTAAGATGTTAGCGAATAGGGGAACCAGATACAGGATATATGGAACTGTCTGCGTTACTCTTGCAGATTGTGTGTGGATCTAACCCTGTTTTCAAATTAAAAGTCTGTTTTTTTTTAAAGTACATGATCACTGGGGAAAGGAATTCAGACAGTGCAGAATTGTGTGAAATAAAAGGCAATCGCCCTCTGTGTCCATGTCTCCACCTCACAGTTGGCACCAGCCTTATTCTCTGGAAATGTCTCCTCTTTATTGCATAGTTGAGCTCATGCTGCCAATGCAATTTTGAATGCTGGAGGTTTTTTGTTAGCTTTAGAGCATAAGCCTTTCTCCGTGTCCTGAAGAACTCTTCCTAAAGACAATTTTATAGGTTGCGTAATATTCATTGCACTTTTTTCTTGCCTAAATTAGCTGTGATCTAGCCCTTATGCTTCCAGGAGATTTGCTTTCATTACCCATGTCTTAGAATGTATCCTCCTGCAAAGAACTCTTCCTCTGATTTCTCCAAGCAGCGAGACAGCAACAATTTCATCCATGCTCTCCTGGGAGTGCCATAAAATTTATTTAATGTTTCAGCAGAGACTGAATTTAAAGCTTTTATTTTCTTGATCTCTTTCTTTGCCTTTATTTCTCATGATGTAGGGATTTCTAATCCACTGGTGATAACCCAAGTGCTATCCTTGCTGATGGTTAAAATGTGTGATGTTTGAACCTTTGTGCATGGGATTGAATAATATCCCCCCAAATTCATATCCACCCAGAACCTCGGGATGAGACCTTATTTCCCAGCAGTTTCTTTGCAGATGTAATTCAGGGAAACAAGGTCATACTAGATTAGGGCAGGCCTCAAATCTAATGACTGGTGTCCTTGTAAGAAGGCCATGAGAAGACACAGAGACAGAGAGAGAGAATGCCATGAGAAGATACAGAAATTGGAGGAATGCACCTACAAGCCAAGGAACACCGAGGATTGCTGGCAGCCACCAGAGACTAGGAAAGAGGCATGGAACAGACTCTCCCCAGAGCCCCAAAGAAGGAACCCATCCTTGCCAACACCTTGATTTGGGACTTCTGCTTTCCAGAAATGTGAGAGAATACATCTCTGGGTTTTAGGCCACCCAGTTTGTAGGGTTCTGTTATGGCAGCCCCTGTAAACTACATACAGTGGGCTGTGGCCTCAGAGGGTCTGAGCAGAGCTCTGGCGCTTGTATGAGGAAAGGGGCGATAGTTCTCACTGTGAGGGGCAATGAGGTGTCCAGGGGTGTCCACCGAGATCACATGTTCAAGGCAGAGGGCAAAAGTAGTCCAATCAGACAGGCCAGTCAGAAAGAAGACTGCGAGGAACACTTTCTCCCCCTTTTATCTGTGTCCATATTATTTCCAGAAGGTTTAAGTTGTTGTTTGTGGGAATATGCTTTTTTTTTTAAATATGCTTTTAATACACAAAGTCTCCAGGTTGAACTACATTGATTTCAAAGCTTTGGCTATGACAAAATAAGTTACTTCAGCACCTCATTTCTTTTAAATTATTTAATACGGATTTGCTTTGAGGACACACACATGGCCACCCTTCTTCACAGGGATTGTTGTATGTATTTTACTATTTTTCTAAAATGACCTTATATAACTTTTATGAAGAAAATATTTTACTAAAATTTCCTTTAAAAGGAGAATATTGGGGATCCCTGGGTGGCTCAGCGGTTTAGCACTTGCCTTTGGCCCAGGCGTGATCCTGGAGACCCGGGATCGAGTCCCACGTCAGGCTCCCTGCGTGGAGCCTGCTTCTCCCTCTGCCTGTGTCTCTGCCTCTCTCTCTCTCTGTCTCTCATGAATAAATAAAACGTTAAAAAAAAAAGGAGAATATTGCATCTGCCATAAAAACTGTAATGCAGAGATTCTTCTCAGATGAGAGGCTCAAGGATGGTGAGGAAAATGTAGGTGGGATGTTGGCAATAACTTTCCAATGTGGGAGACCTGGGGACCTCTCAAGTCCAAGCAGGTAATGGTTTTGGTGGTGCCATGAAGTGCCATGAGGTCCTCAGGGGAGTGTGTGGTGAGGGATGATTTCTCTTGTGGAGGTGGGGTGGAACGAGGGTGGAGACGGTGCTAGAGAGCAGAGTCTTGAAGAAGTTTAATGACTCTTAGTACAACTATGGGGCAGAATGGCAAGAGAAAATGCTTCTCAGTCTCCCCCTGGGCTGCTGTGAATGAAAACGGGAAGAAGGATGAGGTTTGTGGGCGGAAGGGAAAGCTCCTGTGGTTCACCACAGGAAGGCAGGCCACACCTGCCTAGAGGTGCCTGCGTGTTCTCTGAAGATCCCAGTGTCACTTTCTATATTAGTTATCTGTTGGTGCGTAACCTCAAAATTTAGTGGCTTGACACAATGATAAACATTTATGACCTCAGAGATTCTGTGGGTAAGGAATTTAGGAGGGAATTTTCACGATAATTCGGGCTTAGGATCTCTCATGACGTTGCAGTCCAGACGTCCACCAGGGCTGCAGTCATAGGATTGACTGGGACGGAAGGATCCACTTTCCAAAAAGCTCACTTGAACAGCTGGAGTACTGATCCTAGCTGTTGGCAGGAGGCCTCGGTTCCTTGCTAGCCACCATAGGGTTGTGTCCTCCCACCCCCGAGAAAGCGATCCAAGAGAGAGCAAGGCTGACATTGCAGTGTCCTTTATGATCTGGTCCCAGAAGTCACAGACTATATCCGTGATATCCTATTGGTTACACAATTGGCCCTATTCAGCGTGAAAGAGAACCACAAAAACTGAGAGGTGAGGATCACTGGGTGCCATCTTGGAGGCTGGCTACCACACCACACAGAGCTAAGTCACCAGTGTGACTACATCATTGGACCCATGGCTGACTGAGTACCTGGGGACCAACTCTGAGCCTGGGAACTTCCAAAACTGGAGCAATGATACCTTCTTCCTGAACCCTCAAGATGAAGCATTCAAAATATGCCCAACCATATTGGGAAACTGGGAAAGATGCCGAGGATTATCCCAAAAGGTAAGAAATCCAAGGCAAACCACACTCTACCCTTATTCAGTATTTTCCCCAACTCTTTTTAAACCATTTTTCCCTTCTTCATATGAATTTTACATATCGTTAAATGCACAAATCTTAGGTGTACATCTGCCCAGTTTCAAATAATACCTCATATCTGCATAACACAAACCCCTGCAGAAATATAGAAAGTCCCTTCATGATCCTTCCTGGTCAAACCTCCTCCCCCCCACACACACACTCAGGCAACCACTGTTCTGACATCTTCCCACCATAGAGTTGTACATGTTCTAGAATTTCAAATAAAATCATATAGTGTGTACTCTTTTGTGTCTAGTTTCACCTTTAGTGAGCATATTGATTAATTCATGTTGTCATGCACCAATAATTCATGTCCCTTAACATTATTTTTAAAAATTTCAAGTGTACAGAAGAACTGAAA
This sequence comes from Canis lupus baileyi, assembly GCF_048164855.1. Lineage (NCBI taxonomy): Eukaryota > Metazoa > Chordata > Mammalia > Carnivora > Canidae > Canis > Canis lupus. The sequence continues at coordinate 27,679,880 of NC_132852.1, forward strand.
GATGATACAACGAACCTCTCTATGCCCTTGACTGAGATCCACCAATTGTTGTTTCGCCATATTTGCATTAATACTTCCCATATCTCTTCCTTTCTTTTTATTGAACCCCTGGAAAGTTGCAGATATCAGAAAATTCCAGCCCTCAATACTTCAGCATGAGCTCCTAAGAACAAAGACATTCTCCTGCACCATCACCATACCATTGTCATGGCCAAGACATTTGGCATTGATACAATATTATCCAATATACAATCCATATTCAATTTCTCTCATTCTGCTTAGAGGAGAGCAGGCCCATGTCTCAGGACATGTGGTGAGATCTGGAAATAGAGGGTTAGCTGTCCTGACCTTGACCGTTCCTCTTGTCTCTCTGCCACTCAATTCTCTATGGCCATCCAGCATGTACTGGGCCCTGGCTTGGGGCCCTTTCCTGGGCAGTTTACTTCAGCCCTATTTATAGGAACTTCCCTTCATTCTCTTTGATTGTCAATCCCTCCATAGTGTACCCCCACATGCTCACATGCACCCCTCCCCAGGGATCAACCTCTGTGATAGACAGGAAAGAGTTCTTATCCATTCGTCGAAGTACCATAGACATTGGGAAATAATCCCCCTTCCTCATGTTTTTGTGTTCGAGTCTAACTGCTTAACTAAACCTCCCTCCTCTCAGTTCTCTCCCCCAACAACAAGGGACAGGGAAGTTTTCCTGGACTAAGAGTAAACACATCTTTCTAACACACACACATACATCTGCACATACACAACACCAGCAGCCTCACACTTGGGTCTGATTCTCCCCACCACCAGCACAACCCTTGGAATCTCCATCAGGGTGAGGCAGGGCCTATGGAGGCCCAGCCAGGTCAATGCCATATTGACATGCACAACCACGGTCCTCCAGCTCTGCAGCATTGCTCTGAGCCCCTGGCAAACTACTGGGGCCTCCTACTCAACCCCAAAGCCCCATTATCCCTCCCAACCTCATTGCTCACGTGGCCTCAGGGCCCAAATAGACAGACACCATGCTCCAGACAGTAATTGATCATTCTCATTATTGGTCTTTCTAAATATTTGTTTGGTTCTGCCACAGCCCCCTGCATTAGGGCATTGCCGACCTGCAGTGCTGAGCTGCTTGCTGCAGCTGAGCAGGAGGTGAGAGGCCCATGCATGGAGCCCCCAGAGCCAGCGGCACCCTGCACCCTGGGGGCCTGGACCATCTCCTAGAGCAGCCCTGCTTGCCTGCCCAGGAACAGTCTGGGAATCCATGAAAGGAGCTGGACGTCTACTTGGAAGACCTCATTCTAGCCTTATGCCCATGTCTGAAAGCCTGGCCTCGTGAACCAGTGGCAGCAGCTCCTTCTGCTTCCCTGTCTAGCGGTTGGAAGCAGGGAATCAGAAAAGCAACTTTGCGGCCATCAAAACAGATCTCAACATTTGGGCAGAAAACCCCAGCCCCTTCCTAGCTGCACTGCCTGCAATTTGTAACTTAATTCACTGTGGGAGACCCTCCCCCTCACCTTAAAAAGCTCTGCACAATCCATTCTAGTAAAGGCCACCCTCCTGCTTCCAGGGTGCCAGGTGCCTGTATTTCAGACATTCACACAATTGGGTTTCCTGCTGGTGTGCCGTGTGGAGGAGGAGTGCTGGTGCCCTGTTAGACCAATGTAGGGTAGAGGGAAGGGGGTGGCTAGCGACCAGGAGAGGCCACCAGGTATTTTGAAAGCCAACGCAAAAAATAGTCCTTTTGTTATTTCCAGACCCAGGCAGGAGTTCTAAGGAAAGGGTGACAGAGTCCATGTACAGACCCTTCCCTAAGGGCCCGCACTCATTTAGAGCTCCCCTTTCTCTTTTCTTTTTTTTTAAAGATTTTATTTATTTATTCATGAGAGACATACACAGAGAGAGAGAGGCAGAGACACAGGCAGAGGGAGCTCCCCTTTCTATGATTTTATTTGGGTCATTCATTCCAATGGTTATATCTGTGCTAGAGATTTGAGGTGGCTTACAAAAGCATAAAATAAAGATAAGTAACTCAGATATAGCATCAGCACACAGAAAAGCACAGTCTTATGCAGTCGCTAAAGGGAACTAGTATTGTCTCCTGGAAGCCAAAGCTAAAGGGCAAACGATCATTGCAGGGGCCACACAGGGCCCTCGGGTATGATCAGACGGGGTCGGAAAACTAGAACGTCTTCTCTCAAAACGGAGAACTGCGAAAAATCCCTCCCGCCCCCATGCCCCCCCTCACCGCTGCACCATCTCATCTGGGAGGACTGCTGATTTTTCATGATAGTTTGAGGCTTTTGTTTTGTTTGGGTTTAGTTTGCGTATGATTGTGGTTTACCCCCCAACCCCAATGTGTTGTTGTTTTTAAAACTCAAAGTCACAAGTTGGCTCAGATAACTCAACATTGCCATGGTAACTAACTCCTTTGGTGGAAAGAGAGAACCGTAAGTCATGCAAATGGACAAGAGAGAATCACAGGAAGAGGGAAAGGGTCGGAGAGGCATTTTTACGGCTTATCAAGATCAAAGGACAGAAACATAGCTGCAAAAAACACAAAACCTACAACTCCCACATGGGGAACCGTGTCTGAAATTTGCTGTATCGGCGCCACAGAGCTCATCACAGTGATCGGCCCAGAGGAGTTGCAGCTGATGTCACGTATCCAGTGTGGTTAGCACCTCCTGCTTGTAACCTGCAGTATTTAAGGGCTGCCTCCTGGATTCCTTCCTGTGTCTGAGAAGTTGAGCTGCTGTGTTGAACACCCATCAGAGAAGCCTGGACGTGCAGAGTTTTCCCCCTACTTTACAGCTTTCCACAGAACCAAAATGTGGACAGTGTGAAATCCCAGTCCCTGGCTAGGACATCCCAGGCACTTCTGATTTGATCCAATTCACTTTTTTATGGCTTTAGTTCTTCCCAGTTCAAGCGCCCCCTTAATCAGAGAGGTTTATTGAATATTAATATTTTTAGAAGGTGCAGTGCTGAGTGCTGGAGGTAAGAAGATGACAGAGCTTTCATCTCTGCTCTGGAGAAGCTCATTGCCTAGTCTGCCTAGGAAAAGGCTAAGCTGCTATTTAAGCAAAGAGATATCTACACACACACACACACACAGAGCAGCTTAAAGAAGATTCACTTTATTTTTCACACAAGAGATGATTGTAGAGGTGAGGAGCCCAGACTGCCGGGGCTGCCCAGTTGTATCAGGTCAGCTGGGGACCTGGCTTCTTCCCATCCCATTACATCATCATCCATAGGATATTGTCCTTGGTTGCATGGTTGCGCGGTCAAAGCTGTCACGCAGGGTTAGGTATATTCATACATTCATTATGGGACGTGGGTATGTGCATGGGGAAGAGAGGCAGGAGAGAAATCACAGAAATGGAGTGGAGTCAGATTGTATTAAGCTTCATACTCTAAACGAAGGAAGGTAGATTTTACCCTGCAGAGCAGATGCAGTGGGGCACCCAGAGAGTACAAAAGATACTACCCTCCCAAGATGCAACCCCCCTCCCTAATATAAGCAGAAGAAAGATTTAGACAATTCTCCTGAGAGCTGGTGACCCTCTCTAGGACCAGCTGCAAGTGGAATACAGCCCACATTTCCATCTGCCCCATTTTGGGGGCTCCCAACCCAAAGGTTGCCAAGGCAAGTTCTCAGAACACAAGAGGAGACCCACGAGAAAGCAATAGTGTCCCTGAAAAGAGAAAGACCAACGGTTGGTGGATACCTGGAAACAGATGGATGGATCACAATCCAAAGACTGAATTCTTACACCTGTCGTTTACCTTCCAATCTGAATTTGGAAAGGAAGGGACCCTGTGAAATTTCACTTTCCCCTCTCATGCAGGCACTTCAGATAGGGACCTGGGAAAGCCGACTTTGGTAAGGATCCTCACCCTTTGAGGGCTCCTGCCAGGTTTCCCAGGATCCCGTCTGCAGGCTCTGCAGTGAGGGCAGTGTCCCCGCAGCTCTCACCCTGGTCCCCCTGGTTCCCAGAAACTATAGCGAAGGAAAAATAATTTTCCCGCTTCTCCTTATGGTGAATGCTTGGCTGAGACCCCTTTTGCTCTAGGCCAGTTCGTAAATCAATAAGCTGTTGCGTAGGTTAAAAGTTCTCCACATTGGACACCGAAATTCTGGATTCTCTTTGGTAAGGTTTACCTGCCTTATGTCCCCAAGGCCTCGCACTGGACTCAGTCCAGCCTAAGTTGGATCCAGTCAGACCCCAAACCCAGTCTGGCTTCTAAATCCAATCCAGCCTGTTCCCAGACCCAGTCTGGTTTCTAAGTGGGATCCAGTCCAGTTTCTAAGTGGGACCCAGTTTGACTCTGGTGCTTTTTGGGACCCAGTCCCAAGAGAGGAACTGCTCAAATGAAGTCTGAAAGCTCAGGACTAGGAAGCTGCACAGCCAGGACCCAGAGGGACCTACCCACCACCTCCAGAGGCAGCGCCAGAGCGGAGAGTTCCAGGGGCTGAGCAGATACCCACGTCTGGTTGCTCCTTGTGTCTGGGGACTCTCAGGGTCCCCTTCAGTTCCCTCCCCTGCCCCTAGCACTGTTAACGGTAAACTGAGGCATAGTACAAATTTCGAGAGTTTACTTGGGCAAAATTCGATTCTAATGGAGCAGCATCCAACCTAGCAGAGGGGAAGGAGCTCTGAGGAGCTGTACAAAGCGAGTCTTTTAGGGGCAGAGGGGATCAGGAACAAGGGAGTGATGCCAGGCAGAAGAGCTGGTTGTTATTTGAAAAGTTACTTCCCTTTAGGGGATGGCAGCGGTCTATCAGGGAGATTACCTAACTCTACTGACCAGGTGATTCCTGGCTGACTGATTTCAGACTCCGTTCCTGGGAGAACTGAAACTAATTAGTTAAGTCTCCAATTGGTGACACCAGGAGGCCTCAGCATAATCGACTCCATTTGTGCCTGTTGCCTTGTTTTTAATACCATGCAAGAGTAAAAGTGAGAGTTTCAGAACACAAGTCTGAGCATAGCGCCTTCTTGTTTAGAACCCTGCATTAGGGTCCCACTGCTCGGAGGATTGAGAACGGCCAGTGCCCTAAATGGCCAACAGGGATCTTCATGGTCTGTTTCTCCCTGCTTCTCCAGCATCCCCGCATGCCAGGCTCCTCCCCTACACCCCAAGTATGACTCCAGACTTGCCATGACGCCCTCCAGCACCGAGCACTGGCATGAGTCACACCCTCTGTGTGGAAAGCGCTTCCCTTCCCACTCCACCTGGAGAGCCCTTGATGGGTGTTCATGGGTCACTTTCTCAGGAAAGCCTGCCCTGACCTCTGGCTGGGTCCGTGCCCATAATTACTCGCATGTGTAAGTGTCCTGCCCATTCCAGCAGCCACAGGTGCCACCTGCCCTTAGTTTGTGCGATTCGCTGATAGATGTCCTGACGGACAGCTGCATCCCCCGAGTGAGTCTTCTTCCTCAGCTAGATGAGCCACCCGTGAAGGCAGGGGCATATCTTACATCACTCATCTCCCTCAGAGGGCTTAGCCTATTGCCAGTGCCTAGTCGTGATCGGAATAGTTGGTAGATTCTAAGCCCCTTTTCACAAGAGTGTGGGTTTACATACGAATAACACAGATTCTCTCCTTAATGAAACCACATATTCTTGTGTGTGTGATTCCAATGCTCCTGGCTCATGGTGTATCTAGGTGGTTTAGGTAGCTGCCTATTAGCCTATAAGTCACCGCAGTGACTCACACGAACATGTGGTTCATCCATCCATCTATGCATGCCCACATTGCATTCAGTCAACAAATGTTCATTGCTATCAGGCAGAAAAGAAGGCAATGGGCAGCATCGAGGTGAATAAAACAGAGCAGCTGATGATGGGGCTTCTCTGTACAGTTGTACAGGTTGTGCACTGCATAAAGGTGCAGTGAGGAAGGCGCCTAAGCTGAAATCCAGGCAAGCCTTGCAGCAAATAGGCTATGTGTGCCTAGTGAGAGTGGCTTTATCAGTGAACTCAAAGGAGCAATATGAAAAAGTTTGAGGCCCTGGTTAAGGACAAGTTTCTTCAAATCATGGAAGAGAAGAACGCACTGTGACGTCACTGTGATTAAGACTCTGAGGGCCCAGAGGAAAGAGGGACACAGGCCAATGGAGAGCTGAGCAGGCCCTCTAGGGAATGAGCTACCAAACTGAAATCCTCTAGGGTAAAGTGAGTGTGGACATCCTCCTTTGACTCAGGTGTTCTGATCCAGAAGAGTGCCCCAGGGGGAGGAGGAAGAAGGGAGAGTCATTAACAGAGGAAAGGAAGTTCTGAAGCTTATTGCACCATTTTGCTCTGGTTTGCCTTTGAACATATTTATACTATGGACATGCTCTCTCCCCATCATGGATAGCTAAGCAGAGCTGGACAGGTGAACCCACGCAGGCAGGGTCCCCACCATGTAGTGGGGCTCTGCTACACCTGGAATGTTACGATGATGATGAGCACTAGCTTCTTCTTAGCCTTTCTCACCACCGAATTGCAGCAGGTCGTCAAGGCAGTGTTGCCAGGTAGGCAGTTCTGTGCAGCGGAGAGTGTCTGTCTTCACGGCCTAGGCTGTGTTGGTGAGGAGGAGGGCAACACGGAGGATGGGACTGAAGTTGGGCCCACGTTGCTTCCATCTCCAGAAGCTTTTATTTCTGGAGCCGGGGGTTCTACTCACATAGCGAGTCTGGAAGCCAAACCCCTCTTGCTAGGCCTCCAGTAAGATGAATTTTAGAGAGTGTTATTTAATTAATTTATTTATTGTTAAAGGTTTTATTTATTTGAGAGAGAGAGAGAGAGAGAGAGAGAAAGAGAGCGCATGAGCAGGGGGAGGGACAGGAGAAGCAGACTCCCCACTGAGACAGGGAGCCCTACACAGAGCTCCATCCTAGGACTCTAGGATCTGACCTGAGCTGAAGGCAGACGCCTAACCAACTGAGCCACCCAGCTGCCATGTATTTTAGAGATTTTTTTTAAAGATTTTATTTATTTATTCATGAGGGACACAGAAAGACAGGCAGAGACACAGGCAGAGGGAGGAGAAGCAGGTGCCATGCAGGGAGCCCGATGCGGGACTCGATCCTGGGACTCCAGGATCATGCCCTGAGCCAAAGGCAGACGCTCAACCACTGAACCACCCAGGCGTCCCTATTTTAGAGATTTTTAAATGATCGATAATATTACATATGTTCGTTTCACTGACTATAACCCCGTCACATGTGTTATTTGATTTGAGATGGAAGACAACTTGTAGATGTGAAAGAGCCATCTCTTCCAGCAGGGGAGGGATCTGCCTGAGGTCGTGAGCCTGGTAGGAGTATAAATTAGTACGGTGACTTGCAGAACCATTCAGTGTTACCCAGTAAGAATGGAAATGTAAATGCCCTGTGAGCCAGAAATTCTGATTCTAATATACTGTTGAGAAACAATCCCACACATGAACAAGAATATATGGATGAGGCATCCTTTGGAATATTGTTAGTAATGTACAAAACTGAAAGCAAAGTGTTCTTTTTTTTCTTTTGTTAAAAATAAAAAGGAAGTACTGTGCAAAAGTCAACATAGAACAGGAAATGCGGATGGAAATGTCTAGTTTCATTCCATGGTTTGAGAAATTGTGCAGTGCCCAACAGGTACACACATACCATTAATAAGTAATTGTGGTTGTTTAAGAATACAAGTATTATTTTTTTAAATCACATTTCCATATTCCTGCCAAAACTGTGAGAGATAGATAATGTCCTATGCCATTAACACATCTCTGTCTATTTAAAAACCTCCAGAGAAGCAAGCAGATGAGGCTTGGAGTTAGCTCAGTGGTGGGGGTTACTGCTTGGCTAATTATAAACAGTGTTCTCTGCTCTTGAAGACACTAAGGAAAGCACAGCTCTGAGGAGCTAGAAGTGACTGTTAGAAGTGAATCCTATCACCAAATTGTATGTATTATGTCCAGGTTTTTTGTATACCAATTACACCTCAATAGAGCTGAAAAAAAAAAGAAAGTAAATCCCCTAGCCCCAATCTTGCAAATGACTGCAGTCCCAGATGATTTCTGACTACAACTTACAAGGAACTCTGAGCCAGAGCCACCCAACCAAACTGCTCTTGAATTCTTGACTAATAGAAACTGTGAGAAATATTAAATGAGTACTGTTGCTTAAAAAAATTCATTGAGAGGACCTGGGTGACTCAGTGGTTGATCATCTGCCTTTGGCTCAGGTTGTGATCCCTGGGATCAAGTCCTACATCAGGTTCCCCACAGAAAGCCTGCTTCTCCCTCTGCCTATGTCTCTCCCTCTCTCTGTGACTCTCATGAATAAATAAATAAAATCTTTTTAAAAAATTCACTGAGTCATACACGAAGATTTATGTACTTTACCATATATAATGCCTCAATTAAAACATTTTTAGTTTAACAATCAACTTAATGCAGAATAATAATATAATACCTTAACTGCAATATAAAAGGGAAATAAAAAGGAAAAGAAATTTACGAAAAATAGTTTGACATAAAAATCCTTGGCCGCTACACCTCCAGAAGACCTAATGTAACTGCAGGCTCACACTTAGAAAAAACATCTCCATAAATGTGACAGTACAAATATAGACTGATTCAAGTGTGTTGAACTGGTGACTTGAATACTACATGCAGAACTGCCATTGGTGACATGATTTTCCAAAATAGTAAATGTAGCTCATTTTGAGTCCCACATCCTCTTCCAGAGCCTTGACAGTGCCCCATCAAGTGATGTTCATAAAATAGTGGTATGATGACAGTTTTTGGAATGGTAGAGTAAGGACCTCTGAAAATCCACTTCTCCATAAAAGCAATAAGAACACTGGAAAAATAAACTGTTAAAATCAACTTTGTCACAGTTTGGAAATTAAGCAAAATCTTGCAACAATTCTAAGAGCATTTATTCAAGAAAAACAGCTGAATCCTGGTAAGAACAGTGAGCTTTATGGCATTTTAACTTGTCCTAGTTCCATCTCTTCTTCACAGCTCTGCAGTAGTCCTGAAAAAGAGTAACTGGGCGGTTTTTTTTGTTTTGTTTTGGTTTTGTTTGGTTTGGTTTTGAGGTTGTTTTGGTTTTGGCTTTGGTTTTGTTTTGTTAACTGTTTTAATTGTGGAAACAAGCAATCTAATAGCAAATGGAGGGGTCAGAATGGGTTTGGAGATCTCCTAAAAGCTCCATTCCCAAAGAATTGTCTGACTTGTCTGGCTCCCTGGAATACATAGCTCTCCAAGTCAGAGCTCACTCAGCGTGAACAGCCTTTTTTCTGGAGTATTTGTCAAAAATAATCAGCAGCAATTGTTTAATATCACAGATGCCTGAGGTGGTGATAATTGGGGCAAACAACAGGTTAACCAAAAACTTGAAGAGCTGCAGAATGAGATGTCCATAGGGAGATTTAGAAAGCCCTGACATATTCACAGGAATCTAGAAGGCCACAAGCATGTGCAGGGCTGTGAGCATGCCTAAATGTCTGAGAAGGCCCGAATCTCTCACTTTGGCTGATCTTGAGGCTTTTTGAAAGCAGGTAATGAAGGCTAAGGCAGAGATGTAAACTCCTGGAGCATTGATAGTGAGCCCCAACATGCACACAGAACCCCTCAGCAAAGTCTGAAAGATATATTGGTCTAGAGAATTTATAGAAATAGCTGTTCAATCACCACTTGACCACTAAGCTAAGTGGGCAAAGAATTCAGTGGCCACACATGACAAAAAATACAGATTTTGCAAATCTAGTTTAGGAAAATCACTAAACAAATAGCAAAACAAATTGCAACAAAACAAAATGCTAGGGAGAGGGAGTCTGATATCTAGGGTTGCTGATTATATTCTTTAAAATATCTAGTTTTCAACAAAAAACTCAGGAGACATGAAAGAAACAGAAAAGTATGGCTCATATAGAGAAAGAAAAGCAGTTAATAAAAACTGCTTCTGAGAAAGTCCAGATGTTGGACTTACTAGGAAAATATTTTAAATCAGCCATGATAAATATGTTTAAAAAAATAGGGGCACCTGGGTGGCTCAGTCGGCTAAGCATCTGACTGGATTTTGTTTCAGGTCATGATCTTGGGGTCCTGGGATCAAGCCCTGCACCAGGCTCCATGCTCAGCAGGAAATCTGCTTCTCACTCTCCCACTCTGTCTCTGTCCTTCCTTACTTGTACTCTCTTGCAAATAAGTAAAATCTTTTTTAAAAATAAAAATAAGGGAAACTATGTCTAAACAACTAATGAAAACTTTGAAAGCAATGTCTCACCATATGGGCAATATAGATTTAAGATACAGAAATTATAAAAAAAGAACCAAATAGAAATTCTGAATTTGAAAAGTGTAATAACTGCAGTAAAAAAAAATTCATTAAGAGGCACAATAGCAAGTTTGAGCAGATAGAAGAATCAGCAATCTTGAAGAGAGGTGAATTGAGATAATCTGATCTGAAGAACAGAAAAAAAAAAATTAAGAAAAATAGAGCCTCAAAGAACTGTGAGCTACCATCAAGTAAACCAACATGCACATAATAGAAATCCCAAATGAGAGGTGAGAGAGAGAAAAGAGAATATTTGAAGAAGTAATGACCAAAAATTTGCCAAATTTGATGGGAAACATTAAAATCCAAGAACCTTACCAAACTCCAAATGGGATAAATGCAAAAATATCAATACCTAGGCACATCATAATTCAGCTATTGAAAGCTAAAGCCAAAGAGAGAATCTTGAAAGTAGCATTAAATGTAGTGTACTACCCAATTCTTTGGGTAGTATAGACATTTTAACAGTATTTGTTCTTCCAAACCATGAGATAGAATGTCTTTTCATTTGTTTGCGTTTTCTTCAATTTCTTTCATCAACATTTTATAGTTTTCAGGTCTTTTGCTTCCTAGGTTAAATTTATTCGTAGGTATTTTATTATTTTTGGTAAAAGGGATTGTTTTCTTAATTTTTCTTTCTTCTACTCCATTATTAGTGTATAGAAATGCAATAGATTTCTGTACATTGATTTTATATCTGAGACTTTACTGAATTCATTTATCAGTCTTATAGGTTTTTGGTAGAGTCTTTAAGTTTTTCTATATACAGTATCATGTCATCTGCAATTACTGAAAGTCTGACTTCTTCCTTATTAATTTGGATGCCTCTCTCTCTCATGAATAAATAAATAAAATCTTAAAAAAAATCAAGCATGGATGTTGTACTTTGTCAAATGCTTTTTCTCTGCATCTATTGAAATCATCATATGGGTTTTTGTTTTTGTTTTTAGATTTTATTTATTAGAGACACACACACACACAGAGAGAGAGAGAGAGAGAGAGAGGCAGAGACACAGGCAGAGGGAGAAGCAGGCTCCCTGCAGGGAGCCCAACGTAGGACTCCATCCCGGGTCTGCAGGATCATGCCCTGGGCTGAAGGCGGCGCTAAGCCGCTAAACCACCCGGGCTGCCCATCATATGGTTTTTAATCCTTTCTTGTTGATGTGATATTGATTGATTTGTGAATATTGAGCCACCTTGGCAACCCAGGAATAAATGTCCCTTGATCATGATGGATGATCTTTTTTAACATATTGTTGGATTTGGTTTGCTAATATTTTGTTGAGGAGTTGTACATCCATATTCATCAGAGATATTGGCTTGTAGTTCTGTCTCTCTCTCTTTTTTTTTTTTTTTTTTTTTTTTTTGTAGTAACGCTGGCCTCATGGAATGAATTTGGAAGCTTTCCTTCCTCTTCTATTTTTTGGAATAGTTTGATGAGAATAGGTATTAACTTTTCTTTAAATGTTTGGTAGAATTCACCTGTGAAGCTGTCTGGTCTTGAACTTTTGTTTATTGAGAGCTTTTTAATTACTGGTTCAATTTCATTGCTGGTAATTGGTCTGTTCAAATTTTCTATTTCTTCCTATTTCTGTTTTGGGAAGTTATATGTTTCTAGGAATTTATCCAATTTGTTGTCATATAGCTTTCATCATATTCTCTTATGATTGCTCGTATTTCTGTGGTGTCAATTGTTATTTCTCCCCTTTCATTTCTGATTTTGAGTCCACTCTCCCTCCCCCTCTCTCTTTGATGAGTCTGGCTAGCGGTTTATCAATTTTGTTGATCTTTCAAAGAATCAGCTCCTGATTTCACTGATCTGCTCTATTATTTTTTTATTTTCTATTTTATTTCTGCTCTAATCTTTTTATTTCCTTCCTTCTATGGTTTTGGGTTTTGTTTATTCTTCTTTTTCCAGGTCCTTAAGGTATACAGTTATTGGAGATTTTTCTTGTTTCTTGAGGTAGGTTTGTATTGCTATAAACTTCTCTTTTAGAACAGCTTTTGCTATATCTCAAAGATTTTGGACGATTGTGTTTTCATTTTCATTTGTCTTTTTAAATTTCCTCTTTGATTTCTTAGTTGGCCCGTTCATTATTTAATAGCATGTTATTTAACTTCCATGTATTTGTGTTCTTTCCAGATTATTTTCTTGTATTTGATTTCTAGCTTCATAGCATTGTGGTCAGAAGAAATGGGTGCCTGGGTGGCTCAGTCAGTTGAACATCTGCCTTCAGCTCAGGTCATGATTTGGGGTTCCTGGGATTGAGCCCCATGTTGGGCTCCCTGCTTAGTGGGAACACTGCTTCTCCCTCTCCCACTGTCCCCCACTTGTGTTCTCTCTCTCAAATTAATAAATAAATAAGATCTTAAAAAAGAGAGAGACATTATTAAAAAAAAAAAGAAAAGATGCATTGTATGACTTCAATCTTTTTTAATTTATTGAGACTTGTTTTGTTGCCTAACGTGTAACCTATTCTGGAGAATGTTCCATGTGCACTGGAACAGAATGTATGTTCTTAACATGATCTTTTCAAGGTTCATCATCCGTTTGTAGCATTTACTAATACTTTATTCCTTTTCATGGCTTTTTTTCCTTTTTATATACTCCATTGTCTGGATGTTCATATTTTGTTTATCCATTTATTATTTGATGGGCATTTCAGATGTCTCTGCTTCTTAGCTGTTATGAACACTAAGAACAATATAATAATATGAATAATGCTGGTTTGATTTGAATCTGAATACAGATTTTTGTGTGGACATATGTTTCCACTCTCACTAGATATAACCCTAGGAGTGGAATTAAGTTATATGATAACTCTATGTTTACATTTTTGAGGAATTTCCAAACTGTTTCTACAATATGAATGTACTGTTTTATAATCCCACCAACAATGTGTGAGGAATCCAATTTTTCTATATTCTCACCAACACTTACTAATGTCAATTTTTTTCTTTTCTTGCTATGTTTTGTTGTTTGCATGATATATTATATCCATCCTTTTACTTTAAATCTACCTGTATCATTATATTTGAAGTGTGTTTCTTGTAGACATTATAGAGTTCAACATTTTGTATATTCTCTGCCAATTTCCATCTTTTAGTGGGTGAATTAAGACCATTTATATTTAATATAATTATTGATTATTGATATGTTTGAAATTATATGTGTTATTTTTTGTTTTGTTTCTTCTCCCTATTTTATTTTTCTATTTTCTTTTCCTATTTTCCTCTACTTGAACATTTTTCAGAATTCCATTTTGTATTTATTATTGTTTTTTTAGTTTATCTCTGAATTCGCTTTTTAGTGGTTGCTCTAAGGTACTATATTACATAAGCATACTTGGTCACAGTTTTATTTTATTTCTAAAATATAAATAACAGTTATATTCAAAAACTTCAAAAATAAAAATGCTTTCTTAAAAAAATAATAACAGATAATCAGGACAAATGCTATATTGGGTCATATGCTGGGGAAAAAAACATGATGTGAGTAGGACAATTTTGGACAATCTTAGCCCTTTGCCTATTGTTTCTCAGCTCCAAATCCACCCTTGAATGCTCTTCTCTATTATGCTGTGTCTGGACTCCGCATTGAACCTTTCATGGTCTCCCTTGCCCACTGGTTTCCTGGTTGGCTCTGCCAATAGTGGGCTCTAGGGCAAGACTTGGAGGACACAGAAGTGAGGGAAGGACTTCCTTCTTTGTGATGACTTGCTCTTCCAGCAACAGCATCTTGCTTCAGGAGTAGCAGTTGGTTCCAGCTTCTATCTCATTGGGTTCTCCTTGAGAACCAACCTCATGAAGCCCCCTCAGAAATATCAATAACATCTGAGTGATGTTTTCTCTCCATAAGCCACTCCTCCACATTTCTGGATTCTGGTATCCCCCACCCCTTCCCTTTTGTTTTTCTAGCACTAGAAATGTTAGTGTTTCCTGCAACCCTCTAAATGACCTTGGTATTCCTTTTTGCTCTTTCAGCCTTCCAACACCTATAATAAATTCTCTATATTAAATCTCCACTGTTGATATACCTCATGTTACTTCTATTTTCTTGACTGGACCCTGAGTGATGGTAATGGTGCCAGGAAGGGGAAGGGCAGAGAACTAATATATATTGAGCTCCTACTATGTACCAAGTGCATAATAATTTTAAAATATCAATAATTTTATGTCTGTTAGTAAAGAACTATCACTTTTGGGGGCACTTGACTGGATGAGCACTGGGTGTTATACTGTATGTTGGCAAATTGAACTCCAATAAAAAAAAATATACAAAAAAACCCTAATATGTATATATAGCTTAAAAAAATAACTCTCACTTTTTGAGGACCTGTTATATAATTCTGTATGGCTACTTTCTTCTCATTTTTTAAGTTTCCACTTGAATTTCATCTTAGGGAGGTTTTCACTGATCATCTTACCAAGAACAGGTATCATTCCATTATTCTCTACCTTACCTCCTAAAGTTTCCCTGTTATTGTACACAAAACAATATGCAGTGATTTTAATTTTTTTTAATCTGTTTTCTCCATCAGAATGTGAAAGGAAGGCCCATATTGGCCATGTTCACCATTGTATCCCTAAATCCTAGCATGGTGCTTGACTCATAGTAGGCACACATAAGTATTTTTAAAATAGGAGTATGAGGGATGCCTGGGTGGCTCAGCGGTTGAGCGTCTGCCTTTGGCTCAGGGCTCCGGGATCAAGTCCCACATCGGGCTTCTCGCAGGGAGCTGGCTTCTCCCTCTACCTGTGTCTCTGCCTCTCTCTGTGTCTCTCATGAATAAGTAAATAAAATCTTTAATGAAAATAAAATAAAATAGGAGTATGACATTGTGATATAGTAAGAAATATACATATTTGGTCTTTGTTCCTGGTTCCTGGCACAAGAGTTTCAAAAACCCTTTGGGTTTCCTTAGTGATAATAAGAGAAATGTCTGTTCTTTTTCATAATAAACCTCTTTTTTTTAAGTTTATTTATTCATTTGAGAGAGAGAGAGAGAGAGAGAGAGAGAGAAAGTGCAGGGAGTTGAGGCAGAGAGAGAAAGAAACTCAAGTAGACTTCCCCGAGTGAGGACCCCAGTGCAGAGCTCAATTTCATGACCCAGAGATCACGACCCAAGCCAAAACCATGAGTCAAACACCGATCCAACTGAGCCACTCAAGCACCCTCAACCATGCCTGAGTTTATGCTAATGAGGTGACTCTTGGTGGGGCCCTAGATATCTTTAGGATGGGGGGGTGGTTGCCAGGGGGACCAACCATGTGACCTCTGATGAGACTGAGTTAAACACCAGTATTTAATCAATCGTACCTATGTGATGCCTCCATGAAATCTCTGAACCACAGGCTTAGGAGAGCTTCTGGGTTTGGTGAGCAAAGTGAGGTGCTGGGAGGGTCGACTGCCCAGAGACAGCACAGATGCTCCATGCTGCTCCCCACCCCATATCTTACTCTATGCATTTCTTCCATTTGGCTATTCCTGAGTTGTATCCTTTATAATAAACTGGAAATAGTAAGTAAACCAATTTTCCTGAGTTCTTTGAGCCATTCTAGGAAATTATCAAACCTTTGAATTGGGTTGTGGGAGCATCCTCCTACTCTACCCCTGACTTTTTAGCTGATCAGTCCATTATAGGAGGCCTGAACTTATAATCCACCTCCGAAGTTGGAGCACTCTTGTGGGACTGAGTCCTTAACCTGCCAGGTCTGTGCTAAATCTGGGTAGTTAGGGTCAGAATTGAATTAAATTTTAGGAAAGCCAGTTGCTGTATGGAGAGTTGGAGAACTGGTTAGTGTAGGGAGGAAAAGCCCATACATTTGGTATCAGAAGTATTCTAAGTAAAAACAGATGATCTTAGTAATAGGAATTAATGTATCCATTATGAATTACTGCTGAACAAGCCAGCCCAAAACTTAGTAGCTTAAAACAAAACCATTTATTATTTCTCATGATTTTGTGGTTTGGCTGGATGGTTCTTTTGCTGGTCTTGCTTGGGCTCACTCAAGAAGCTGCAGTTAGGGTCTGTAGAGCATGTGATTCTTGATCTTGGGGTTGTGGTTTAAGCCCCACATTGGGCATAGGGGTTATAATAATAAGAATGATAATAAAAAAAGAATGATAATAATAATAAATATTTGGTTTAAAAACCAAAAAGAGGAAACTGCATTTAGCTGGTGGGTTGGCTGGAGCTGGAGGTCTAAGCTAGCCTCAGTTGACAAGGCTTAGTTGACAAGGATACCTGGAAGATGGTAACCTCTCTTTTTACACAGTGTAAACTTCTTTACACAGCATCTGGGTTTCAACAGGGTAAGCTCAATATGTAAGTATATCAAGCATCTTGCTTGTGTCACAATTATGTCTCATTAGCCAAGCAAGTCAGAAGGCCAAATCCATAAAAAGAAAAAAAGGGGAAAAAAAGGCCAAGCCCATAAAAAGAAAAAAAAGTAGGCCAAGCCTAGAGTCAGTGTGGGAGGAGACAACCCAAAGGCATAAATGCCATGATAACCAGTGGTCCTGACTCACCGGGAGTGGTCAGTGTTACAGTCCGTAATTTTACATATGTTGTCACTAATACTGACATCAGCTTGCCACATAGTTGTTATTGTCTTGTGGTCTTCCTCTGTAAGGTGAGGGGTTATGGGGCATTTCTCAAAGCTTCCATTAACACAGTAGCTCTGGGAGCAGGCTGCCTGGGTTTGAATCCTATCTCTGCCATGTCCTGGTTGTGTGAACTTGGCAAGATGTGCATCCTCTCTGTAACTCAGCTGTAAAGTGAAGATGATAGTAATTACCTTTTGTTTCTTGTTTGTAATGATGCTTGGCACATAGAAGTATGAAATAGTGTTGCTATTATTACTGTGATCAGTATTTCCTGCTTCCTATAGTCCTTTCTTTTCTTTTTTTTTTTTTTTTAAGATTTTATTTATTCATTTACTTAGAGAAAGAGAGAATGAGAGAGCCAAGGGAAGGAGGGAGGATGGGGGTGGGGGAGAGAATCTCCAGCCCAACACAGGGCTTGATCTCACGACCCTGAGATCATGACCTGAGCTGAAGCCAAGAGTCAGATGCTGCTCAATTGATTGAGCCAGGCATCCCTCTATAGTCCTTTCTGACTCAGCCTTCAGCACACCCTCATCTTGAGCATTTTTACCAGATTTTACTTTTTGTAGTACGTGCTACAGATTCCATAGGGGGGGGAGCGAGGGGGTGGGCGGAGTCACGACTGGTTTGGTCACATTGCACCCCCAGTGCCTGACATGGTGTTACAGACTAAATTGTGTCCCCTCAAAATTCATGTTGAAGTCCTGACCGCCAGTGTGACTGTATTTGGAGATAGGGCCTCTAGGGAGATAACTAAGGTTGAGTCATAAATGAATCATGATGGTGGGGCTCTGATCTGATGGGATTGGTATCTCTATAAGAGAAAGATGGGCGCCTGGGTGGCTCAGTCAGTTAAGTGTCCAGCTCTTGATCTCAGCTGAGGTCTTGATCTCAGGGTCATGAGTTCAAGCCCCGCGTCAGGCTCCATGCCACACATGGAGCCTACATAAAGTAAAAACTTTAAAAAGAGAGAGAGAAAGAGACATGGGGGGAGACAGAGATCGCTTCCATAGGTACACACAGAGGAAAAGCCATGTGAGTGCACAGTGAGAAGGCACCATTTGCAAGCTGGAAAGAACTCTCACCAGAAACTAACCCTCACAGCATGTTGATCTTGGAATTCCAGACTTCAGAACAGTGAGAAAATAAATTTCTGTTGTTTAAGCTGCCTTGTCTGTGATATTTTGTTATGGCAGCTCTAGCAGACTAATAATACACATAGAGTGCTCAGAAACCTTTGTTGAATAAATAAATGGAGGGATGATAAGTCCCCTGCTCTCAAGAATCATACCAGCTAAAAGAGGCCTGTCAACAAGTACTTGCAACGTAATTCTTGTAATTATTAAAATATTTACTGATTCAGAGGCGCCTGGCTGGCTCAGTCAGTAGAGCATGTGATTCTTGATCTCAGGGTTGTGAGTTCGAGCCCCATACTGGGCATAGACATTGCTTAAAACAATAAAATCTTTTTAAAAAATTTACTGAGTCAACAAGGATTTGCTGATCATCTACTATGTGCCAGGCACTCTGATGAGTGCTGGGGATAAAGTAGTAAACAGAGTCTGTGTTCTCACATTCTAGTTGGAGGAGACAGCCAGCAAACAACTAGATATCGTATCTGGAGGTGATGTGTGCAAGGAGAAGAATAAAGGAAGCCAAGAAGGATAGAAAATGGATTTGAGGTGATTTTTCATATAGAACATCTGTGAAGGACTCGCTGACACATGGCATTTGAGTAGAGACCTGATGTAAATGAGCAAGGAAACCATTCAGAGATCTCAGGCTGAGCCAACGGCAAGGACAAAGTCTTCAGAAGGCTGAGCCTTGGTGATTCCATACAAAGGAAGCCAACACGGCCAGATCAGGAAAGGGCCCAGGCAGAGGTTGCTTGAGAGAAGCCTAGCAATGTGTTCACATGGTCACACATTTTGTAAAATTTACATATATAAGTAATTTCAACTGTAGTTGATTAGGACTGCTATCTCCTCCAGCCCTTTGTCCTCTCCAACATGTTCGCCCTGCAAAGCGGGGCCATGTTGGACACTTGACATTCAGCATTTTGGGGATCCAGCTAAGGGGAAATGGAGTTGGGAAGATTTTTTAATCTGTTGTGATTTGTTTTCACATCATGATTGAATACTCGTGCTCATACATAATTTTGTATGATATCTCTTAAAAAGCCCTCCATCCAGGCCCCACAGAACCTGGCTGCCCTCTGAAGGTAGGAGAAGTAGAAGGAGATGAGGACAGGGGACAGCAGGGACTCTCCTCTGAATGTGACAGGAAGACATTAGAGAGTTTTAAGCAGAGAAGTGACCTGACTTATGCGCTAAAGGATCGCTCTTTCTGCCCTGTGAAGACCACATTGCCCTGGTGAGGGGTCACAGTACACTAGGAGGCTGTGACACAGTGAATGGAACCTTCTGCAGGGTTTTTGAGAGGGTCCAAGCAGCTTCACCTTTGGGTAGGGAGGAAGTGGCAATGGGCACAGGCCAGATACACAGAGTTGAGAAGAGGTAGGTGGATGTGAGCTGGAGGGGTCAGCAGGCCACATCGCCATGGGTAGGTGCCACCCCAATTGTCTCTTATTTCCATGGACATTATTATTGGCTTTTATTTATTTTTTTTAATTTTTTTTATTTATTTATGATAGTCACAGAGAGAGAGAGGCAGAGACACAGGCAGAGGGAGAAGCAGGCTCCATGCACCGGGAGCCTGACGTGGGATTCGATCCCGGGTCTCCAGGATCGCGCCCTGGGCCAAAGGCAGGCGCCAAACCGCTGCGCCACCCAGGGATCCCCTTTTATTTATTTTTTTAAAGTTTTATTTAAGTAATCTCTACACCCAACATGGGGCTTGAAATCACAACCCTAAGATCAAGAGCTACATCCTCTTCTGGCTGAGCCAGCCAGGCGTCCCACCTTATTGGCTCTTCATAAATGGGCACCATATGGAGGTGAGGAGGAAGTGACTTCCACCAGTATTTTCTTATACTCTTACTTGGCCCACAGAGACTCTAGGGATATAGCTGTCCTCTTGCTCACAAGAGAGAGCTACGGAGGACATCTGGGTGACACTGTAGGGCATTGGCTCTCCCTTGTTCCCTAAACTGCAGTTCCAGGGCCACCAGGCTCCCCTCTTCCTCTCAGACACACCTGTCTGGGGCAAGGAGGGCTTAACGAATTTCTGATTCCTGAAGGCTTCTGATCTTACTCTTGGGGATCTATTCTCTGTCCACCATGTCCCATCACTGACCCTTGTGTGCGCCATCTCAGGTCCTCACGTAAAGAGATCCTGGGTGGTCTCCCATCGTGTCTCTTCAGACATGCCTGAACGTGCCTGAGTTCCCAGGGATATCCCACTCAGCCTTTACTCTGGCATCCTCATAGTCTACGTAAATATGTGTATACCATATATAGGGTGTTATGCACATCCACAGAAGTGTTTGTATATATAGATGATGTGCCACATATCCTTGAGCTAAAACCATAGAAACATGTTTTTGGTCCGCATGCTGGAATTTCTGTTTACGCCCCCGTTTGCACGATTGGACTGTAGGGAAGAGCAAGATTACATCTCTACCTTGGTGTCAATGTGAAGAAGGAGTTTACTTCTGTTATTCCAGTCATTCTGAATTTAGATGAACTGGGTGGAGAAGGGGATTTTCCATCGAGGTTTTGGCACTCCACTTGAAAGCCCATTGTCTGACAGTATTTCCTTTTCTTCCTTCTCTTCCTTGTGTTTTCTACTATATTCAGCATAGCCGTTCAAAGATTCAGTGTTCAGAATTCACATTTGGAAGAGCTTTATGATTTATAGAGCACTTTGGCCAGTAGCAGCTCATTCAAATGTCACAACAACATTGTCTGGAAGGAATGGTTTCTATGTAACAGACGGGGTATCTGAGGGCCAGAGCTTTTATACACTTATCCACAGGCACACAGAGATAGTAATGCGCCTTGAATGCTACCTTTATGTGCCAAGCCCAGTGCTCCGGTGTGAGACAATTAATGATCAGTTACGTCTTTGTATGTGAATGTTCAGTCAGAGAGCTAAAGCTTATTTGCCATGGAAAGACTGATGCTAAGGAAGTCGTTTTTACTGTTGCCATCAAATATCATTAGCCGTTCAAAACTATCCATTTTCTAACAGAGCTGTGCCATTATTCAAAACAAAAGTTTCTGCTTTGGATGAAAAAGCCTAATGCTAAAGAATCAATGAACAAGGAGTCTGGGTGGCTCAGTCGGTTAGGCGTCCCACTCTTGGCTTCGGCTCAATTCATGATCTCAGGGTCCTGAGGATCCAGCCCTGCATCGATGGGGCTTGTGCTAGGTGGGGAGTCTGCGTCTCTCTCCCTCTGCCTCTCCCCCTCCCCATCTTGTGCACACACTCTCTCTCTCTAAAATAAATAAATCTTTTTTTTTTTAAAGAATATGCAGTTGTTAACTAATTTTTATTAAGAAAAATAGATATTGGGCCGCCCGGGGGGCTCCACAGTTCAGCGCTGCCTTAAGCCCAGGGCCTGATCCTGGAGACCTGGGATCAAGTCCCACGTTGGGATCCCTGCAGGGAGCCTGCTTCTGCCTCTCCCTCTGTGTCGCTCATGAATAAATAAATAAGAAGAATAATTAATTAAATTATAAATTAATTAATAATAATTAATATATAAATTAGAGCAGGGATCCGGATGCCGGGCTCCATCCAGGACCCTGGGATCATGACCCTGGGATCATTAATATATAAATTAATTAATAATAATTAAAATAAATAATTAAGTAAATAATTAAAAGAAAGAAGAAAGAAAGAAAGAAAGAAAGAAAGAAAGAAAGAAAGAAAGAAAGAAAGAAAGAAAAAAGAAAGAAAGAAAGAAAGAAAGAAAGAAAGAAAGAAAGAGAGAAAGAAAAATAGATCTTTCCTACTGGTTTATCAACTAAAGTTCTTCAGGCATAGATAGTAAAGATGAACCTGAAAGAAAAAATAAAATCATAGTTTGTCTCAAGGAACCCAGGGCAGGAATGCAGCCAGTTTAGGACCAGAAACCAACAGGACTCTTTCCCGATAGCTCTCATCTTTGCTTCTCTGTGGGCATGTGCCTCTCTGTCTTTCTCGACTCAGACACGTTTTCCCCACCTCTCTGGACTTCATGGAGGAATGTGGGAAAATGGCCACTCTGGTTTCCTGGTCCCAACTCTCAATTCCCAGGAGAGAGTATCTGGGCCCATCTTGGGTCAGATGTTCACTTCTAGTCTAGTTAGCAATAGCCAAGGGGAGGGGGTGTTCATATAACAGTAATGTGGCTGCCAGGACTTACCTTAGTGCACCAGGGGCAGTTCCCAAAGAACGAGGAACTGTCAGTTTGCATGTGCCCCCAGAAAGTGTTTACCATAACTGAGTAGCAGAAAGATCGACATAAAATTTGGAATTAACCAGTCAGTAATAGTTCTGTTACAATTTAATTTTCACAACTGCTTTTAAGGGGTTCAGAAACTCTTAAAAATAAAACGTATTGTTTTTAAAGATTTTATTTATTGAGAGTGAGAGACAGAGGTAGCAAAAGAGAGCATGAGCAGAGAGGAGAGGGAGAAGCAGGCTCCCCACTGAGCAGGGAGCCTGATGTGAGACTCAACTCCAGGACTCTGAGATCATGACATGTGCTGAAGGCAGACACCCAACTGACTGAGCCACCCAGGCGCCCCTTCATAACTACTTTTAAACAGTTCAGAAACGCTTAAAAATAAACTTTATTTTTAAAAAGATTTTATTTATGAATTTGAGAGGGAGAGAGACAGAAATAGCGACAGAAATAGTGAGAGAGAGCACGAGTGGGGAGGAGTGGGAGGGGCTCTCCACTGAGCAGGGGTCCGGATGCCGGGCTCCATCCAGGACCCTGGGATCATGACCTGAGCTGAAGGCAGATGTTTAACCGACTGAGCCCCACCCCCAGGCGCCCCACAAATAAACTTTAATATCATGTATTCACTTATATGTTCAAATCTGGGCACAGCTTTAGAGACCACCTACTCTAAACCCCCTTTATTTTTTTTTTAAGATTTTATTTATTTATTCATGATAGTCACAGAGAGAGAGAGAGAGAGAGGGGCAGAAACACAGGCAGAGGGAGAAGCAGGTTCCATGCAGGGAGCCTGACGTGGGATTCGATCCCGGGTCTCCAGGATCGCGCCCTGGGCCAAAGGCAGGCGCCAAACCACTGCGCCACCCAGGGATCCCCTAAACCCCCTTTAGTTAACTAGGGGATAAAAGTGAGATTTGGAGCGTTAAGTGGCATGACTAAAATTGCAAGTTGGTTGAAAAGATGAAATTGGAATACTTACCTGACTTCCCAACCTGTGCTCAGCTTCTCCATTTTATTTATTTATTTACTTATTATAATTTTTTAAAAAGATTTTATTTATTTATTCATGAGAGAGAGAGAGAGAGGGAGAGAGAGAGGCAGAGGGAGAAGCAGGCTCCATGCAGGGAGCCCGACGTGGGACTCGATGCCGGGTCTCCAGGATCAGGCCCGGGCTGCAGGTGGCGCTACACCGCGGGGCCACCCGGGCTGCCCTTATTAATTATACCTTTTTAAAGCAGGCCCCATACCCAGTGTGGAGCTCGACGCGGAGCTTGAACTCACGACCTGAGCTGAGATCGAGACTCAGCCGCTTACGGGCGGGGCCGCCCAAGGCGCCCCAGTGTCCCCCCGCAGTTTAGAGGTCTCAGGACTGGCTTTGGGGAAAGCTCGGGAATCAGGCAGCTCACCCGGCCGGGTCTCCGCGCCGCTGACTCCGCGGCGGCCGCCGAGGGGCGCCCCCTGCAGGCGGGGCCGCTGCCGGGCGGGGCGCCGCGCTCGCACGGGGCCTCGGCCCAGGACGCGGCAGAGCCGAGGCGCGAGCCCGCGGGAGCCGGGCCTGGCCAGTCGGCGCCCTCCCCGCGTCCCTCCCCGCGTCCCTCCCCGCGTCCCTACCGCAGCCGTGCGCGCGCCCGCCGGACGCCCTCGCCGGCACCCTCCGAGCTCCCTGGCGTGGCCGAGCCCGCCGAGAAACCCGGGACGGGGGCCGTGGTGGGGACGTGGGCAGCTCCGCCGGGCTGACCGTGCAAAGCCGCGCGTCCAGGCCGCCGCGGCGCCTGCCCATGCCCCGAGCCCAGCCTTTCTTCGCACGTCCCTTGTGACAGAAGCTCACCCCAGCACCGGTGCTCGGCCGGGTAAGCATCTGCCTTCAGCTCAGGTCAGGATCTCAGGATCCCTGGATCCAGCGCGCATCAGGCTCCCTGCTCAGGGGGGAGTCGGCTTCTCCCTCTGCCCCTCCCCCAGGCTCGTGCTCTCCTGCTCTCTCGCTCTCTCTCTTATAAATACATAAATCTTATAGAAAAAAAAAGAAAGACACCCAAAGCGGGGCCTGCCTGTGAGTGAGGCTGTGGGAGGCACCCCTGTTCCTTTGGGCTCACAGAACAGAAGCACCTGCTTCCTTTGGAGGGCGGGAGACCATCCCCGTTCATTAGGAAGCCTGAACCCCTGCCCAGTCTTCTGGTGGGACGGTGATGGGAGCAGAGCCAGTTCTTCCCCTTCTTGGTCAGCCCTGGGGGGGTGGGGGCAGCTATTGGGAGGACCTCTCAGTGTCAGCACACACACGTCCTCAGCTTTCAGCCTTTAGCTCCACTTCTAGTCTGGCAGGAGAAGTCCTCCTTAACATTCCATTTCATACTTTTTCCTTGGGGCCTCCCAGACCCTAAAACTCCTACTGTTTAGGAACACCGGCTCAAGGTCAGCTGGAGAAAGGTGCTTGTCAGCTGGGAGGGAGACAGATGGGAGAACAGATGAGTTTTCTGTAGAAACCAGCCTGCCCCATCTTCTGTCCTTTGCAAAGCGGTGGCCAAACAACAGAAAACTGGATGCCCGAGGTGGGGCCACGTGAAAGGGGGTGAAGAAGGGAATGCAGCCGCCTGATTCTCACAGAAAAGCCCAGAATCATTTGGGGGTCCCGGTTGCTAGAAGGCGGAAACAGGGTCAGGGAGCATAGGGAGAGGGAATGAGTGTATCACTGAGCCACCGAGGGTGTGATGGTGTCATTTTATGTGTCAGCCCGACTGGGCTCACTAAGTGCAGAGAGCTGGCAAAACATTATTTCGGGGGGACGCCTGGGTGGCTCCGCGGTTGGGCGTCTGCCTTCAGCCCAAGGTGTGATCCTGGAGTCCTAGGATCGAGTCCCACGTGGGGCTCCCTGCATGGAGCCTGCTTCTCCTTCTGCCTGTGTCTCTGCCTCTCTCTCTCTCTTTCTGTGTCTCTCATGAATAAATAAATAAAATCTTAAAAAAAAAAAACATTTCTGGGGTGTGTCTGTGAGGCTGTTTTCCTATTAGCGCAGGGGGATAAAAAGAATGAGGCTGAGCTGGGTAGAAAGGCACCAAGCACAGCATCTAGGAGGGGACCTTATGCTGCATGCTGGGAAAGGAGTCCAGTAAGAAGCCAATGAGTCCTCTCTATGTTTTTGGGGCGGAAGGAAATGAACTGAATTAAATGAACTGAATTAAAAACATCTACTCTTTTCCTTTGATGAGATTATGGAGGAATAAAAACAAAGTTTTCTATTTAGGTGTTTGGAGGAGCAACTCAGGATCTCTTATGGCAAAGGAATCCCTAGCCAAGTGCAGTGGAGATATTATGTCCATGGTAAGGGGACGTCCACACTCTGAATCGCAAGAGGGACAGGAAGTCAGTTTGACACCTCAACTTACTGCAAATCAAAAACAAATGTCTAAAACCTAGAAAGCTCTGGAGGAGGAAACAGCATAAAAAGACCAGGAAGAAAATTACTTCTGCTTTTCAGTAAGAAAAGGCTTGATTATAGTTTTGAATTATAAAAATTAAGCGACTGTAGAATGTTTGTAAAATAGAGAAGGCAGGGTGCCTGGGTGGCTCAGTTGGTTGGGTCCTACTCTTGATTTTGGCTTAGGTTGTGGTCTGGAGGTTGTGGGGCTGAGCCCGGCGTCAGACTCTGTGCTCCACGTGGAGTTGGCTTGGGATTCTCTCTCTCTCCCTCTGCCTCTCCCTCAACTTGCATGTGCGCTCGCTCTCTCGCTCTCTCGCTCTCTCACTCTCTCTCTCTCAAAATAAATAAAATATTAAAAAAAAATAGTAGGGGAGCCTGGGTGGTTCAATCGGTTAAGCATCTGACTTCAGCTCAGGTCATGATCTCAAGGTCCTGGGACTAAGCCCCATGTCAGGCTCCCTGCTCAGTAGGAAGCCTGCTTGTCCCTCTGCCCCTCTGCCCACTCATGCGCTCTCTGTCTCTCTCTCAAATAAATAAATAAAATACTTTTAAAACTAGAGAAGGAAAAATTACGAAGTCATTACTTCTGAGCATTAGGTTCCAAAAACTAGGTTTTAACTCCACTTTGATCTTGTTGATACTCTGCTTAGAAGCCTTGAATGGCTTCCCATTGCTTATAAATGAAGTTCAAATACCTTAACCTGGTGTGTAAAGAATCGTCCTTATAACTCACAGGGCAATTAACCATTGACTGCTTTGTGTCCTTTATTATTATTTTCAGCATTTAAGTCCATCTTTATGGATACAATTTTTTTGTGCTTATGTATTGTCTCAATTAGATTACAAGCGCTTTGAAGGGAGGAGCTAGATATTATAGTTTAAAAATTACAAAGGCTCAGTAAAGCATTACATGAAGGTACAAGTTGGTGAGTCCATAATAAATAAGAATAAAGATGCTCACTCCATTGCAGCAAACAAGTGGCAGAGCTGCTTGCTTGCTACTAGGTATGAGATCCTACGCTAGGTATTGCTCTTAAGAGGGGAAACTCGCATTTCTGCTCCTCTATGTACCCCTCCCCAGCTCTGCTTTATGCAAAGGGAGGGGAAAACGCTGTTTTATTGTGAAGCACTTTAGAAGTTGTCATGTATACCTTAACCATCAGCAGCATCCTGGCTTCCCCCTCACGTTCTGCTCCCCTGTGGTGAGCACCCTCTGTAGTGGCTTCATCTTTCAGGAAACTTTAGGCCCTTTCTGCCTTCTCCATCCTGAGATAATAAGCAGAAGAAAGGATCAAAGTGGGTGCGTGGTCAAGCATGGCTGAGTCTCTCTGTTCTTGTTACTCTCTCCTTGCAATTGGGTGGGTCTGTTAGCTTGAGGCTGCTCTCCAGATGGCATCTTGGATGCCAGAGGGCAGAGAAGAGAAAGTTCTGCTATGTCTTCCTGGCCTAAGCCACATTCTCCAACCCATGTCCAACAACAAGACCCACACTTGGGAGTGTGGAGGACTTGGCCAAATGTTACCAAGTCATGCTTTGTTTCCCATTTGACTATTCTTCCCAGCATATAAACCCCTTGGAGGTGTGGGCCACACGGATCAAGTCCTGTGCCTCTGGCCATAATACAATCAAACACTGGCAAAATCTCATTTCTAACTTCTAATACAATCTCTGGTTACGTAATATAGAGTCTTTATGAAGTCTTTGAATAACTTTAATCTTAAATTTATTCATAAATGAAATGACCTTTGAATTGTTAAAAAGCAATTTAAAGTTCTTAGTAAAAAAATAACATGTAATTAAATAGAAAAATAACCTAGAATATCCTTATTTTAGATCTGTGATTCCTACCTGCCCCCACTCCCATAAAAAAAAGCCACCCTAGAGGTGCACCTGGGTGGCACAGTCCATTAAGCATCCAATTCTCAGTTTCAGCTCAGGTTGTGATCTCAGGGTTGTGAGATTAAGCCCTGCATCTGGCTCCACACTAAGTACAGAGTCAGCTTGAGATTCTTTCTCCCTCTCCCTCTGCTCCTCCCCGACACTCACGCATACTCTCTCTCTCTCTCTCTCACACAAATAAATAAATAAATCTTTAAAAAAAAAAAAAACCCTAGATAAAAAGTCAAACTGGGGCAATGTTAGTCTGCTGCACAATACAACATTAGAGGCACAGAAAATTTTGCATTATGTTTGGGGACACAAAGCTTGCAGGCACAGACTATTTTATAAACAAGAGCACATGACTGCTCCAGTGGACCTTTGCTTTCAGCCTTTTCAGTTCTGTCTGTACTTGTGAGATTCTCATCTTATGCCTATGAGATTTCTGTATTATCATTGGCAAAGTCTTATTCTGATTTTGAAAAACGATCTACCGTTTTCTAAGGCATCCTAAACTTTGCTTAGGTGCAGGCAGACCCAGCTTTAAGGCCTTTGGAATGGAAGGAGGCTCACAGAGCAGTTTGAGCTGCTGGAACTGACTGTGAACTTGTCCAGGCTCTGAGCATGGAAAACAATTCTACACAGCAGAAGTTGCAACAGACCAAAGCTGAAAGGGTCAAAAGAGTCAGGAAATGCAGAACTACAAGGGAAGCCACAGAGCTTCATCTCCAAGGAGCTGTGCTGTGAGAATGAGTTGGCAGTGGCAGTTGAGGAGAGAGATCAAATCCTCCAAAGTCTTGAAGATGAACGGAGGGACTGTGAAATCAAGAAGGTGCCAGAAGAAGGAAGTGGGAAGTCACCCTTCCCTCTGCTCTGTCTTGCAAGCAAACACATTCTGGACGCTGCTCACTGGATGATGTAATGATTGTTGTACTTTTTGACTTAATTTGAGTTACACATTCCAGAATAGAATTTGGCTTAAGTTAGGAAGAATAAACATTAGCACAGGCAATCTGTGAGTGGAAGGGGAAGTGTTGACTTGTAGGGCTGAAGAGGAGGGGGTACAAAGTCTGGGAGAACATTAGAATGGAAAGATTATGGTTGGATGGTTCCAGGTTGGATGCCCCATGATGTTATCAAGTAGCCAATTTCTTTCTCTTTCTGCTCTGTCTTCTTCAGTAGTGGCTTCATCCCAAGCTGACTGCTCACATACTGATGAAAATTGCTACAGTAGCCCCAAGCTTCACTTCTATTCCCTACACCATCTAGAACAATACTATACAGTCCAATAGAAATATAATGCAAGCCATAGGTGTGATTTAAAACTTTCTGGTAGTCACACTTTTTTTTTTTTTTTGTAAAGGTTCTATTTATTTATTCATGACAGACTCACAGAGAGAGAAGCAGGCTCCATGCAGGGAGCCCGATGCAGGACTCAATCCTGGGTCTCCAGGATCACACCCCAGGTTGAAGGCGGTGCTAAACCGCTGGGCCACCGGGGCTGCCTGGTAGTTATGCTTTAAAAAAATCAAGAAGTGGGATGCCTGGGTGGCTCAGCAGTTAAGCGTCTGCCTTCAGCCCAGGGTATAATCCTGGGACCCCAGGATTGAGTCCCACATCGGGCTCCCTGCATGGAGCCTGCTTCTCCCTCTGCCTCGTTCTCTCTCTCTCTCTCTCTGTCTCTCATGAAAAATAAATAAAATTTTTTGAAAATATTTTTGAAAAAAAAAGAAAATATTTTTGAAAATATTTTTAAAAAATTTTAAATCAAGAAGAGGTGCTTCTGGGTGACTCAGTCAGTTAAGTGTCCAACTCTTTATTTTTTTAAAGATTTTATTTGTTTGAGAAAGAGGGAGAGGTAGTGAGAGTGAACACAAACAGAAGGCAGGGAGAAGGAGAAGCAGACTCCCCCTGAGCAGGGAGCCCGACATGGGGTTCAATCCCAGGACCCCAGGATCACAACCTGAGCTGAAGGCAGGCACTTAACCCACTGAGTCATGCAAGTGCCCTGAGCATTTGACTCTTGTTTGCAGTTTAGGTCATGATCTTGTGGTCTTGGAACTGAGTCCCTCAGACTCTGTGCTCAGTGTGCAATCTGCTTGCCCCTCTCCTTCTGCTTCTCCCATGCTCACATTCACGCTGTCTCTCACTAACTCTCTCTCTCAAATAAATAAAATCTTGTAAAAATTTAAAGAGCAAGAAGAGTGAAATTAATTCCAGTAATATGTTCTATTTAACCCAATACATACAATATAAAATCACTTAAAAATTATTGATAACATATTTTACATGTTTTCTTTTGTACTGTCTTTAATACTCAGGGCATATTTTACATTACAGAACATCCCAGTCACACTGCTTGCATTTCAAGTGCTCAATTGCCTAAGTAGCTACTGGCTACTATACTGGGCAGGACAGGTCTAGAAGGAGAGAGAGAGTCCTGTCCCAGCGTTCCTGGCTAGAGTTGACATTCACTCTGATTGGACTGGATTAGGCTGTACACCTGTGACTATACCAATGACTGTACACCAGGATTAGGCTGTACGCCTGTAACTATACACCAAAGACTATAGCCAGCAGAAGGGACTGTGCTAAATGGCTGAAGGTAGGCCTGACTGTGGTGAGCAGAATAATGCCCCCCCTCATAGATGTCCATGCCCTAGTTCCTGAACTGTGAACATATTAGGTAACATAGCAAAGGGGAAGTGAAGTTGCATATGGAATTGAGTTTTCTAATGAATTGAACTTGAGATGATATTGTCCTGCTGGGCCCAGTGTAATTACAAAGATCCTTATAAGTGAGAGAGGGAGCCAGAAGAAAGAACCAGAGAGATGGCAGCATGAGCAGGACGCGGCTCTGTGCTGCTGGCTTTAGAGAAGAGGAAGGGACCACAAGCCAGTGAATGTGGGGTGCTCTAGAAGCTGCCAAAGTAAGAAACAAGTCATCACCTAGAGCCTCTAGAAGAAACACACCCCTGCCAACCCCTTGCCTTTAGCCCAGTGAGACCTGCATTGGATACCTGATCTCCAGAACTATAAGAAAATAAATATGTATTGATCTAAGCCACTAAGAAAACTAAATCAGTGATCTACCCCTGAGGTGCATGGAAAGAATAGAAACTCAAATTTTTCATGGACATTCTGAGACATAAAGGAGTTTTTAGTTTCAAAACTTGGCTTTTAAGTATCAAAATGAAACTATGAAAGAAGCTACAATTCATGCCATTAACAATTGACTGAAAAGAGAGCAGATAGAGAATTGGACTATATTGTCCCCTGGGAAGCCAAGGATTTCCTAGGCTGGGAGAAGAGAATTGAAGAGTCCCCAAGAGAATAAGAAGCTGCTCACCTCTTAACTTGGTCTTTGTACCCTATTGCTTCTTTCTTACTCACATGACAACATATATATTATGGGAATCGAAGAGTAGATGGATTTTATGCCCTGCTTTCTACTGGAACCCCAGGAGCCAATGGAGTCTGCTTAGGCAGAAACAGCCTAAGGTAAACTTTCCATTTTTCTCCAGCACCAGTAGCCTGTAGGCATGATTATAAGGTTGTAGGGTGTGTGAACCACCACCAGAGACCATCGTTAAGACATGGACATCAGAGGTGCATGCCAGGACAGCAGATGCTGATAACAAGACCAGATGAGAATTGCTACTCCTCAGCAGTGACCTGGGTGGACCCATGATGATGATGTAGGACCAGGTGCCGCCACCACATCAACCCCTAGAACTTGAAACATCTCTGTAGAGATTGAGGGTGAAAGAAAATATAAAGTGGCCAAGTGTAAACCTGAAATGACTGAAAACATCTAGATTTGATTGTTCTGTTTCTTGAAATCACAGAGAATGGAGATTCAAGAGAGACGCAAAATTCACCCATTAAAAAAAATTGCCTTTTATTGCACACGTGAATTTTGTCATCTGAAAAAATCTGTACCCTCCATATTTATAATATAAGGATATTGGAAAAAACTTAAATATCCATAGGTGCACAAATGGTTGGGATTATAATATGCTCTTGTTGAATTGACTCCATTGCTATTATAAATATACTTTATCTTTGATAACAGCCTTTGTTCTGAAATCTACTCTGTGATTATTGACAAGTGTTATCCTCCCATGATCAGCATACAGCAGAAATCCAAAAGAACCTTTGACAGGTTCTAGAGCGCCCTCTCTAGGCAACTCTGTCCTCTGCAGTCCTCCACCCTGCAAATTCCAGCTGCCTTGGCCTCCTCAAATTCTCAATTCTGTTTCTTCAGCTCAGGTTAGATTTAGGTTACTTCTCCCTATGCTATGGCCTGAAAATTCTCTCCAGATCATAAGGAGGGCCATTTTAGGGCTCATCTCATTCCTTTGCATTCTCTCCAAGATCACTGTCAAGGCACTGTATTCCAATGCCCAAAAACTGGTTTGTTTTTTTCCATATATCTTCTCCCATGGTTTTAAGTGGTTAAGGTAGGATGGCAAATCTGAACTCTGGTTCCATCATAGCAATAAGTGAAATTATATTATCTCATATTTTAATTATCTTATTTTAAAATTAATCTGTATACATTCACGTATATAATATATTCTTTTGGATACAGGGACTGTTTCATAATTTTAAAAATTGTGACCAACAAGCTGTAAGGGCTTGTTGAGGTGCCGCACTCCCCGCGGCCGCCTGCTCCAGGCATGGCCCAGGGCCTCGCCTCGCTATGGCAGCAGCAGGGCACAGCACCTCGACTTCGAGCTCAGCACCAGAGCTGAGGGCGAGACCATTCTAAAAGGCCTCCGGTCCATTTTCCAGGAGCAAGGGACGACGGAGTCGGTGCACACCGGCAAGACCATGGTTATCTAGCGACCTACATAAGCAAAAATGGCAGCTTTGCCAATTTGAGAATTTACCCACATGGATTGGTGTTGCTGGATCTTCAGAGTTATGATGGTGATTCGCAAGGCCAAGAAGTTGACAGTCTTTTGAACAAAGTAGAAGAAAGAATGAAAGAATTGAGTCAGGACACTACTGGGCCGGTGAAGCAATTACCACCCATAGTTGGAGGAGGGGCGGTGGACAGATCTGGCCCACTGCTGATGGTCGCCTGGTTGAGTATGACATAGATGAAGTGGTGTATGACGAAGATTCACCTTATCAGAACATTAAAATTCTACACTCGAAGCAGTTTGGAAATATTCTCATCCTTAGTGGGGATGTTAATCTGGCGGAGAGTGATTTGGCATATACCCAGGCCATCATGGGCAGTGGAAAAGAAGACTACGGTGGCAAAGATGTACTGATTCTCGGGGGTGGAGATGGGGGCATATTATGTGAAACAGTCAAACTGAAAGCAAAGATGGTCACTATGGTAGAGATCGACCAAAGGGTGATTGATGGATGTAAGAAATACATGCGGAAAACATGTGGCGACGTCTTAGACAATCTTAAAGGAGACTGCTATCAGGTTATTTTTTTTTTTAAGATTTTATTTATTTATTTGACAGAGTGAGCAAGCAAGCAGAGGCAGAGGAGAGAGAAGCAGGCTACCCCCCAGAGCAGGGAGCCCGATGCAGGGCTCGATCCCAGGACCCCGGGATCATGACCTGAGCCAAAGGCAGACGCTTAAGCAACTGAGCCACCCAGGCACCTATCAGGTTCTAATAGAAGGTTCTAATAGAAGACTGTATCCCAGTACTGAAGAGGTACGCCCAAAGAAGGGAGAGAGTTTGATTACGTGATTAATGATTTGACAGCTGTTCCCATCTCCACGTCTCCAGAAGAAGATTCCACATGGGAGTTTCTCAGACTGATTCTTGACCTCTCAATGAAAGTACTGAAACAGGATGGGAAATATTTTACACAGGGTAACTGTGTGAATTTGACGGAAGCCTTGTCGCTCTATGAAGAACAGCTTGGGTGCCTGTATTGTCCTGTTGAATTCTCAAAGGAGATCGTCTGTGTTCCCCCATACTTGGAATTGTGGGTATTTTACACTGTTTGGAAGAAAGCTAAACCTTGAAGACCAATTCTCTCCTAATCATGTGTGCTGCAAATAGCCTTCCTGACCTTCATTTGCTGTACATGACATTGAAATGAGTCAGGCAAAAAAAAAAAAAAAGAGTCAGGCAATTGATTGTGAATTCCTTCAAGTTTTCTTTTTTTTAATTATTATTTTTAATGTAAGCAGAGCAAGTGGAAAATGTATATTTTGATGCGCTAGGGTGTTAATTTTTTTGAAAGTCAGCTGAAGGATGATTAGACAGCACAGCGAAGGCTGCTAAATGCGCTAACTCCTAAAATGTGATTTTTTTTACTTTTCTGTGTGTGTGTGGGGGGGGGCGTTTTTGTTTTGTTTCAGTAGACTTCAAATTCGGTTGTTTGGAGGAATGAACATCATTGTTTTATTCTGGAGGGAAGTTATTTGATGGTGTTTCTTTCCCAAAAAATTGACCTAGATATTAAAATTTGGTGCTTATAAGAAAGAGTTAAGAAAAAATGAATAGCAATGCTTCGATTAAAATTATAAATGAGAAAAAAAAAAGAGCTTGTTGAGGTCCAGTAGGGAAATAATGCAAAAAACAAAATAAAAATTATTATAGTCTCACCTCCAGAGAAAATTATTATTAATAATTTGACGCATTAAGTTGTCCCAATCTTTTCTCCACACATATTAATTTTTAAACTTAGCATTATTTTACACAATGCTGTTTTTTAACATTTTTTTATTGTGGTAAAATATCTGTATATATAACATGAACTTTACCATTTTAACCATGTTTAAGTATATAATTAAGTGGCATTAAATCCATTCATAATGCTGTACAACCATTACCAATATCTATTTCCAGAACTTTTTCATCATCCCAAACAGAAACCCTCTTTAAAAAAAAAAAAAAATTATTTTAGAGAGAGAGAGAGAGAAAGAAAGCATGAGCCGGAAGGGTAGGGAGAAATGAGAGAACCCCAAAGCAGACTGCGCTGAGCACAGAACCCAACGTGGGGCTCAATCTCACAACCCTGAGATCATGCCCTGAGCAGAAACCAAGAGTCCAACATTTAACCAACTGTACCACCCAGGCACTCCTCCCTCTTTTTTTTTTTTAAGATTTCATTTTTAAGCATTTACACCCAGCACAGTGCTTGAACCCACAACCCTAAGACCAAAAGTTGCATGCTCTCCTTACTGAGCTAGCCAGGTGCACCCAGAAACCTTAACTCTTTTTTTTTTTTTTTTAAGATTTTATTTATTTATTCGTGAGAAACACAGAGAGAGAGGCCGAGACATAGGCAGAGGGAGAAGCAGGCTCCCTTTGTGGAGCCTGATGCGGGACTCGGTCCCAGGATCCTGGGATCACTGCAGATGCTCAACCACTGAGCCACCCAGGTGCCCCCAGAAACCCTAACTATTAAACATTAACTTCTCCTTCCCCTGTCACGCCAGATCCTAGTAAATATATTCTACTTGCTATCTCTATGAATTTGCCTCTTTTAGGCATCCCTATAGGTAGAATCATACAAGATTTGTCCTTTTCTGTATGGCTTACTTCACTAGCATAATGTATTCAAGGTCCAGCCATGTTATAGCATGTGTCAGAATTTTATTCCTTTTTAATGCTGAATACTATTCCTCATTTTGTAGATACACCACATTTTGTTTACCTATTCATTTGTTAATGGACTCTTGCATTGCTTCTACCTATTGGCTAATGTGAATAATGCTAATTTACAGGTATCTGTTTGAGTCCGTTTTCAACTTTTTGGGGTATATGCCTAGGAATAGAATTGATGGATCATCTGACAGTTCTATTTTTAATATTTTGAGGAACCACTAGACTGTTTTCCATGGTAGCTGCACCATTTTACATTCCCACCAGCAATAAACAAGGGCTCTAATTTCTCCACATCCTTATAAACACTTGTCATTTTCCATTTTTTTTTTATGATAATAGCCATCCTAATGGGTGTAAAATATTATCTTGATTTGCGTTTCCTTCATGACTAATGGCATTTAGTATCTTTTCATGTGTTAATTGACTGTGTATCTTCTTTGGAGAAATATCTATTCAAGCCCTCTGCCCATTTTTGAATTATTAGGGTTTTTTTTTGTTGTTGTTGAGCTGTAGGAGTTCTTTGTATATTCTAGATATTAATCTTTGTTGGATATATTATTTGCAAAAATTTTCTTCCACTCTTTTGGTTGTCTTTCCATTCTGTCAATAGTGTTCTTTGATACACAAAAGGTTTCAATTTTAATGAACTCCAATTATCTATTTTTTCTTTGCTGCCTAAGCTTTCGGTACTGTATTCAAGAAACCACTGCCAAATACAATGTCATGAAGATTTTCCCCTACATTTTCTTCTAAGGGTTTTATAGTTTTAGCTCTTATTTTTAAGTCTGATCCATTTTGAGTTAATTTTTGTATGCAGTATAAGGTACAGTCTAATGTTATTCTTTTTTTTTTAAGATTTTATTTATTTATTTATTTATTTATGAGAAACGCACACAGAGAGAGAGAGAGAGAGAGAGAGAGAGAGGCAGAGATACAGGCAGAAGGAGAAGCAGGCTCCATGCAGGGAGCCTAATGTGGGACTCCATCCAGGGACTCCAGGATCATGCCCTGGGCTGAAGGCAGGTGATCAAAGGCTGAGCCACCCAGGCTTCCCCAGTGTCATTCTTTTGCATGTGAATAGCCAGTTTTCCAACACTATTTGCTGAAATGACTATCCTTTCCTATTTAATGGTCTTGGGGAAAATCAGTTAACCATAGATATGAGGGCTTATTCCTGGATCTCTATTCCGTTGTCTATATGTCTGTCATATGCCAATACCACACAATTTTCACTATTGTAGCTTTACAGTAAGTTTTGAGTGTGAATCCTCCACCTTTGTGTTCTGGCTACTCAGGGAGTAGAGATTCCGTGTGAATATTAGAATGGATTTTTCTACTTCCACAAAACTATCATTGTGATTTTGATAGGGATTTCATTGAATGTGTAGATTTCTTTGGGTAGTATTGTTATCTTAATGATATTAAGTCTTCCAAACCACGACTAATGGATGTCTTTCTATTTATTTATGTCTTCTTTAATTTCTTTCAGCAGTGTTTTGCAGTGTTCAGCATACAATTTGTTCAGCTCCTTGTTTAAATTTTTTCCTAAGTATTTTATTCTTTTTGATACTATTGTAAATGGAATTGTTTTCTTAACTTCCTTTTCAGATTGCTCATTGCTATTATATAGAAATGCAGCTGATTTTTATGTTGAAATTACATCTTGCAATTCTGCTAAATTTGTCTAACAGCTCTCAAGGGGTTTTTGCTATTGTTGTTGTAGAATCTTTCTGGTTTCCTACATGTAAGATGATGTCATCTGTAATCACAGATAATTTGGCTTCTTACTTTCCAATTCAAATACATTTTTCCTCCTTTTTCTTACCTAATTGCTCTGGCTAGAACTTCTAGTCATATGTTAAATAGAAGTGATAAAAGTGGGCTTATTCCTGATGTTAAAAGAAAAGTTTTCAGTCTTTCACCATTAAGTATGATGTTAGCTGTGGAATTTCCATACATAGCCTTTAGTATGTTGAGGAAGTTCCTTTTTATTCTTAGTTTGTGGGGTTTTTTTTTTAATCATGAAAAAGTATTGAATTTTCTCAATTTTTTCCATCAATTGAGATGATCATGTGGTGTTTTTTCCCTTCATTCTCTTAATGTGTCATATAACAATGGTTGATTTTCATATGGTAACAATCCATGAATTCCAGGGATAGATTGCATTTGGTGATAGTGCATGATTCTTTAAATATGCTGCTGAATTCAGTTTGCTAGAATTTCATACCGCTGTTTAAAGACCTGCCTTTGGGGGGCACCTGGTTGGCTCCGTGGTTGAGAGTCTGCTTTTGGCTCAGGTCATGGTCCTGGGGTCCCGGGATCAAGTTCAACACCAGGCTCCCTATGATGAGCCTGCTTCTCCCTCTGCCTATGTCTCTGCCTCTCTCTCTCTGTGTCTCTCATGAATAAATAAATAAAATCTTTAAAAAAAAAAAGACCTACTTTTTCATTTATCAGTGTATCATTCTCCCACATCATGAAATATTCTATTACTTTGTATTTTTAATATCTTTTTTAAACTACAAAATCCTTTCTTTTTTTTCTAATAAAATCTTACACAAACTTACAATATTTGAAGCACAGGACAGTGAAGCTTATCTGATGAACACAGGTTTATGGAGGTCAGAGCTTTGTCTGCAAGTTCTCTAGTTCTTCTACTTCTGCCCCTTCTCCCACAGTCATCTTCTAAAAGGACCCCAAAGGGAAGAGTTTGAAAGCCTTTGGTATGACTTTTCATCACAGCATTATACTCTGTCAATGAAGACTTCATAATTTCATTAACTACTCTATTGTTTTTACACATATATATTACTTCCAGTTTTTCAAGATTTTAAAGAATAAAACCATTTGTAGATAAACCATTGGCCACATCTGTAAGCATTTACCTTTAGGGTAAATTCCCCAGGAAAGGAATATTGGGACAAATGTCCAGTAGAGTTAACATACAGTGTCATATTAGTTTCAGGTATATAATATAGTGATTCAGCAATTCTCTACATTACTCAGTGTTCATCAAGAGAAATGTACTCTTAATCCCCTTCACCTGTTTCACCCACCCACCACCCCTCTGGTAACTATCAGTTTGCTCTCTATAGTTAACAGTTTGATTTTTTTTGTTTGTCCCTTTTTTTCTGTTTTATTTCTTAAATTCCACATATGAGTGAAGTCATGTGGTATTTGTCCTTCTCCAACTGACTTATTTTACTTAGCATCCTGTTCTCTGGATCCATCCATGTTGCTGCAAATGGCAAGATTTCATTCTTTCTTATGGCTAATATTCTATTGTGTATTTATATACCACATCTTCATCCATTGATGGACACTTCAGCTGCTTCCATAATTTGGGTATTGTAAATAATGTGCAGTAAACATAGGGGTGCATACATCTTTTTGAATTCATATTTCTGTATTCTTTAGGTAAATACCCAGTGGTGGAATTACTGGATACTAAAGTAGTTCTATTTTTAATTTTTTGAGGAACTTCCATACTATTTTCCATAGTGACTGCACCAGTTTGCATTCCTACCAACAGTGCACGAGGGTCCCTTTTGCTCTGCATTCGAATGTCAAAAACTGGGGCACCTGGGTGGCTCAGTCAGTTAAGCATCTGCCTTCAGCTCAGGTCATGATCCCAGAGTCCTGGAATGGAGCCACACATCAGGATCCCTGCTCAGTGAGGAGCCTGCTTCTCCCTCTCCCTCTGCGTGCTGCTCCCCCAGCATGTGCTCTGTCAAAAAAATAAACTGGAAAAAAAAAAAAAAAAAAGCCTTAAAAGAATGTTAAAAATTTTTAAAGATTTTTAAGGATTTTGCTTCTTATTCTCATACTGCCAAGGAACAATATAGTAATTTGTCCTCCCGCCAGCGTGTTTAATTTGTGTATATAAAGTAATATCTCTAGGGCAGCCCAGGTGGCTCAGCGGTTTAGCGCTGCCTTCAGCCCAGGGCGTGATCCTGGAGACCCGGGATGGAGTCCCACAGGCTCCCTGCATGGAGCCTGCTTCTCCCTCTGCCTCTCTTTCTCTATCTCTCTCCCCCTGTCTCAAATAAATAAATAAATAATCTCTCTAAAGACGCATCTGACAGTATGTGTCTTGAAACTTAGTATTATTTTCTGACCTCTAATTGATACACAGAGCAGGAACTGATGTAAATAGAATCCGAGATTAATAAATTCCAACACCTGTCACCAGGTCCAACGGTTTTTTTTTTAACCTGGTTCCATGGACAGACCTCTAGGAATCAATGAATTGCTGAAATTTTAGGCAAAAACGTGGAGTATGTGAATGTTAGCTTTTATTTATGGAGTGGATCTAGGGTTTTCATCAAATCTAAGAACTGCAATTTCCCCTCTCGCTTTTATTTTTAAAGAACAAGTTAAACTGGAGACTACCAGAAAAATATGTCATTGGGAGCCAAGACAATTTTGCCCCTGCCTTCACCACATTGAACTTTTAGAACAACTTGGATTACAGTTATAAAATACACCCCAACCCAGGGACAAAAAGTCAGTACCCATTATATCTAAGTATTTGTATACTCACCGGGAATGTGTTGCATAAAATCATAGAATGGCAAGGGATGGAGAAAATCTGAGAGATATGTGGTCCAGTCATTTTACACATGAAGATGGGAAGGCCCACGTGAGAAGCAGCTGCTCAGGACTACACTGCTAATGGCTGAAGAAGCATAGACCCAGATTTTGGTGATCCAAATTCTTTCAGGAAAGCATCTTCTGAATATCTATGTAAGGTTAACCTCGATTTCAATATTTATTAATGAAAACCCGGGGGGGGGGGGAATGAAAACCCATACAGTATTTTTGTTGTTGTTGTTAAAGATTTTATTTATTTATTCATGAGAGACAGAGAGAGAAAGAGAGAGAGAGACAGAGAGAGAGAGAGAGAGAGAGAGAGAGAGGCAGAGACACAAGCAGAGGGAGAACAGGCTCCATGCAGGAAGCCTGACTTGGGACTCTATCCCGGGTCTCCAGGATCCCGCCCCGGACTGAAGGTGGCGCTAAACCACTGAGCCACCCGGGCTGCCCACCCACATACAGTATTTATATTACTTTTCCTGCCTAAATCCAGCAAAGTACATCTTTTCTTCTAATGGAGGATCTTGCAGAGTTGAAGGGTTGTTATTCTAAACAGTCATTCCTGTGTCCTGGAGGAGTGTCTGAGTCTTGGCTACATCCATTCCAGAGGGATCCTTGAAGACCAACTGGAGATTTTCCATAGATAAACCCCCACCCTAGACGTCCAAACATACACACCCTCAACACGTCAGCACAGCCTGGCTCCCAACTCTCTTCCTAGCCGTTTCTAGTATTCTCTGACATCACATTCTCTCCGGACCTTGATCTATGTTGTCTGAGGTCTGTGATCACTGGAATCTAGTAGACCAGTAGACCTCATTATATTTTGGAACTGTTTCACAAATAATAGATCTGTGAAAAATCTAGCTTTTTTCTCTTCTGTGTTTACAGAAGTTTCTCTTCTGTGTTGCTCTTAGTTTCTCACAAGGGGGAGAACCCCAAGAGCCTGTCTGCTGCCTCTTTCTTAAATTCTCCAGTGGAACTACCAAGCCCCTCAGCAACTTCAGGATGCTTAGAGCTCTGACCCTAGGATGGTTCATGGAAGTTCTTTTCTTTTTTTTCTCTTTTAAAGATTTTTGTTTATTTATTTGAGAGAGAGAGAGAATGAGTGGGGTGGGGGCAGGGAGAAGGAGAAGCAGGCTCTCGGCTGAGCAGGGAGCCTAACACGGGGCTGGATCCCAGGACCCTGAGTTCATGACTTGAGCTAAAGTCAGATGCTTAACCAACTGAGCAACCCAGGCATGCTGGTTCATGCAAATTCTAGGAGCAAATTTATGGGGGGAAAGTGTATGCATGTATGTATATATATATGAAATAGAGAATGGAGACATAGTAAATTGTATTAATCTTAGAGGAATTAAGTAGATAAGTATAGATATCATATATATCATATAGATATATGATATAATAGATATCATATATGATAATATATATCTCTATTGCACAGATCAAAACATAGAATAAGTTCAGGTTCCTAAAATGCTATCTCCTGTTCCCTCCCAACCAATGTGCCTGTCAAGGACTTACTACTAGGAACTCCATTGCCAGAGATTAGTTCTTTCTGTTCTAGAAGCTTGTAAGGATACATACCGTATGTGTTCTTCTGCGTCTGGCTTCTGCATTGCCTCAACATCATGTTTGTCAGCTCATCCATGTCAATAGATTTTACTCTACAATTTACCACTTTTTCCTGAATGAAAAAAATGGCAAAAACTCCAGCTAATTAAAAGTACGAGGTTTTAGGATCAGGATAATCAATATTCATATTTATCATATTGGGTCCCAAGTAGGCACAATTACTTTAAGGATATAAACAGAAAATTCACAACAAATTAACAGGCATTTAAGAAAATGTCCAATCTCACTAGTAATTTAAGAAATATAAGTTAAAGGGAAAAGGCCATTTTCTTTTTCAAATAATTACTTTTAAAGTGATAGTATTTGATGTAGCAAAAGTTCAATAAAGTGGAATACTCTCGGTAAGACTATAAATTAGTACAACTCATAGGAATAAACTCAAGAGTCTTTTACAGGGCAGCCTGGATGGCTCAGCTTTTTAGCGCTGCCTTCAGTCCAGGGCCTGATCCTGGAGATCCAGGATCGAGTCCCACATCGGGCTCCCTACATGGAGCCTGCTTCTCCCTCTGCCTGTGTCTCTGCCTCTCTCTCTCTCTGTCCCTCATGAGTAAATAAATAAAAATTTTTTTAAAAAAGAGTCTTTTACAATCTTTACTGCCCTTTAATATTTTCCCATAGTGACTGCAACATAGGAAATAATCTCAAATATAGAAAAAATTTTTGAACAAAAATGTTCATCCAGCATCCTAAATCATCTAAAAAGTAAGAAACAATCTAAATAAATTTTAAAAAGGAAGCAATCTAAAGATTCAGCATTTAGGGAATGATTATAAAAAATGTGACAGGTTCGTTCAGTAGGATATTATATTATCTTAAAGGATCAGCAGCCACAACATCTAGTTAGCTGTAGGACAAAGAGCCAGTTGGAGAAGGTTTGTAACTCTCCTCTCAGCTTGTCTGGGCAGTGTTGGCTGTTTCATGTTTCATTTCTCATGCGTCACAAAGCTGAAAGCTCTGGAATCCGGGGATTTGTTTATAATCAAACAATGGACTTATTAGGCTTTTAAAAATTAATTAAAAGATGAAAAGCGTGTATTGTGGTAGGAGAATTCAATGTAAAAGGTTCACAGTTTCTAGCACATTTCCTGCCACAGGAGGTGCTAATTATTATTGTCATCACCATAACTAATGTTTTCTTCAGTGCTCTTTGGGGGGCTTCGCTAAGTACTTTATACTATCTCATTTTCTTCTCATTTGTACATTTTGCAAGGCCTGCCCATACACAGTGTTGCAACCTGTTTTCCTCCCATTCCACCTGCCAGTGGGTCCGAGGTTGAGGGGTGGGGGCTTCTGAGTTTTAGTCTGGGCATCCCAGCAGCCAGGTTTTGGGTTTTCCTGCGCTTCCTGGCTTTAACAAGAAGCAGGGTGCAGGCCAAAGCAGGGAGCTGGGTTTGCAGAGTCAATGCCCTGCTCACCTGCTCACTCACTCAGGCAGAGATCCCCAAATATCCCAGCAAAGGGCCCTGTGGGGGGTCGCTGAGGCTCAGAGATGCCTTGGCCCTTCCCACCCTGCAGTGCCTGCTGCTAGTACCCCTGAGCCCCCGAATGCAGTCCCCGGGGCGGTGGGGAGCACCCTGGAAGGCCAGGTGGGCCTGCAGAAGTGGCTTCAGAGAACCTGGAAAACAGAAATCCCTGGGAAGAAAGGAAGATGCAAATTCTTCAGCTGGCACTGGCCTTTTGCCAGCCCTCTCTCGGCCTCACCTACCCCGCAGACCTGCAGCTCCCAGCCCCACGGATTCACCCCAGGGGTGCCCCCTTTCAAGCCAAACAAGCGCAGAGGAGAATTCCATCTTCTCAGTCACGATTCTCTGGAAAAGCACCGATTCTCTGGAAAAGCACCGGCAGGACTTCCTGGCCTGCTCTCACCAGGGTGTGGACTGTGTGGCTCAGGGTTTGGAGCACCCCTCGGAGCCAGCCCTGGGGAGCAACCTGAAATCCCAAGCATCCTCTTCCACCCCATCTCTTTTCTCTCACGTTTTTTACATTTGACTTTTTTTCATGAAAACAAGACACGTGCATCACATAGTCTAAAAATCTAAACACTGCTAGAATTTGAAAGAAAAGAAAGAGCCCTCACTGCTTCATTTCCTTTGGCTTCTCATCCTCCACTTTTCAGTTGTTTTTGTTGTGTATTTTTTTTCCCCCTGGGACTTACTCTGCCTTTTTTTTTTTTTTTTTAAGATTGTATTTATTTATTCATGAGAGACACAGACACAGAGGCAGAGGGAGAAGCAGGCTCCCTCTGGAGTCTGATGCAGAACTTGATCCCAGGACCCCAGGATCGTTACCTGAGCCAAAGGCAGACGCTCAACCACTGAGCCACCCTGACATCCCTACTTTGCCCTAAAAATGCAACCTGCTCAGCAATTTCTCCATGTTTCCATTCTAGAGTTGACTGTCGCCTCTCCAGGATGGAAGATGGGGATCCGGGGCCCATAGGCGCCCCCTCCTCCCTGGTGCAGATTTTGATTAAACAGATAGTCAGGATTTCCATTATCGATAGTGATCCTTACTGCACAGCTCAGGCAAAGTCAGGGACTCTCTGTGTTCTCTATCCTTCTATCGTCTCTATCTCGGTCCTTGTGGGTTTGTGCCCCCTTTTTCATTCCTTCTGCTCCACTTGTGGACTTAGGGAAGTCACCAATCTCCTCGGTTTGGCCAGAAGTCATCTCCTCCAGCCTGCAGCCAGCCTTCTCTCCTCCACAGCCATGACATGTGCCCATTCTTCAGTCTGCCAGCCCATAAAAGAAAAGCTGGAGTCATTTCCCTTCCCAAGGGTACTTGCATCATTTTATTAGGAAACACTGGAGGACAAAGAATGGTCAGGCTGCAAGAAAGAAGTTTGTAAAGCAGAATTTTGGGCTGCCAAGAGGGATGCTGGGGGATCTGGGCACTTGGGTGGCATCCCCCTCACCTTCTGTCTGCCTGGGGATCTGAGGCCAGCGGGGGACTCCTCCAGCTACGAAAGGGTTAAAAGTCAGGGCCAGGAAGGAGCAGGAGGGGAAGCCAAGGGAGTAGACGAAGGAACGCGCTGAAGGAAAGCTAGTTGGCTGGTACCGGCTCCCTTCCATTGACTTGGTAAATATAGCTGTTAAGTAATCTGCGTCCCTGGGGTCAATCTCCTCGGAGGAGCTCGGCGGGGAAATAAGTGTTTGCAGCTCCAGGTCAGAGGTATCCGGGAGAAAGCACCGTGGCCACGTTCCTCTGCAGTTCCCTCTGAGTTCCAGGTCCTCTGGGTTTTCGG
The DNA here is from genome assembly GCF_048164855.1 of Canis lupus baileyi. NCBI lineage: Eukaryota > Metazoa > Chordata > Mammalia > Carnivora > Canidae > Canis > Canis lupus. The sequence continues at coordinate 27,724,531 of NC_132852.1, forward strand.
GTTTCACCGGTTTCAGGCCGCCAAGGGGTCTGAGGAGCAGGCCTGCCCTTGCTCCTCGAGATAAAGATCCAGGCTGGCCTGGGATGACTGATTGAGGGCCTGCGCTCTGCTCAGTTCCTTATCTGAAGAACATTCCTGACTAACAAGGGGCAGATTCCAGAGGAGTGCTGATGTGGACAGAGGGGCCGGCCGCACAGGGCCCACCCCAGGCTCAGGGCCCCCACCAGGCAGGGCTGCCCCCCAGGCTCAGGGGGCCCCAGGCTTAGGGCCCCCACCGGCTCAGGGGGCCCCCAGGCTCAGGGCCCCCCCAGGTTTGGGGTCCAGGACCAATGTGCCTCATCCCTCCAGTGGGGCCCCAGACAAGGCTGCGCCGCCTACAGGGGCGTTGGGAGGACAGAGGCTGGGGCTGCTGCTGGAACATTTCCATGTCCCCTGCCCTGTTTCTTTCCAGGGGCAGCCAGAGGCCTGTGCCACTTGTGCAATGTACCACCAAGGGGCTGAGCATGGACTCTGTCAACTGGAAACTTCTGTTCTCTGTTGAAAAAGAACAACAGAAAGAAAAGCTGTTGGGGACGGGGTGCAGTGAAGGGAGAGCTGGATCCGGAGACCAGTCCTATTTCCCAGGAAAGGAAAAAACGCCTTCCCTATCTTTGGACAGAGGGCTTTGTACCCTCAGAAGAGGTCTTAACAACATACTGTTCCCTTGAATGTGGGCACAGTGGTTCTGTTTATGAAAGAAAGCAGACATTTTTCCTGACCATGCATTTTATGGGAGACGATTGTGCACACACACACACATGCACACACTCATACACTCATTTTCAAGGACAGCCTAGGCATTTTGCAAACCCAGCCTGTATGGGGCTGACTTAGGTTATGATGCTTTGCTCCTGGCAACTACGTTAATTTGTTTCCCTAAAGCGTTTCAACTGCTTTCCTGAGGGCTCAGGTCACAAGGCACTGCTGAGTGTTCAGAAAGGTCTGCCCTACTCTTTTTTCATATTGGTGGCCTTCCCGGCAAGGGGAGGCCAGCCCAGAGGTTTCTTCCTTGACCATCACCTCCTTTCAGTCACTCCACAGAAGCAACCCGAGGTTGTGCTGGTTAAGTAAATCGAGTCAGTAGAACTCCCCAGTTCCCAACAGCAGGGCTTCTCCAAGTCCAACACGCATAGCAAGATGTTCAAATTACCTGAACATCTCATTAAAAATCCAGGTTCTGATTTTGGTGGCTAGGTTGGGATATATGTGCCTGAGAGCCAGCATTTCTGCCTGGATTCTAGGAAATGCCAGCACTGTAGTCCAGACAACACTTTCAGTAGCAAGGCCCCAGGAGACTTTGTTAGAGAAACACAGAGTAACCCAGCCACCTCACCCCGCCACCCCAATTTGGCTTTGTAAGGCTCCTCTTCTGCTCCAAAGACTTGGGCTCTCCCCCAACCCTGGCGATCCTGGTCTATAACCCTATCTTCATACTACTCAGGGACTGAGTGACACCATGCACACTGCCTTCCTCATGTTTCCCACTGAAGCTTATTGAATCTACAACAATAGTATTAGTACCTCGCCCAACTCTGTGGCAGGTATTAGGCTAATTAGGTACTCCCTGTCCATTAATCGTCACAAATGAGGTATCTGATCACCGTACCAGTGATCCAGGTGAGAACAGCAAGGCTCTGAGAAGTCAAAGAACTTGCCAAAGATCACACAGCCAATGGGTGATAGAGCTGCAGATCCTAATCAGTGCACCATGCTGCTGGTCCATTAGTGACACGGGGCACAAGTGCCATGAGGGATCCGAAGAGTAGGCTGCCTTCCCTCTTGGCACAGCTCTGGAACCAGTACCTAATTCTCCAAGTCCTATGAGTCTACCCTTACCAAACAGGACTCCATGCCTCTGGGGAACTGGCGCTGGGGCCACCCTTAAAGCCCTGCCATGTTGGTTTGAAAATGAGTGGAGCAGGGTTATCTTACATCCATGCTGCAGGGAGAAGACAAAAGGAGCAATAATCTTCAGATCATGAGGCTTTGGAAAGAATAAGCCATAAAAGGAAAAGGGGCTTATCTCGTAAGGTGCTCCTCAGATAACCTCTGCTTCCACTTTCAGCTCTTAATCAGACCTGACACTACTTTTTTCTCCCTAGCCGGTTGAGTAAGAGTCAAGGAAGCATCTCTTTGCTCTGGAATCTTTTACACTCCACCACCTACTGCACTGATCAAAATGGGGGACACTGGCTTTCTATCTTCAAACAGAGCAAAGCTCCAGTAAGCCCTTGTTACCTTGCATTCTCACACACACATACACAGAGGCTTGATTTGCTAAGCAAATATACGTCTCAAGGGTGGGAGGGGACACATGTACCCACTTATTGAAAATAATCTTTAAAAGAATTTTGGGAGAATCCCTCTTGCTGGAGCTGCATCCTTGCCATTCATGTGAGTCTTGAGCTACCTCTCACTTTGTTCTGCTCACTGTGGACAATTATCAACCGTGCTCATCTTTGCTCTGCATTCTTGTTTCTCTACAGCTTGGTGTGAGCTCTCCTCCGGGCACCCAGGGAGCCCAGTCATCTCTTGGAAATAAACTGTCCCATATCCTTCGTCTTTACTTGGGATGCTCCCTTCATTACCTCACCTTATTGAAAACTGATTTTATCTGCAGGCTGACACTGTCCTCTCCCGGCACAGCATTCCAACACATAGCTCCCATCTCCCACTTGGCCATTCCACGCCAGCAGGCCACGAGGTGCCTCTCCTCCTCCCTCCTCCCTCAGTTCTCTTTCCTGACCCTGTCTTCCCTCGAAGGCCCTCATGAGCTCTGGGCAAGTCCACACCATTCTGTCTCCCCTTCCCCAATCCTTCCTGTTTCCCACTGCCTAGCATGATCTTCACATGTCCTCATCTCTTGCTCCTCCTCCTTCTAGAAACATCCATAGATATCCTCTTCCGACAGTTCCTCAGCTTCCTCAGGTCTGGAGACCTTTTATCTGCATTGATTTGATGTTATCAGGACACAAGTAGATCATCATACAGAACCGCCCCAGGCCCCGGCTCTCTCTAGAGCCCTGAAATCCTCCTTTCAGTTCTACAGGATCTCACATCTCCTTGATCCTCCTCGGTCAATGAACCTATCACTTCCTTTCTGTTTCCTGAGTGTCCTCCTGGCTTTACTTGCATCCTGGCCCAGGTGGGATTGCCCACTTTCAAGCTCCGGCCATCTACTGGTGGAGGGGGCCGCTCCCTGGTTTCATTCCTCTGAGGTTTCCCCTGCAGTACTTCCCTTTCACTAACTCCAGAGGTCCCTACTCTGCGCACCTGCACTTGCTCTTTCACTTCTCTGCTGCGAGCCCATCAACTGTGGAGGCTGGTCGCTGGTTTTGGACATCCTTCCCATTATCTAACCTCAAGGAAGACTTCAGTGGGCCTTGGCAGGGTCTCACTCACTTTGGACTCCTTCTCCTATGCCCATGGTGCCCCTTGCAGCCTTCGTTTCACTCCTGGGGTGTCCCTGCCACCTCTGCTCCCTGCTCTCCTGAGGTCCTTCTTTACTGACAATATTGGGATTATTCGATGTGGAGTTTTCCCATTGTCTTTCCGCTCCCTGTCTGCCTTCTCCTCATTAGACTGTTTATTGTTTTCAGCTCGGAGCACTGTAATAAGCTCCCAACTGCACAACCCCATCCTTTCCCCTTTCCAGCCCAGTGTCGGATGTATTATTTCAAAGAACACATTCCTCACTTGCTTAAAAATCTTCAGGTTTCGGGATCCCTGGGTGGCTTAGCAGTGAGCTGTCTGCCTTTGGCTCATGTCCTGCGTGATCCCAGGGTCCTGGGAGCGAGTCCTGCATCTGGCTCCCGGAAGCCTGCTTCTCCCTCTGCCCATGTCTCCGCCTCTCTCTGTGTGTGTCTCTCATGAATAAATAAATAAAATCTTAAAAAAAAAAAAAAAAAAAGAAAAAAAGCCAAAACTTCAGGTTTCCCCTATTGCTGCTTAATGATTTGACCTGCCAGGCGTGGCTGTTTTCCACACATACCCCTTTTGTCTGACACTAAATCTTTGCTCATGTTATCTTCCCTGTCCTGGGGGACTTCTCTCCCTCATTGCCACATGATCCAATCTTATCTGACCTTAGAGGCAAGCTCAAAAGCCATCTCAGACAAGAAGTTGTCCTTAAACCCTCCTGTCTCCTACCTTTGCTTTCTTACAGCTCTTGAATACTCTTGTAACATTTATGACTTTCCTCCCTGTATTATGGTTGACACACAAAAACTGTATGTTCCTTCAGGGTACAAGCCCCCTAGCAACAGCACAGCTCCTGACATACTCTGTTGGGCTATTTAAGATGCTTTTATTATAAATGTCAGGAGCATAGTTAATAGAGGCAAAAAGGAGACATTGTTAGGTAAACACACACAGCAGATCACACAGCAGTGGGCAGTACAAAGAAACAACAGGCTTCAGGGCCGACTAGAACAAAGGACCTGAATTAACAGAACATGTGCTCTATGTCTTTACTTCCCTCTGCATGTTGGATCCATTCTCCTGCTGCAGTCAGGATGCCTCCACATGGCAGTGCGGACTCTCAAGATTCACATACTGGCTTCCACCTCCAAAGAGAGCTAAGTTTCAAGCTTCAGTTTGAAAGAAATCTTGGAGAAGTACTCTGATTGGTCCAGTCCAGGTGGAAGTGTCTGCCTCTGGAGCAATCAGTGATGGCCAGGGGATTGGATGACTCAGTCTATTGGGAGTTGCTTCCTGGGTTCTGGAGCCCTTTTTAGAAAATGATCCAGGCAGGCAGCCCAAGAATTATAGCAGGTTTGTGTCCAATAAATGTATAAAAACCCATGTTGTTCATATTTATATTAATTGATAAGAATTATGCAGTAGTGCCATAAAAAGTCAATCACCACTTATGGCTTTTTGTCATTTTAACCATGTACCTTATTCTTACTTATCCATTAAAGTAAGACTTTTAAGTAGTTCCACTTGCTCAATCTAATTCCAATTAGAATAAATACTTGCACAGGAAACAACAAACGTCGGAGAGGATGTGGAGAAAGAGGAACCCTCTTGCACTGTTGGTGGGAATGTGAACTGGTACAACCACTCTGGAAAATTGTGTGGAGGTTCCTCAAAGAGTTAAAAATAGAAGTGCCCTACGACCCAGCAATTGCACTGCTGGGGATTTACCCCAAAGATACAGATGCAGTGAAACGGCAGGACACCTGCACCCCAATGTTTATAGCAGCAATGTCCACAATAGCCAAACTGTGGAAGGAGCCTTGGTGTCCATCGAAAGATGAATGGATAAAGAAGATGTGGTCCATGTATACAATGGAATGTTACTCAGCCATTGGAAACGACGAATACCCACCATTTGCTTCGATGTGGATGAAACTGGAGGGTACTATGCAGAGTGAAGTAAGTCAATCGGAGAAGGACGAACATTATATGGTTTCATTCATTCAGGGAATATAAAAAATAGTGAAAAAGATTAAAAGGGAAAGGAGAGAAAATGAGTGGGAAATATCAGAGAGGGTGACGGAACATGAGAGACTCCTAACTCTGGAAAACAAACAGAAGTAGTGGAAGGGGAGGTGGGCAGGGGGATAGGTGACTGGGTGACAGGCACTGAGGGGGGCACTTGATGGGATGAGTGTTACACTATATGTTGGCAAATCAAACCCCAATATAAAATACAAAAAAAAAAAAAAGAATATATACTTGCAGGAAATTGATTCTTCCTTAAAGGGCCTTTAGAATCAAACTTTCCTGGACACGTGTGGGTGGCTCAGTCGGTTAAGTGTCTGCCTTCAGCTCAGATCGTGGTCTCAGAGTCCTGGGATTTACCCCTGCATTGGGCTCCCTGCTCAGCAGGGAGCTGCTTCTCCCTCTCCCTCTGCCTCTGTGCTCTCGCTCTCTCTCTCTCAAATAAATAAAATCTTTTTTAAAAAAAGATTTTATTTATTTATTCATGAGAGACACAGAGAGAGAGAGAGGTAGAGACACAGGCAGAGGGAGAAGCAGGCTCCATGCAGGAAGCCCGACATGGGACTCGATCCCGGGTCTCCAGAATAACACCCGGGCTGCAGGCGGCGCCACTCTGCTGCGCCACCGGGGCTGCCCTCAAATAAATAAAATCTTAAAAAAAAAAAATCAAACTTTCCTCTAATCTAGATAGGCCTTACCTCTAAAGAAAATGGGTCGATAAAGTTTCCAGGTATATACATCTGGCCCTCAACAAAAAAATATCATCAAGCTATCCTTTTTTATTGTTGTACACATTTCTCTGTACGTTGATCAATCTCCTGTCCTCCACTTTCACCAACACCCCATACCTTGAATCCCAGCATTTGTGGATTTGCTATATGGAAAGCATCTTTGTTTCCTTTGCTCATGTTGGTCATTATTCATTATGCAGAATTATGGACATATTCCTTAAGATCGGTTTTTCTGGCATGGTCCCTTATGGCCTGGGCTGTGTGATTCAGATTGGAAAGTATGTTAAGAATGAAGGAATTTTTATCACTTTGAGCTTTTCCACACGTTGAGATCTTTAATATCCAAAGTAGTCATTTTAACCCCTTTTATCAATATCATCTCCAGTGAAAGTCATTAATAACTGAATTACCCAGAACCTCTGGTTCTCAGGTCCTTGAGAGCTGGGGGTGGTAATGGGATGGGGGACAAAAAAGTCTTTTATTTCAACTGAATGCTATGGCTAGGGGAGGAAAGATGTGAAGAGATGTAAGAACAGGAGAAAGTGGGCCTTTAATGCTTTACCCAATAATAGAACATCTATATGAAAAGGAGATTAATTTATCCAGATGACATGCAGATCAAATATCTAAACAATAAACTGAATATTTTTTCCATAGATTTGGAGTCACCAGCAAATAAAGATATAAGATGCCCAGTTAAATTTAAATTTGAGAAAGACAATGAATTTTTTTAAGAATAAATATATCCTATGCAATATATAGGACATATCTCTACTAAAAATTATTGGTAGTTTATCTGAAATTCAAATTTAACCAGGTGTCTTGTATTATCTGGTAATTCTATTTAAATTAAATATTCTGGTCATGTAGAGACACAGTCTGAATTTTATTTTTAATCCAATAATCCTTTTTTTAAAAAAGATTTTTATTTATTTGAGAGAGAGAGCACTCCCACGCAAGCAGGGGGAGTGGCAGAGGGAGAGGAAGAAACAGACTCCCAGCTGAGCAGGGAGCTCAACACGGAGCTCAATCCCAGGTCCCCGGGATCATAACCTAAGCCAAAGACAGATGCTTAACTGACTTAGCCACCCAGGAACCCCTCCAATAATCACTTTTTAAAGATATTGATCCATAGAAATGAAGACTTTCCCCTGGCTTATCTATCTTTACACCATTTTTGAAATGGAAATTTGGACTACTAGTCTCAATTTCAAACTTTCTTCTAAATGGCCCACACTCAAAATAAATAAATAAATAAATGGCCCACACTCTTAGCATGGAGCACTAAAGCATCATAGTTTAATCAATAGACAAATTGATTTAATGCTGTATTCTGTTAGTAGCATCAGAAGGTGTAGTAAGAGCTAAATAGAGGTGAGGCAATCATCTACTCAAGGACCGCTTATCAAGGACATATTTCATGTGTTGTGCTTTTCATAGCTCTAAAAGGTGCACAAAAATATATGAAATTCATTCAACAACTCTTCATGCAAAGTTGATTATTGCCAGGCTGTTATTCAAGGTGCTAGGAGTGCTACAGAGTTCCCACTCTTGAAGGACTCCCATCATTAAGGAAGAACACATCAGATAAGGTGGTAAAAAGAACCAAGATCCCCAACCCTAAGGGATATGCTGTTTCCCTAACTACCAGGGTTTTTGTTTGCCGAATGGTGTATACAAACTGGTTAAAGGTTGACTTTCTTAAGATACCAAAGAGAACTTTTAAAGTTGGGTGGGAGAACATAGAGAAGAGAAGAGAAAAGAAGCAACTGACAGAGGTGGGCTCTTTGATAGGAAGATGAAACATGTCTGATGGGGTCATGGATGAAATTTCTGCTTGCTGATACATATGGGATGCGACCTCTCTTTCATAGATTCCAAAGAATCTTCATTAGAACACCAATCTTCTTATTGATATGTTGTAGTATCAGATGTGTTTTAGAGGATATGACATAGTGGTGAGGAGGGCCTCAAAGTGAATGTAAAGTAAGAGCCAAGGTTCCCCTTGGGAGGCCCGCCCCATTTGGGTTACATCCTGGAGATCCTCGTTTTGCATATTTGATATAAGTTAAGGAATCCAGCTGCATCTTAGGTTGTTCCTAAGAAGACAACTCACCATCCATGCCAAACATTTGGATTTTTGTGTAACAGAGAGAAGATACTTCTGGCATGAGCTGCAATGGTTCTTGGCATCAGTGAAGTTTCTTTTGTTTCTAAGCAAACCAAGGCCAATTAGGCAAGAAAAAAAAAGGAAGATGTGGGGGAAGGGGTTGGTGGCAGAAGGTATTAGAGGCATGTGGGAGAGCTTACAGTGAGGAAGAGCTGACCAGCTAGGCCTTGAGAAAGACAGGGGGACAGGGACCAGGGGGCTCCTCCAGGGACCTCAGGGGCCAGAGCTCACGGATATATATATATATATATATATATATATATATATATATATATATTTTTTTTTTTTTTTTTTTTTTTTTTGCTGCTGCTACCATGTGCTTTAGCCCTATTTACTTGTCATCTCTATTCATGTTTTCCGGTTCCTGTGGGAGACTCTGGTTAGCACAGCTGGAGTCAAGAATCTCTCTACTCTTTGTAGCAGAATCATTTGAGTTGGACAGTCTCCGCTTTTCATGTCTTTAACATATCTCAAAATTAGATGGAGACGGCATAATCTTGGATGCTTATACTGTGCGTCCTTCTTTTGGTTTAACTGAGAATCTTACATTATTCCATCTCTCTGACACACACTAATTTGGAAGTTATATGCACTCTGCTTCTACTCTTTTGGTGGTTACCCTAGAAAAATTCCAACTTGCACCCGTAACCCACCAAAGTCTAAGTTAATCAATATCTTTACTCTCCTCCCAGGCAATGTGAAAACCTTAGAATGCTCAAACTCCATTCCTCTTTACCTACTAATACTGGTTTTTTCCATATATTTTAAATCAACCTTTAAACACAACAAAAAATATGAATTACAATGTTATATTGTCAATGTTCATTTACCTCTGTCATTTGCTTTGCTCTTCACTCTTTTTGTATCTCAAACATTCCATATAGGATCATTCATTCGTTCATTCATTCATTTTTTTTTTCATTCATTTATTTATTCTGCCTCAAGTACATCCTTTAGCATTTCCTTTAGGAGCTTTTGTTAGTGATGAACTAATCATTTTTATTTCTCTGGAATATTTATTTTGTCCTTATTCTTGAAAGACTTTTTTCTCCATTGCATCAACAAATTCTAGGTTGGCAAATTATTATCTCTCAGTGCACTGAAACTATATCGCTGTTTTTCTAGCTTCCCTTGTTTGCAGGTGAAAATCTGCTGTCACTAGAGCTGCTATTTCTTTAAAAACAATCTATTCTCTCCTTTTTTCTGGATGCTTTTAAGATTTTTCTCCTTATCTTTAGTTTTCTGCAACTTCACTATGATGCCCCTCAGTATGTTTTATTTATCCTGCTTGGGATTTGATGGGTTTCCTGAATCTCTGCAGAAGTATCTGGCAGTTCTGAAAATGTTTAGATATTATGACTTTAAATGTTGCCTAGCTTGGGACGCCTGGGTGGTTCAGCAATTGAGCATCTGCCTTTGGCTCAGGTCGTGATCCCAGGGTCCTGGGATGGAGTCCCACATCGTGCTCCTTGCAGCGAGTCTGCTTCTCCCTCTGCCTATGTCTCTGCCTCTCTCTGTGTGTCTCTCATGAATAAATAAAATCTAAAATAAACAAACAAGTAAATAAATAAATAATGCCTAGCTTTTTTCTCTCCCACTTTCTAGAATTCCTATTTAACACTCTCTTGCATATATCTCAACCCCTCCTTCCCATTTTTCATCTTTTGATTCTGTGTTGCCTTTAGAAAAAATTATTTTGCTGTTTCTCTAATTGTGTTTAATTGGCCCCCAGGGTTTTTAATTTTGGTTTTTTTTTAACTTCCTTTTTTTAAATTTTTTTAATTTTTTTTAAAATTTATTTATTTATGATAGTCACAGAGAGAGAGAGAGAGAGAGAGGCAGAGACATAGGCAGAGGGAGAAGCAGGCTCCATGCACCGGGAGCCTGATGTGGGATTCGATCCCGGGTCTCCAGGATCATGCCCTGGGCCAAAGGCAGGCGCCAAACCGCTGCACCACCCAGGGATCCCCAGGGTTTTTAATTTTGATTAAAACTTAAAGTTAGTTATTTTTTAGGCCCACTGACATTTTTTATACTTTACCCTTCAAAGTAGATATTTCTTTTTTAAAACTTTATTTATTTATTTGAGAGAAAGACAGAGAAAGAGAGATATGGCATGAGATGAGTAGGTGGAGGGGCAGAGGAAGAGAGAAGCAGACTCCCCACTGAGCAGGGAGCCTAGGGAAGTAGGGCTCAATCCCAGGACTCTGAGATCATGACCTGAGCTAAAGGCAGATGCTTAACCAACTGAGCGGCCCAGGCGCCACACCATGCAGATATTTCTAAACTCTATTTTAAACACTAAGTGTGGATGCTTAATAGCTGCTAATTCAGTAATCTAACATCTATGTTGGTATTTTTGCAGCTCTTTGTTACTTCTGCTGGTTTCCTTGTGTGCTTGAATATTTTTTTAAATATTTTTAATTATACACTGCTCACTGCCCTTAGAAAATTATTTGTGGAGATGTTCTATGGTCTAAAATGAAGGTGCCCTTCTTTGAGGAGAATTTGAATTTGCTTCTTGTAGGCGTGTGGGTGCTTTTCTGTCTGCTACCACTTTAAACTTCATTCAGGATTTAAGATTTCTTAGACCACTCCAGTCTTTTGAATCCACAGCAGTTAACTACCTGTAGTTACAACTTCTTGTGGATTTTGGTTTTCTCCTTTGTTCCTTCTGGTCCAGTTAAATCTCCTCACACTCCCTGAGGGCCCGAGAAAGCAGGAAGGTGGCTTCACTGTTGAGAGTCCCACTTAATCTGAAGGCTTCCATTAAATCTTTATGTTTAGATGACCCTGTCCCTCTCACCCCATGAGTCTGTGAAAACCACTACTCCAGGTCTCAGACCATTTTGGCAAATACCATCAGGACAAAAGTAGTTCAGAGTGCTCTGCTTCCCTCTGGATTTTTGCTTTATTGTAGCTTTTGGCTTGATATTTCTTTCCTATCTCATCAGTAATGTGATGCTTTTATGAAGATCTTAAAACTTACTTAATCATTATTTGTAGATGTTCTTAGCCAAAGGGTATCTCCTAATAACCTGGCTTACAATAAAGGACAATATCTGGCCACATAGAGTGAATGCTCCTTAGGCCATCAGTAGATTTAGCCCCTCTCTGGGGAGTTAACTGCATCCTCTAGAATGAGGCAAGGGCATCTGCTCTGTGTCAGTCAAATGTTTCATGATCTTTGGAGAACTAGTTTTATGACTGTCTTGAGGCAAATAATTCTAAAAAGACCCACAGATAGTCAGAATTTCCATTCTGGAATCTCTTAAATACTTCTTCCATCCCGTACTCAAAGGGCTTACTCCACATCTAAACGATACTCTTGGGAAGAGAAAACATCCAATGGGTGGCCTGACGGCTGTAGTCCCTTCCCCATGGTCTCTGGCTTTCAGCATGGTGAATGTGCAGAGTGGTCACCACACTATATTCCTCCTGGGTGGAGTCTGTTTGAAGAAGGATGGGCACGTGTGCCTCACAAAGGCAAAGTTCTGTCTTTGTTTTATTTCGGAGACTGAGCTATCCACATAGAGCCTGTGTGGGCAAGAGAAAGCAGAGAAGCAAGGTAGATGGGATGGAAGAAGATCTTCTGGGGGAAATGGAGAATTTGGTTGTTTCTGCTCTTAGTATTCAAATGCTCATTCCTGTCTCTCCATGACATTTTCAATAGATTAAAATTTCTCATTAATTGTGTTCAATTGTCTTGGGGTGGGGGGAATGCTCAAAAATTAATGAATACAATGTCAAGATTGGTATTAGACTGCTCATGGAGAGTTGCCCCGAACTGCTTTACTGCTGTGTTTGCCCGCTTGGCCCCTCTTGCTATTTGAGCTTGCAACCTTTGATAAGGATATTAATTTCAGGTGCCCAAGAGAAGGACCCCAATGAAGAGATGAATAACTTCCATTTAAATAGCACAAGGGATTCCTTGGTGCTAAGAAGTCCTTGAAATCAGGTGTTGCTTAAAAGGAAGACTGAGATGATCATCATTTACAGCTATAGAGCCAGGTTTAACAGCATTTATGGAGGACCTATTGTGCCCTGGGCAACAGGCTAGGTATTTTTAAAACCACAATCCATTAAAATCAGAACAAAAGAATTATACCCCTTCTTTGGTGTTGAGCAGAGAGATGAAAAAAAAAATAAACTATTTTAGGACTAAGGAAGGAAGAAGGGTTCTCAATAGACATTATCCCTTGTAGGGGAAAATATTTCAGGAATATTTCCTGGAGGCTCAAGGACACATTTAAAACTTTAAGTCTGAATAATACACTACTCTGTTAAGCCTTTGGTTTTTCTAAAGAGTGTGGTAAGAGTCCTGGACATAAGAGATTTACATTTTCTCCATATTAGTTCATCTTACATGTTAACTTTAAGGAAAGATTGTGCAACGTGCTGTTTGTGTGAAACCCACTGTCCATGGGCTAAGGACTCTCGGCACATAGTGCAAAAAGTGGTGTACAAGTCTGCCAAGGAAGGAGGCACCATATGTCCATACGGGAAGTTTTTCTACCAGGAACAGGGCCCGACTTATTTCCCTGTGATGGCATGTATTACATACTATGTTCCTCTCTAGCTATTTGAGTATGGCTTTTGTCCCGTGCTAAATCTCTGGATCTTTCTTGGGTGTTATTTTATCACAGCACCTAGCTCAGTGAGTTGCCCTTTATCAGCAGTAAATAACAACAGGCAGATGGAATGCAAAGATGTAAGTACTAGACCTGACTCTGCCACTCAAGAGAGGATAAACTCAAGTGTAGCAGATGCTTGTTCTTTTTCTCTACTGGTTCTTGTTCACACACCCTCCCTCCTTTTTAAACAAGAATCCCAGTCTTGGGCACCTGGGTGGCTCAGTCTGTTAAAGGTCTAACTTCGGCTCAGGTCATGATCTCAGGATCCTGGGATCAAGCCCTGTGTCGGGCTGCCTGCTCAGTGGGGAGTCTGCTTGTCTCTTGCCCTCTACCCCTCTATCTGCTTATGCTCACTCTGTCTCTCTCTCTCAAATAAATAAATAAAGTCTTTGAAAAGAAAAAAAGAAAGAATCCCAGTTCTTGGGGTGCCTGGATAGCTCAGTTGGTTGAGCATCTGACTCTTGGTTTTGGCTCAGGTCATGAGCTCAAGGTTGTGAGATTGAGCCCCCTGTAGGGCTTGCGCTCAAGGTGGAGTCAGCTTGAGATTCTGTCTCTACCTCTGCCCCTCCCCCTTCTCATGCTCCCCACCCCCAGTCTCTAAAGCAAATAAATAAATCTTTAAAAAAAAAATAATCCCAGTTTTCATCGGGCATCAGTCCATTCCTTGCTCAATCTGTCAATGCCCTTTGAGAAAATCTGACCCTACTCTTGGCTCCAGAAGTGTATTAGTCAGGATTCTCCAGAAAAAAAGAACTAACAGAGAGAAATTAATCATTTGGTTATAGAGGCTGAGAAATCCCACAATCTGCTGTCTGCAAGCTGGGGAACCAGGAGAGCTGATGGTGTAAGTTCCATTCTGCATACAGGAAGAAACCAATGTCCCACCTTGAAATCTGGTAGACAGCAAATTCTTCCTTCCCCGACCTTTTATTCTAGTCAGGCCTCCAACAGATTGGATGAGGCCCATCTACACTAAGGAGGTCAATCTGCTTTATTCAGCCTACTGATTCATACGTTAATCTCATTCAGAAACACCTTCACAGATACACCCAGAATAATGTGTAACCAAATATCTGGTAGCCCCCATCCCAGTCAAGTTAACCATCCCAAGGGACAAATCCAGTGTGACTTAAACCAATCACCAGGGCTGCTCCGGTGGCCCGGCGGTTTAGTGCCGCCTTCAGCCTGGGGCGTGATCCTGGAGACTAGGGATTGAGTCCCACATCAGGCACCTGCATGGAGCCTGCTTCTCCCTCTGCCTGTGTCTCTGCCTCTCTCTCTCTCTCTGTCTGTCATGAATAAATAAATAAAATCTAAAAAAAAAAACAAAAACAAACAAACAAACAAAAAAACAATCACCACTGTTGGCCGCAGTGATTGGTCAAAGATGGGCAAGTACCACTCTAGGCCAGCAAAATGCAAGACGAGGGGGACATTTGCTAGAGATTGTGAGGAAAGAAACTTTTTTACCCTTTTATGGATGTGCAGAGATGTTCTTTTGTACCTGGACATGAATGAAAAAGTCCATAAGAAATTGCTGGTAATTGTCTTTTGGTGACAGAGAAAGAAGCTGGCCTTGAGTTATAACAGGCAGTGTGAAAGCAGAGAAAGACATGAAAATAAACTGAACCATTGTTGAGATAACTGAGCCTGGGATGAAGGTTTGCCTGAAAACACCATATATTTGGACTTCTTAAGTTATATGAGCCAGTAAATCCCTCCATTGTGTGAACAGTTGGGGTTGGATTTTCTGGCACCTGCAACCAAAACATTCCTAGTTTAGATGTTGTAATCACTGAGGACCCCTTTCAGCTTTTAACATTTGATGAGTCTATTAAGAACTCTACCAGACAAGTAAAACATTTTTATTATGAAAAGTGAGCATTCAGTAAGTATTAACCAAGTTGGAACACCAATATCAAGAAAGCACATCTACTTGGCTGTACAGACTCCTCACCTGGCAGAGTGGGGCAGAGCTACCCTCTCACCAAGGAGGTGGGAGAGAGGCTTTTGCAGCTTGACCATTGTAGGAGCAGAACTGACTCTAGGTGCTAAGAATACATGAAGCCTATGCACAAAAATCTCTACCTTTGGGGTGCCTGGGTGGCTCAGTTGGTTAAGTGTCTGCCTTTGGTTCAGGTCATGATTCCAGGGTCTTGGGATGGAGCCCTGCGGGAGTCTGCTTCTCCTTCTCCCTCTGCCTGCCACTCCCCCTGCTTGTGCATGTGCATTCTCTCTCTGTCAAATAAATAAATAAAATCTTTAAAAAAAAAACAAAAACAAAAACCAACACGAGCCATATTGGATTAGGGGCCCACTTTAATGAATCTTACCTTGATTGTCTACAAACACCTCATTCCCATATAAGGTCATATTCACAGGTACTGAGGGTTAGGACTTCAACATCTTTTGTGGGGACACAATTCAAACCCTAACAAGGTTTTGTTGTGCAGATGACCCTTGGGCAAAAGCCTGAAGGTGGAGGGTTTAGGGGGTGAGCCATGTTGTGATCTGGGGGAAGGGGATTAACAGCAGAGGGAACAGCAAATGTAAAGAAAGGCCCTGCTTGCAACCCCTGAACAACATCTCAGTGAGTTGATAAAGAGTCTGGAAGGTCAAGGAGAGAGGCTGCAGTGGAACAAAGCACCAAGCTCAGGGATGACCCACCTACCTCTCAGTGGTATCCTCCATAACCTCATAGTCCATTTATTCAAAAAAACCCTTCCATTTCCCAAGACCATAGTATAAGATCACTGAAAGCAGGGGATGAGTCCCCTACCTCTTTAGACCCTCATGGTGGTCAGTGAATGCTTCTGGGTGATGCAGGGGTGCATTTGCCACACTCTCCTTCACCTCCACTCCAGGAACTGTCTTATACCCAGAAGCATAAGGAGAGGCCATGAGACAATGGGGAATTTGGTTGGAGGTACATAAGGTGACAAAGGCAAGAGAGTCACGTTTATAATTAAAAGCTTCCTATAGGGGCGCCTGGGTGGTTAAGCATCTGCCTTCAACTCAGGTCATGATCTCAGGGTTCTCAGATTCAGCCCCCATAGGGCTCCCTGCTCAGCCTATAGAATTTTGTCATCACTCCTTCCACAGTTAGCTTCAATATGGGACCATCACTAGTAGTTTTAATTCAAAATTTCTTAGCTTTTACAATGCTCTCCTGCCAGTAAAAATAAGAGAAGTGAGAAAAAATGAGCATATTTTCTGAAATTAAAATTTAGAACAAGGGGACCTGCCTTTAATGAAAATGGGACAGCAAACTGATTTTTCCAGCAATAGGAAAGTACCAATGCCACCTCTCAAAGTTCTGATTTACGTCCTGTCGACTCCCATTAGGAGTGAAACAAGTGGTTTTTTAGACTTCCACGGAATCATCCCTGACCTCCTGCCTTCAACTTATCTCCAGGCTGGAATGGTCTCTTGAACCATCAGCCGTCACCCCGACCCTGAGGGCCACCCGCCCCATCTCTTCCATGCTGCTGTGACCTCGGATAACAATCCTTTCCAGACAGGCTTTGTTCCCACTGTGTTTGGAATGCTTCAGAGCAAAACTGAGTGTGAATAAGAGCCTTAGTCCTTTCCTTCCCTTAGTTCTCCTTCCTTTCACCCGTCACACCTCACTCTTAGCTGGAGGGGGCTGGTTGTTTCCTGCTCAGGACTCCCCCAGTTCCACCTAATTTGTCCAGACTTGTTTGGAGACTAATCTCTTTGTTCCCGTCCTCCCTGTGGCTCTGGGCACCCTTCCTTGCTGCCCCATGCCTGCAACAGTCTCCTCCTTGTCTGTCAAGAGCCTTTCCGGATCCAAATCCTCATGTAAGACTCTGGCCCTGCAGCTATTTTGGGGTGCTATGTACCCTTGGCCTTTCACTGAGGCTGAGATAGGAAAACAGAGCATGTTTAAAGGGTAGTGGAAAGAGAGAGAGAACAAATATCAGCTAGTTCCCGAGCCTTGCACTTTGTGGGGTTTTCAAAATAGAAATGTTCACGTGGCTTCCTTCCTAGGGCTCCCCTCTCGACTTCAACACAGAGGGGCTTGGTGGATGTGGGAGTGGGCTGCCCTAGGCGTCTTTGTTTGTTTCAGCAGGAATGTCGGGATGGGAAAGGGTGAAGAATGAACAAAAGGCCTTGTGTGTGCCCAACAGAATCTCCTTGGAACCTATAAATTCCCAAATATCCTTAAAGGGCTCATAAATTAAGCCATATTGAACATCCTCAAGGCATCTTGCACATTCAAACTCCTTGTATAGTTTCATCCACACATACACACACACACACACACATCCCTGTGGGGTAGTTTTTATTAGTTTTTATTATTCTGCATTTGTAGATGCAGAAACTGAAGTGTGCAATGCTAAGTGCCTTGCTGGGTTGCATAGCTGGTAAGGGGTGAAGTCTAGACCAGATTTAGTTCTGCATCCAAAGTCTGAATGCTTTCATTTTTTTCTTATTTAAAAATAAATAGGGGAAAAAAAATAAATAGGGGCACCTAAGTGGTTCAACTGGTTAAGGAGCAGCCTTCTGCTCAGGTCATGATCTCAGGGTCCTGGGAGCAAGCCTGTAGGGCTCCCTGCTTGGCAGGAAGTCTGCCTCTCCTCTGCCCCTGCAGCCAACTCATGTATGCCCGTACTCTCTCTCTCTCTCAAATAGTCTTTAAAAAAATGTATGGTTATTCTTCAGATTTATCTAAATAATGACATTCCTCTTTTAATTTTTTTTGAGTGTAGTTGATACGAAATGTCACATTTGTTTCAGATGTGTACAACATAATGGTTCAACTTCTCTATGTGTTATGCCATGCTCACAAAGGATAGGTGCCATCTGTCGCCATACAACCCGGCTACATACAATACCATTGACCATGTTCCCTATGCTATGATTTTATTCCCATGACTTATTCATTCCATAACTAGAAGCCTGTATCTCTCCTTCACCCATTTTGCCCATTCCCTCACCCCATTCCCTCTGGCAACTATCAATTTGCTCTCTCCAAACAATACATAATCTTTACAGAAAACTTGGAAAGGCAAAATAAAGTGTAAAATAAAAGTAAGCAATAATTCCACCATCCAGAGAGATCATGATTTACATTTAAGTGTTCTTTCCACCAGCCTAAGCTTATGTTAATCATACTATTGTATGTCCTGCTTCTTTTGATATTTGGGTTTTTGTTTGTGTGTTTTTATTTTTTTATTTATTTTTATATTTTTAAATATTTTATTTATTTGTTTGACAGAGAGAGAGAGAGCACGAGCAGGTGGAGAAGCAGGTAAAGGGAGAGGGAGAAGCAGACTTCCCGTTGAGCAGGGAGCCTAATGCAGGGCTCCATCCCAGGACTCTGGGATCATGTCAAAGGCAGACACTTAACCTACTCAGCCACCCAGGTGCCCCTGTTTGTATGTTTTTAAATAGATTTTAATTTTTAGAGGAGTTATAGGTTCACAGCAAAATTGACAGAAAGGTACAAAGTGTTCTTGTACTTCCCCAACTCCCTTTTACGCACAGTCTGCCCCACTATTGTTACAACTGCACCACAGCTATGTATTTGATATAATCAATGAACCAATATCGATGCATCATTATCACCCTAAAATCCACAGTTTACATTAGGGGTCAATCTCGTGAAAGAGTTGTACAGTCTATGGCTTTTGAAAAATATATAAGACATATATCCATTATAATAGTATCACACAGAATAGTTCCACCACCCTAAAATTCCAGTACTCCACCTCTTCATCCCTCCATCCCCCAACCTCTGAACTTCTTACTGTCTCCATAGTTTTGCCTTTCCCAGAATGCCATATGGTTGGAATCGTACAATGTGTAGCCTTGTCAGATTGGCTTCTTTCACATAGTCATACGCATTTAAGCTTCCTCCATATGTTGGCTTGGTAGCTCATTTCTTTTTAGAGCCGAATAATATTCCATTGTCTAGATATACCACAATTTATTTATCCATTTGCCCACTGAAGGACATCTTGTTTGCTTCTGGTCTTGGCAATTATGAACAAAGCTTCTATAAACATCAGTGTGCTGGTTCTGTGGGGAGATGAGTTTTCAACTCATGTGAGTAAATCCCAAGAAGCAAAACTGCTGGATCATATCGCAAGAGTATATTTCATTTTGTAAGAAAGTGCCAAACTGTCTTCCAAAGTGGCTGTACCATTTTGCATTCCCACTAGCAATGAATGAGAGTTCTTGTTGCTCCATATCCTCACCAACATTTGGTGTTGCTACAGTTTGGGATTTTTGCCATTCTAATAGGTGCCTAGTCATATCCCATTGTGATTTTAATTTGCAATTCCCTAATGACATAATATGGAGCATCTTTTCATGTGCTTATTTTCCATTTGTATATCTTCTTTAGTGACGTATCCATTCAGATATTTTGTCCATTTTTAAATGAGTTGTTCATCTTGTTATTGAGTTTTAAGAGTTATTTGCATATCCTGGATAATAATTATTTTATCAGCTGTCTTTCATAAATACTTTATACCATTCTGTGGCTTGTTTTCTCATTCTCTTGACAGAGACTGTTGCAGAGCAGAATTTTTTAATTTCAATGAAATTCAAATTTTTAATTATTTCTTTCATCAGTCATGCCTTCAGTGTTGTAGTTCAAAAATCATTGCCATAACCAAGATCATCTAGATTCCCTCCTTCTTGGAGTTTTGTAGTTTTGCCTTTATATCTAGATTTGTTCCATTTTGAGTTATTCTTTTGTGAAGGGTATATGTGCTGTGTCTACATTTTTTTTTTCCTATGGGAATGTCCAGTTCTTGCAGCATCATTTGGAGAAAAAAGTATCTTCTTCATTCCACTGCTTCTGCTCCTTTGTCAAAGATCATTTGGCAATATTTACATGGGCCTATTTCTGGGTTCTCTGTTCTATTCTACTGATCTATTAGTCTATTCCTTCATCAATGCCACACTGTCTTGAGGTCAGATAGTGTCAGTCCTCCAACATTGTTCTCCTCAATATTGTATTGCCTATTCTGGGTTTTGCCTCTCTATCATATAAACTTTAGAATCAGTTTATTGAATCCACAAAATAACTTGCTGGAATTTTGATTAGGATATCATTGAATCTATAGATCAAGTTGGGAAGAGCTGACATCTTGAAAATATTGAGCGTTCCTATCCATGAACATGGAATATCTCTCCACTTATTCAGTTCTTTGATTTCTTTCACCAGAATTTTATAGTTTTCCTTACATAGATCTTGTTCATATTTTGTTAGACTTATACCTAAGTATTTCATTATGGAGGGGGTGATAATTTAAATAGTATTTTTTTTAAATTTTTTAAAAAAGGTTTTATTTATTTATTCATGCAGAGAGAGAGAGAGGCAGAGACACAGGCAGAGGGAGAAGCAGGCCCCACACAGGGAGCCGAACGTGGGACTCGATCCTGGATCTCCAGGATCAGGCTCTGAGCTGAAGGCAGCGTTAAACCGCTGAGTCACCCGGGCTGCCCAGTATTGTGTTTTCAACTCCAAATTCCACTTGTTCATTACTAATATACGGGAAAGTAATTGATTTTTTTTTTTTTTTAGATTTTCTTTATTCACGAGAGACACGGGGAGAGAGAGGGAGAGAGAGAGAGGCAGAGACACAGGCAGAGGGAGAAGCAGGCTCCATGCAGGGAGCCGGATGTTGTATTTGATCCCAGGACTCCAGGATCAGGCCTTGGACCGAAGGCAGGCGCTAAACCACTGAGCCACCCAGGGATCCCCAGTAACTGACTTTTATGTACGGTAATATATAAAAGTATATATCTCCCTTATCCATGGGAGATACGCTCCAAGCCCCTCCATGGATGCCTAAAACCACAGATAGTATAGAACTTTATATATACTATGTTTTTTCTTATACGTATATACCTATGATAAAATTTAATTTATAAATTAGGCACCATAAGAGATTAGCAACAATAGTAATTTATTTATTTTTTAAAAATATTTTATTTATTCATTCATGAGAGACACAGAGAGAGAAAGGCAGAGACACAGGCAGAGGGGGAAGCAGGCTCCATGCAGGGAGCCCAACGTGAGATTAGATCCCGGGTCTCCAGGATCACACCCTGGACCGAAGGCGGCACTAAACCGCTGAGCCTCCCGGGCTGCCCAACAATAGTAATTTAAAAAACAATTATACCAATATACTGTAATAAAAGTTATGTGAATGTGGTCTCTCTCCCTCTCAAAACATCTTGTACTGTACTCATTGTTCTTCTTATGAAGATATGAGAGGATAAAATGCCTATATGAGATGTAAGATGAATGACATAGAGCATTGTGATGCAGTGTTAGGCTACTATGGTTAGACCTTCTGACCATATATGAGAAGGAGAATCATCTGTCTCCAGACTGTGGTTGACTATGGAAAGTGGAATTGCAGATAAGGGAGGAATTGTTATATTAATCTTGTATCTTGCAACCTTGCTATCATCATCTACTAATTCCAGGAGTTTTTCTGTTGATTCTTTGGGATTTTCTACACAATTGTGTCATCTGCAAACAAAGTTTTATTTCCTCCCAATCTGTACAACTTTTATATCCCTTATCTGTGTTATTATAATAGCTAGGACCTGTAATACAATTTGAGAAGAATTGATGAGAGAAAATATCCTTGCCTTGTTTCTGATCTTAGTGAAAAGCATGTAGTTTCTCACCATTAATTATGATATCAGCCATAGGTTTTCTGTAGACTTTTTTTTAAGTTGAGAATGTTCCCCCTTTATTCATAGTTTGTTAAAAGTCTTTTTCATGGATGGGTGGTGGATTTTGTCAAATGCGTTATCTGCACTACTGATATGATCATGTGATTTTTCTTCTTTACCCTGTTGGTGGGATAGATTACATTAATAAATGAGCCTTACATTATCTGAGATAAATCTCCCTTGGGTGTGGTATATAGTTATTTTTATACATTGTTGGATTTTATTTGCTAATATTGTGTTGAGGATTTTTACATCTATGTTCACGAGAGATGTTGGTCTTAGTTTTCTTGTAATGTGTTCAGTTTTAATATTAGGATAATGCTGGGCTCATAGAATGATTAAGAAGTATTCCCTCTCTTTCTACCTTCTGGAAGAGATTATAGAGAATTGGTATTTTTTTCTTTAAATGTTGGTAGACTTCCCCAGTGAATCCATATGGGCCTGATGCTTTCTGTTTTGGAAAGTTATTAATTGTTGATTCGGGTTTATTGCTACTTGTCTATTTTTTCCTGTGTGAGTTTGGGAGATTTTATCTTTCAATAAATTAGTCCATTTCATCTAGGTTTTCAAGTTTGTAGGCATTGAGTTGTTCATAGTGTTCCTTTACTATTCTTTTTAAGTCCATGATATCTGTAGTGATGTCCCTTCTTTCAATTCTGATATTAGTCATTTGCCTTTTCCCTTTTCTTTCCTTATAGCTTGGTCAGAGGTTTATTTATTTTATTGATCTTCTGAAGGAATAAGCCTTGATTTTATTGATTTTCTCTACTGATTTCCTGTTTTCAATATTAATTTCTACTGTACATTTTTCTTTTCTTCTGCTAACTTTGGATTTTATTTGCTCTTCTTTCTTTAGTTTCCTAAGGTGGAAGCTTAGATTATTGATTTTAGATCTTTCTCAAACTTTTTTTCCTAATATATGCATTCAATGCTATAAATTCCCTCTAAGCCTCACTTGCACTGCATCCCACATATTTTGATAAGTTGCACTTTCATTTTCATTTAGTTCAAACTATTATAAAAGTTCTTGGGTAGCCCGGGTGGCTCCCCGGTTTAGTGCCACCTTCAGCCCAGGGCCTGATCCTGGAGATCCAGGATGGAATCCCACATCAAGCTTTCTGCGTGCAGCCTGCTTCTCCCTCTGCCTGTGTGTCTGCGTGTCTCTCTCTCTCTCTCTCTCTGTCTCTCTCATGAATGGATGAATAAAATCTTTTTTAAAAAAAAGTTTTCTAGAGATTTCTTCTTTGAACTATGTGTTATTTAGATGTGTACTGGTTAACCTTGAGTATTTGGGGATTTTTTAGCTACTTGTTTTTAACTTCTAATTGAATTCCATTATGGTCTGAGGGCAGTCATTGAATGATTTCTATTCTTTTATACTTGTCAAGGTATGTTTTATGTGATCTATCTTGTTAAATGTTCCATGTGAGATTGAGCAGAATGTGTATTCCACTGTTGTTGGATGAAGTTATCTATGGATGTCAATTACATCGACTTGATTGATGGTGCTGTGAAGTTCAACTGCATTCTTATTGATTCTGCCTGTTGGATCTGTCTGTTTCTGATAGAAGGGTGTCGAAGTCTTCAACTATAACAATGAATTCATCTCTTTGTAGTTTCTCTGGGCAGTTTTATCAGTTTTGCTTTATTATTTTGATGATGTGTTGTTAGGCACATACACATTAAGGATTGTTATTTCTTCTAAGCAACTTCTTAAGTCTATGTTTGTGCTATGTTGTACAATTTTATGCCTATTTTTCTCACTAAAAACATGATTTTTTCCTAAGCAAAATTCTTTTTATTCCATAAGTCTAATTTTTAAAATTTATTTATTCATGAGAGACACACAAAGAGAGAGAGGCAGAGACACAGTCAGAGGGAGAAGCAGGCTCAATGCAGGGGGCACGACATGGGTCTCAATCCCGGGTCTCCAGGATCATGCCCTGGGCCAAAGGCAGGCACCAAACTGCTAAGTCACCCAGGGATCCCCAAGTCTAATATTTTTGAATGAACTTGATTCAGACTAATTGATGATGACTCACAATACTGCTACAGCAAGATTCACTTCAAGTGCTTGGGGGAATAATAGGGAGGGGTACAAGACCTCAGACAGGCAACAGGTTGAGAGAGCCCTTGACAGACATCAGCAAGAGAAATGGCAGAAGAACAAGTAGAAATTCAGTTATTAGGTGAGAGAGCAGATCAGCACCAGCATAGACAGGGCCAACCATGCTCATTCCATCCTAACACCTGATCGTGAATACGGAGTGAAGATCAGGAATCCAAGGTGAAAGGAAGTTTGAGTGCTTCTTGAGAGAGAAGCCAAGGACATGCGCAAAGGGCAGGCCAAGATTCAGAGTCGCTTAAACTGGAAACCGGGGTCAACCCCACTCACCCAGGATGAGGGTCCAGCAGGTCTGCCAGATGGGGCATCCAGTCTCTATTCTCAAATGCAGGAAACTTCTTTCTCATCTGCCACTTTGGACTTGTGTATAACTGTCTGCCTCCTGGGCAGCTGAACCAGTTTGAAAGTGAGCTGTGATAAATGTTTGACTCTTTAGTAATTGCCTTTGGGAATTGCTTCAATTACTGACCCATTCTATTGGCTTGGGTGTACACCAAACATTTCCTTGTCTTCTGGAACCCTGGCTTTGATTGGCCTTGTCTATGCTGAGAATGGAAAAGGGGAGAAGGGCTCTAAAGGTAGGACTGGGCATTCTTAAAATAGGACATTGGGTGAGGGTGGAGTTAGTGGCAATGTCCTATTGCTACTGAATCAGCTGAGTTTCAGGCTGTCCTTCAGTACTGAGGCCTCCAAGGTCTCCTCACAGTGCAGTTATACCCTGGGCTTCTAGACTTCCAGGCTCCTTACATGATGGTGCCCCTGAGCAAGCTTTCAGTGCCAACCAACTCACTTAGCTAGGAAGATAAGACTGGCTTATCTTGCTCTCTGAGAAGGACTTTGGCATTTTCTGTGAACTAAAATTTCCCCTGAGCAATCTTCTGTTTTTGTTGGAGTATGGCTGTTGCTTTTCTAGAACAGAATAATAGAGAATTCTCTGTAATTGGCAAGGATATCCTCCAGTAAGTGTTGCCTTGAATCAAGGAGACATAATGTGGTAGACTACAGAAGACAACTTTTCAGCATGAACATTTGAAGCCTCAAACTTTTTTTTTAAATTTTTTTTATTTATTTATGATAGTCACAGAGAGAGAAAGAGAGGCAGAGACACAGGCAGAGAGAGAAGCAGGCTCCATGCACCAGGAGCTCGACGTGGGAATCGATCCTGGGTCTCCAGGATCACGCCCTAGGCCAAAGGCAGGCGCCAAACCGCTGCGCCACCCAGGGATCCCTTTTTTTTTTTTTTTTTTAAGATTTTATTTATTCACCTCACAACCCTGAGATCATGACCTGAGCCAAAATCAAGAGTCAGCCACTTAACCAACTGAGCCACCCAGGCACACTTCTCTCTCTCTCTCTCTTTTTCCCTTTGTTTGTTTTGTTTCTTATTTTGCTTAGCATTACTACTGTCTAGCTCCATCTGTATCATTGCTAATGGCAAGATTTCACTCCTTTTTATTGCTACCTCTTCTTTATCCGTTCACCAACCAATGGACAATTGGATTGCTTCTATATCCTGGGTCTTATAAATAATGCTGCTATAAACATAGGGGTCCATGTACCCCTTTGAGTTAGTGTTCTTGTATTCTTTGGGTAAATACTCAGCAGTGCAATTGCTGGATCATAGGGTAGTTCTATTTTTAACTTTCTGAGGAAACTCCATACTGTTTTTCATGGTGGTTGTACCAGTTTGCATTCCTTTTTTGTGATTCTACACAAATTTTAGGATTGTTTCTTCTAGTTCTGTGAAATATGCTGTTGGTATTTTGATAGGGATTGCACTAAATGTATAGATTGCTTTGGATAGCATAGACTTTTTAACAATATTTGTTCTTCCAATCCATGAGATGGAATGTCTTTCCATTTCTTTGTGTTGTCTTCAATTTCTTTAATCAGTGTTTTGCAGTTTTCAAAGTATGGGTCTTTCACCTCTTTGGTTAGGTTTAATCCTAGGTATTTTATTATTTTTGGTGCAATTGTAAATGGGATCATTTTCTTAATTTCTCTTTCCACTGCTTCATTATAGGTGTATAGAAGTGTCATAGATTTCTGTACATTTATTTTTTTTCTTAGAAATGTTTTAAAGTAAACTCCACCCCCAGGTGGCTCAGTTGGTTAAGACTTTGGCTCAAGTTATGATCTTGGGGTCCTGGGATGGGGCCCTGAGTCGAGATCCTTGCGGAAGGGAATTATAGACCTAAATGTGAGACCTGCTTCTCCCTCTCCCTCTGCAGCAACCCCTGCTTGTGCTTTCTCTCTTTCTCAAATAAATAAAATCTTTAAAAAAAAAACTCCACCTCCAACATGGGGCTCGAACTCATGACCCCAAGGTCGAGTCACATGCTCCACCAACTGAGTCAGCTAGGTGCCCCTCTGTACATTGATTTTGTATCCTGCAAGTTTACTGAATTTATCAATTCTAACAGGTTTTTTTGGTGGAGTCTTTCAGGTTTTCTATATTTAGTATCATGTCATCTGCAAATAGTGAGAGTTTTACTTCTTCCTTATTGATTTGTATTCTTTTTATTTCCCTTTGTTGTCTGATTGCTGTGGCTAGGACTTCCACTAGTATGTTGAATAAAATGGTTAAGAGTGAACATCCTTGTCTTGTTCCTGACCTTAGAGGAAAAGGTTTTTCCCCATTAAGGCTGATGTTAGCTGTAGGTTTTTCATAGACGGCCTTTATTATGTTGAGGTATGTTCCCTTAAACCTAATTTGTTGAGTGTTTTTATCATGAATAGATGTTGTGCTTTGTCAAAAGCTTTTTCTTCATCTAGTGAAATGATCATATGGTTCTTATCCTTTGTCTTATTGATGTGATGTATCACATTGCTTGATTTATAAATATTGAACCACCTTTACAACCCAGAAATAAATCTTGCTGATCACGAATGACCTTTTTCCTTTTTTTTTTTTTTGAGAGGGAGAAAGAGAGTCCACACATGTGCCAAGAGGGTGGGGAGAGGCAGAGGAGATGGAGAGAGAATCTTAAGCAGGTTCCATACTGCATGGAGCCCAACACAGGATTTGAACTCACCACCCTGAGATCATGACCTGAGCCAAAACTGAATGTCAGACAGTTAAGATTGAGCCACCCAGGCACCCCAGTGAATTATTTTTTAATGTATTGTTGAATTCAATCTGGTAGTATTTTTTTGAGAATCTTTGCATCTATGTTCATCAGGGCTATTGGGCAAGGCCAGAAGTTAATCGGCTCCACTGTGTAAGGAGCAATGTGGCCAATTGGGCCAAGTCCATTAATACCCTTGTTGATTAATTTCTTAGTTAATAATTGTTTTGTCATGGAAGATAAGCCTGAAAACTGAAATATCAGTTGTTTCAGCATTTTGAATTCTTCCTATGTGTCTGGGCCCTGCTAAGAGTCACTGTGTGGTATATGGAAATATCAGTGAGAGAATGCACATTTTAACCTTCTGAAGAATTTAAATAAATTCAAATAGCATAAATTTAAATAAAATCTCCTGGGTCACCTGAAGAGGATTGAAAGCAGTCAAGAAGGTGCACTGGACTGACTGTCCTAAAAATATGAGTGCTCTAAACAGGTTCTCGTTTAGAATTTGAGACTCTCCGATGGGGCTGGCATAAAACAGGGTCACTCCATACCTAGTTTAACGGAGGAGCTCTAGAGATTTTTGCTTTGCCCTTTTCTTTTTGTACACAACAGAAAAGTCCATTTTGCTGGGGTTCTGGAATACCGCCAACGCCTCCTGCCCTATCTGTCTCTAAAATTCAACAAGGGATCATAAATAATAGCCCACAGTCCAAAAATACATTTGGGGAATCCTGTCAAATGGAACAACTGACGTCAATGATTTCTGCATGGCCTCTGATATTTAGTCCAAAGAGTGAGAAGGGGTGAGCAGTGCTGAGTGAAAGAAATGCAGCAGAGCCAAGCCCCAGCACCACCCAGGTAACCCTGATATTCACTTACCTATGGCTGCATAATGAACTGCCCCAGAACTTAGCAGATTAAAACAACATTCTATCTCATGACTTGTGGGTCAAGAATCCACGTGGCGTTAACTGAGTTCAGTCAGGGTGGTCAGGTGATGGCAGCTTCTAAGGTCCAATATAGTACCACTCACATGTCTAGAGCCCTGGTGGGCTTCACTGAATGGCTTGTTCATTTGGCCTCTACAGCATGGAGTCTCAAGGTACTACATGGCAGCTCAGAACTCCCAGACAAAGGGTTCCAAGAGACCTGAGTAGAAGCTACAATTTTTCTTATGTCCTTGCCTCAGAAATTCCAGAATATTCCTGTGTAGCATTTTTTCCAACCAAGCAGGTCACAAAGGCCAGTTCAGCTCCCAGGAGTAGGGCACTAGACTTTACTACTCAGTGGGAGAAGTAGCAAGAATTTGTGGCCATTACTAACCTAGGACATTGGAGAATGGAAGAAATTGCTACCCAGTGGAAGTGGGTCATCTGTACAAGCATCTTTTTACTTCTCTGTGTCTTTCTTCAGTAGTAGGAAGGATACTGGAGAGATGCAAGGCAGGTCTTGAACACATCATCCCAGTCTCTCTCAGAGACTATGGGATGCTGTATATCCTGGAGACTTGGAGACCCAGAGCCTTACTGGGAACCAGCTTTCTCTGAAACAGCTTACTCTGACCTCTATCGCTAAACTTCCAGCCCATCTTGTCTACAAAGTCTTACCCTTTTGGAGGTCTTAAAAAACTGGAGATGCTCTTTCTTTAGGAACATCAGACTCGGTGAATGAACCAAAGCACAGACCCCAAACTTGGCTCATCCTACAAACATTCAAGCACAGCCTTTCTTCACATGTTGAAGGCATATTATTTCCAAACTTTTTATTATTTTTTCCAGTTCCCAAACACTATCAATCAAGATCATGGGTGAAGATAATCCATGCATTCCACAATAGACAACTATTAATCAACCATGGGGTAATCACAGAGGTGGATCCTTGGCAGTACAAACGAGAAAGAAGAAACACACAATCCCTTCACACTAAGCGGATCTTGGGTAACAACAATAGCCCAACACTGTATAAATATCTTCTCAAAACCCTGAGTAGGGACTATCATTTAACTTTATGTATAAATGAGGGAGGAATCATGGGCAGCCCGGGTGGCTCAGCAATTTAGCGCTGCTTTCAGCCCAGGGCCTGATCCTGGAGTCCCGGGATCAAGTCCCACATCAGGCTCCCTGCATGGAGGCTGCTTCTCCCTCTGTCTGTGTCTCCACCTCTCTCTCTCTCTCTCTCTCTCTCTCTCCTCTCTGTGTATTCTCATGAATGAATGAATAAAATCTTTTAAAAAGAAAAAAAATGAGGGAGGAATCAGGCTCAGAGAGGTGAGGCGATATATCCAAGGGCATACAACAAGGAGGTGGCAACACTGGGATTAGAATCTGGATCAGGTTGTGCAGTCTCCTCTCAGTCTCCTCTCTCATAGCAAAGAAGCAATTTGCACTTCTGGGTAAAACAGAGGGTGCTGGTCTTTAATGCTGTCTCCCTCACATGTAGACCACTGGAGCTAAAGGTGGGGGACTTGGAAGGCGGTCTGATGCAACACACAGACCAACATTTCCAGTAAAGCTACAGTTTTTCCAGGCCCCATTGTATTATTTGGCACTTTTGAAAAGTATCTATCCCTTCCAGAGTTCAGTCTGGACAAATGTAAAGAGAATTATAGGGCACTTGGGTGGCTCAGTTGGTTAAGTGTCTGCCTTCGGTTCAGGTCATGATCCCAGGGTCCTGGGATCAAGCCCTGCATCAGGGAGCCTGCTTTTCCTTCTCCCTCTGCCACTTCCTCTACTTGTTCTCTCTCTCTCTCTCTCTCTCTCTCTCTCCCTCTTTCCCTCTCTCTCTCTTTCTTTCCCTGTCAAATAAAGAAATAAAATCCTTTAAAAAAAAAAAAGCTATAAAACTGTTCCTAAGCTTTGACCCAATTGTCCCATTTTTTGAATACACCCCAAGGAAATATGCAAAAGAGAAAAAAAAAGCAAATAGCACAAAGATGTTTATGGTAACACCATTCATAACTGGAAACATGAGACATGACACAAAAGGTTATGCAAATTATGGTACATTAAGACAGTGAAATGTTATGTTGCTAGTAAAAGGAATTAAGTTTACAGATTCTGTTGATATACCAAAATGCATATGTAGGGGCAGCCCGGGTGGCTTAGCGGTTTAGCGCTGTCTTCGGCCCAGGGCCTGATCCTGGAGACCTGGGATCGAGTCCCACATCGGGCTCCCTGCATGGAGCCTGATTCTCCCTCTGCCTGTGTCTCTGTCTCTGTCTCTCTCTTTCTCTGTGCCTCTTATGAATAAATAAATAAAATCTTTAAAAAAAAACCAAAAAACCAAAATGCATATGTAGGATAATGGGAAGAGAAAAGAGAAGAATACAAAAGAGAATGTGTACTCTGTCTACAAACATAAATCAGTCTGTGTGCTCATTGATAAGGACTCAAAGTGAACAGGGTGCTGCAAATAGTGGTGCTCTAAATTATGGCATTTTCCCCTCTAAAGTCCACAGTACCATGAAAATTCTGAATTTTCATTTGGGGAAAGAAAGTGAAAAAAAGATCCATCCTTCCCTTTTTCTTTGTTTTTTAAGTTGGCAACCATGTTATATGAGTTTCATGTGTACAATATAGTGATTTGACAATTCTATACATTATGCAGGGCTCACCACAATAAATGTGGTCAACATCTGCCACCATACAACATTATTACAGTATTGTTGACTATATTCCCCACACTGTACTTTTCATCCTTGTGACTTATTTATTTTACAACTAGAGGTTGTATTTCTTAATACCCTTTATCTATTTCACATGCTACCCTCTCCCCCAACTGGCAACTACCAGTTTGTTCTCTGTATTTATGAGTCTGGTTTTGCTTGTTTTGTTTTTTTCAGATTCTACATACAAGTGAAATCATAAGATATTTATCTTTCTCTGTCTAATTTCACTTAACATAATACCCTCTAGGTCCATTTATATTGTCTCGAGCAGCAAGATTTCATTCTTTTTTATGGCTAATATTCCAGTGTGTGTGTGTGTGTGTGTGTGTGTGTACACATATACACACACCATTTCTTCTTTATCCATTCTTCTATTAACGGACACAGGTTGCTTCAATATCTTGCCTATTGTATATGATGCTGCAATAAACATAGGGGTACATAGATCTTGCTCATGATGAGGGGAGAGGGGATTTCCTCATCTCAAGGCTCAATGTGTGTCTGCCATGTAATGTGTTTCCAAGAAGAAACACAACTCCATGTTCATCTACTTAATAGAAAAGCAGCATTCCAGTGAGGCCAGGGGATGCCTGGCCTATACTCCCTAGTCCATGTCTTGATAATGACATGTAGTTCTAGGCACTACTCTACAGGGGAGATTGACAAACTGGACATCATTTCAAGGAGGATAACTAGCAATGTGAACTGACCAAAGATCCCAGCTATGGAAGAAGCTTGAAAAGCCTAAGGATTTCTAGCCTTCTCTAGCAGAAAAATTTATCAGAGACACAAGAAGCACTGCTCTAGCCCTTCAGAAACATTTGTGTGAAAGAGGGTTGGGCTTGTTTGAAGCTGGGAAGCACTGTAACCCATGGACAGAAGTTAGGGAAGGACGGGGTTCAAGTCAACATGAGAAACAGAGCCATTCAAAAGAGGCAGTGAGGGGGATCCCTGGGTGGCTCAGCGGTTTAGCGCCGCCTTCGGCCCAGGGTATAATCCTAAAGTCCCGGGATCGAGTCCCACATCAGGGTCCCTGTATGGAGTCTGCTTCTCCCTCTGCCTGTGTCTCTCTCTGTCTTCCATGAAAAAATAAATAAAATCTTAAAAAAAAAGAGGCAGTGAGTTGCAAACCACCCGAAATATGTAAGCAAAGCATGTAAGGTCCCAACAAGTAACAACTAACAGCCTGTGAGTCCGTGGCCCTCTGGTTTAACATTTGCCAACTTAAGTGAGTTTATATTTCACTCAGCGGACAGACACAGCTTCTCTGGTTCATGAAGCCCTGAAGGGAGAGCACATAGTAAATATGAAATATTCTGCTCTTTATATACTGAGATAATTCCACTGGCTCACTGTCAATAGGATTTCTACTTCCAGTTGTTTCCCTAGAACTGATGATGTGTTTAAAAGTGATAACAGTGAACTACACACAGGCCAGAGGTACCACCTTCTGCTGATTTTCTTTTTCCCAGTGAAAAGTGAATTGTCCTGAACTGAGCAGCACCTGTGATCTTTGACCTCAGTAATCAAGCAAACAGAATTTTAAAAATCTAGCAAACAGCAATCCATCACCTTTTTGTGTCTTCCAATCACTATGCTAGGCTGTCTGAAAATGTAAAGAAGTATTAGCCATGATCCCTGCCTTCAAGGAACTCATAAACATGAGGTTCTTCGTCTAGTGGCTTCCACGCTTTTTAGATTAAGAACCCTTATCAGTAAAAAAATTGAATGTGTAAACATGTACTCCCATGTATGTATGTTAATGTAAAAATTTATACATGAAGTACTGTCAAAACATACATTAAATATTCATAAAGCTTAATTTCTTTCTTATCTAGAGATCAAAGCATATAAACACAAGTTCCAATATTTTCTTCCTGAACTCCTCACTTTGCTCCCGTACCACTCTCTGCCCTCAGTGTGAATGTTCATTCTAGAGACCAACCATAGTTCTTTCTTTTTTTTTTTTAGGATTTTATTGTTTATTTGAGAGATAGAGAGCATGAACAGGGGAAGAAGCAGAGGGAGAGGGAAAAGCAGACTCCCTGCTGAGCAGGGAGCCCGATGTGGGGCTCCATCCCAGGACTCCACGACCATGACCTGAGCTGAAGGCAGATGCTTAACTGACTGAGCCACCCAGATGCCCTAAAGACCAGAATTCTTACCAACTGAGAGGTAGTTTGATAATAGCGGACAAGCCACAATAGGAATAATCTAAGGGAATGGAGATATCTAATAAATACCACCAGCTCTGAAAAAAATTTAGGTTTATTGGTAGATACTGGAGTTGAGGTGTTTTTTTGTTTTTTTGTTTTTTTTGGAGTTGAGGTTTAAGCAACTTTTCCCAAACCAGTTTCAAAGTAGCTGACTGACAGAGAAAGACAAGTATCATATTATTTCACTCAATATGTGGAATTTAAGAAACAAAACAGAGGAGTATAGAGGAAGGGAGGAAAAAAATAAAACAAGACAAAATCAGAGAAAGAGGCAAACCAGAAAAGACTTCTAACTCTAGGAAACAAACTGAGGGTAGCTGGAAGAAAGGGGGGTGTGGTACGGGGTACCTGGGTGATGGGCATTGAGGAGGACACATGATGTAATGAGCACTGGGTATTAAATACAACTGATGAATCACTGACTACATCTGAAACTAATGATACAGTTTATGTTAATTGAATTTAAATTTGAAAGAGTAGTTGGCTGATAAAATCTTATAGTAAAATAAATGCAAATTTATAACCAATTTTTTTTTTAAAGGAAGCTTTAAAATAGTAAGGGCTCTCATTTGATTTAGGTAGAGCTAGCACTTAATGATTGACTCATTTATTAATTCAATATTTATTAAGAAAGTAATATGTTAGGTTTGGGGATATAGCTGAAAGAAAAAAAAAAAAAAGAGCAGATAGAAGGTCCCTGAACTTGTGAGATAATAAACAAGCATGACACAGAAATACACGTGCTAGCAAATAAATATCGAATTACAAATTGTGATTCATGTCATGAGAATAAGCAAGGTGAGCAGGCTGTTGGGAGGAGACTGATCACTGGTTTGGATCAGGGCTCAGGCAGGCCTCTCAGGGAAATGTGATCTGTCCCAACTGCTGAAGACCGAGGAGGGCCTGCCACATGGAAGGGGGAAGGCACATTGCCAAACACAGACACCACACCCCAAATCCCCTACACCCGAAGGCACACTTAAACTGTCATTCTGATGCCCTTGGGGCCCATCATGCATATGTAAGGTGTCCTCTGCAGAACCTGCCACAGAGTTCTGCTCATTTTCGGTGCTTAATACACTGGGTGAACAGACATCTGGCCCAAAGAAGAGCTTTCCTATTATCAGGCAATTCAGATCCCCATTCAATGCCTCACATACACTCTGCTGTCCTTGGTCAAGTTTCTGGTCAACTATAACATATGACACAAAGGCCAGAAGATGGACAGCCATAGACAAACCACCCACGCGTCCTGCCAATGGTGAGCACTCTTAGTGAGCAGGGTTACCACATCCTACACCTGGAAGTAACAAAGAAAACCGTCGATTTGCTCTATACCTGTTCGAGCACCCGGCAAGGGCACTTCTCTATTTCAGAATGTAAGACTCTGGAATGAGCATGTTGTAGGTCCCATGCCCACTGAAGATGTTAGTATATGGTAGGTTGGTTGGATTTATGATGTGGTATCATCTGGGAATCACATTCTGTCCATTAGGTCAAGCTAAGTGCTGTCAGGAATGCGGGGAAGAGCCTGCTGAAGACAGGGAGCAGATAAGTGGTCTCAGTGCCTTAAGTGAATCCAGCTGGGGCTGTGGGTCCCTTGGTAGCTCCACACCAGCCAACATGGCTAAGTAGAATGCACACTCAACCCTCACAAGTTTGGAGTTCAAACCACCAGTCCTTTGCTGTGGAGTTTCACTTGCTTTTTATAGTAACAAGAAAGCTTGAAGAGAAATCACCCAGGACACTCTTCAGATGAAAAATAAGAACTATAGGGGTGCCTGGGTGGCTTAGTAGGTTAAGCATCTGCGTTAGGCTCAGATCATGATCTCAGAGTCCTGGGATCCAGCCCCACATCAGGCTTCCTGCTCGGTGGGGAGCCTGCTTCTCCTTCTCCTCTACCCACTCATGCTCTCTCACTCAAATAAATAAATAAAATCTTAAAAAAAAAAAAAAAAAGAGAGAGAGAGAAGAACTGTACATCTGCCCTTGAACTCAGACTTATCTGACATTCTAGGGTCTTGAGGAAGGCAAATCCCAACCACTATAGCTCAGAGGTTCAGTTAATGCTTATTTCAGTTCCGAATATCTATGACAAAAAAAAGAGTGAGGAGGAAAGTCCCTTAATTCTGTTTATAGAGAGATAATCCAGAGCCAGTGAAAATTGGGCATTAAAACAGTCTTACAAGAGAAAGATATCTTCCTAACAGAACCAGGAATAGCAGAGACACTTCTAAGGTAAAAACCTTGTCACTTTAACTTCAAAGCAACATGAAATACATCCCATGGTACTGTAAGAATGTAATTTGAGCCATTCTCAATAATCATTTACAAACTTAAAACAGGTAGCAACCAAATGTGCCAAAATTCAACAAGAGAAGAACATTTTCCAGAAAGCACAGATTGGAATTTTTTTTATTTTAATTCCCGGCAAAACCCAAAAATTGATAGATAGCAGATGGTACGTAAGCCCTGTAAAAAGGAACAAATGAAAGATACAACCAAACTAACTACAGTTATTCCTAAAGATTTTTAAAAGGTAAGTTTAAAGAAACATGAAAGGCTGTGTACCATGTGCCACGATTTGCAATGGACATCTAACAAAATCTCTCATGGCACCTTCTTGGCCAGAAGATGATCTGAGGCCTCTATAGGGAGTGAGTGGACTCCATTGTGATAGAGCAACTTGAGTGATGAGCCCATAGTGATCCCCGGGGACCTGCAAGGTGTCTGTCCTGAGTCCTGTCCACTTCCAATAGTATTGCCAGGCTCCACATGGAAACATGGAAGACTAGTTTATCAGGTTTATAATTGACCCCACGTTATATGGGACTGCTGACGTACTAGAAAGTGCCACACAGGCATCCACTCACCCACTCACCACCTGCAGCACCTTCTGTGAGCTTCATTTTCCTTCTTTGAGTCTTGGTAGAGTGAAAAAAAAAAACTCATAGGGACTTTGTGAGAAGGAAACTACACAACAGAAGTAAAATACCCAAGAGAGAGCTTCTGTAAATGCAATTGTCCTCCTGATCTTAGAAAGTGCCAGGGTTCAGGGCGCCTGGGTGGCTCAGTCAGTTGGGCATCTGACTCTTGGTTTTGGCTGGGGTCATGATCTTGGGGTTGTGATCTCGGGGTTGGAGGATAGCGCCTTGGTGGGGGTCTGCACTGGGGATGGAATAGGCTTGGGATTCTCTCTCTCTCCCTCTCCCTCTGCCCCTCCCGGTACTTGCACGTACACATACACTTGCGCACTCTCTCTCTCCCAAATAAATAAATAAATAAATAAATAAATAAATAAATAAAATCCTTAAAAAAAAAAAAAGCAAAAAAGGAAAGTGCCAGGATTCAATATTGTCTCTCAACAGCTGAGATTGATTAAAAATCCAAACATAAAATATAATAGAGCAAACACACACCTATTGTATGTAAGTATACAAAGGTAGGCCATGGGAGAATTAACCTCATATCAACATTGATTAAACGATTTTTTTAGGGGCACATGGGTGGCTCAGTCGGTTAGGTGTCTGCCTTTGGCTCAGGTCATGATCTCAGCATCCTGGGACGGAGCCCTGAGTCAGGCTCCCTGCTCCATAAGGAGTCTGCTTCTCCCTCTCCCTCTGCCTCTCTCTCTCTCCCAAATAAATAAATAAAATCTTTAGAAAAAAATTTTTAAAAAAAATAATTTCTTTGGAACTCTGGTAATTGTGTAATGAGCTACAAGTTCATAGCAAAGAGGTGGTTGTTGTTGTTTTTAAAGACATGCTCGGTCTGAGGATACAGCGCTAGTGATGTGGTGTGGAATAGGGCTCATGGCTGGGTGTGGCCCCCAGGTGGAATTTGCTCAGTACCATGACACATTTTCTAGAAGTAAATCTGTTTGTAAATGAAAATTATTTTCAGGATGCCAGGGTGGCTCAGCAGTTAAGCATCTGCCTTCAGCTCAGGGAGTGATCCTGGAGTCCCGGGATCGAGTCCCACATTGGGCTCCCTGCATGGAGCCTGCTTCTCACTCTGCCTGTGTCTCTGCCTCTCCCTCTGTGTGTGTGTGTGTGTCATGAATAAATGAGTAAATAAATAAACAGAAAATTGTTTTCATTCACAGGGATAGTTGCACCTCCTCATCCCCCCCTCCCCCGGTGGGAGGAAGTATCCTTGTATTCAAGGTTACTCAAGGTCTCTCTCACTACTTGGGGCCTCACTCCTGGGCTCCTGCGGGGCTCTGGTTCCCCAGGAGGGCGGTGTGCCTGGGCTGGGTGTGGGTGCAGCAGTGCAGCAGTAGCTTGGGCTCCTGAAGAAGGAAGCTCCTCCCATGTTGAGAAACCTGGTCTGGCATCATCACCGGGTAACTGTCTGATTCTGTTTCACACCAAAGTCAGGCAAGTAATTGAAGTAAACAGACTCAGAGTCCCAGTTTTAGAAAGGTATGTATGCCCCACCTTCCACTTACTTTTAAGCCACGTTGGGTGATATCAAATATATAATCACATGATCAGTTCTTATCAAATAAAAGTCCTATATTTGACAGCACTGATTAAGTCATCACTTCCAGATGAGTGAAGTGAAACATAAGTATATTTATTGAGTGATAAAATGGATTATCTCTTAATAATGAAGTATTCTGTAATTCAAACTTTATAATTTAGGCAGCACTTTCCTTTCTTCTCCTTTAGCCAAAAGTATGGTGAAGAGTTATAACCTGGTCCCATAAATTCACATCAGGAAGCACCACTGACTTCTTCCTGGAGCCTAATTATTTTTAAAAATTCATAATGACTCAGATAACATAGTCTTCAATTTTTTAAAGTAATCTCTACTTAAATGTAGAGATGGGGCTCGAACTCTCAACCCAGAGATCGAGTCCTATGCTCTACCAAGGGAGCCAACCAGGCACCCCCATTGTTTTCAAATTGTATTGTTTATAGAATCAAGTCATTAGTGAATCATGTATACAATGGCCATAGGCAAAAGGACAGTAACATATTTAAATAAAAGTAGCAGACTGCATTGGGTCTCTGAAGAAAGACATTTTAAAAACATTCACAAATATAGATACTGGAAATCTGCTTTCTTTACATCCATCCAGTCTTATTCTTCATCTACAACCAAATTTAGTACATGCCAAAGTTATGTTATTAAAAACAAAGCCATTGTTTAGCTATGAGTGTAAAAAATGCATCTGCTTCCTCCCACACACACACCCCCAGACAAAAAAGGAAACATTTTTAGCCATTTTCAAGTGATCAAAAACAGCCAAATGGATTTTTAGGGAGTTTTCCAAAAGCAAAAGAACGGGGAAGTGAGCTGATGTTAAAAAGACACAATCTGGGTACCTGAATAAATTTTGTCCAAATATATCAAAGATTAGTTTACCAAAAGTCAAAGTACAGCATGTCCCACGGGCTCAGAATTGCTCCTGACATATATGGATAAACATATGGTTTGTTATACAATTTATATTATTGCGAATGCGATCGTCCTGTGAATCTGGTGTGGAGGCAGATGAAGAGTACAACCTTTGTCAACCCAGTACATTACAATTTTCTATTGTTAGAAGTTGTTATCAGCAATTTTGTCTCTCAGCCCTTCTCTTGTCATGCTTTACACTAAGCAGAGCCTCCAAGTTAAGAAAATATTCAAAACAGTTGAGAAAATATTTGAAGCACTTTTGAAACAGTTAAGAAAATATTTGAAACACTTTCTTTGGTCGCCTTTTATGTCAGACTCCTTGAATGAATTAAACCTGTTTAGTGCTACCCACACTCTCATTTCCCCTGGCTGCTGTCTTCACTGCACTTCACGATATTTTTCAAATCATCTCCTTTCATGGGGTTGCCTATAAATTAATCCATCTTCTAGCCACTGGCTTGCCTTCCTCTCAAAATTCTGTTTGTGCAAGGTTCTTCCCTCTTCTGCCAGGAAATCTATTGCCTTTAGTCTTTCTCTTCTTCTGGTTAGCTCTCTGATGTAAAATGTGGATATTGAATTTAACATGACTCCTCATGCTGTTTGGAAGTATTCTTACAGCAAAACATCCCCCAACCAAAAAAAAAGAAAAAGTTGGGGGGAGTAGATAGAGCAGAGAATTAGTCTAGTATGTGCATACCTACTGCCAGGAGGATAAATATAAAAGGCATAATTTAACTTGTAAAAAAGGGATCTACTAAAATGCTGGTTTTTATTTTGAAAATCAGGTGGGATTTTATCATGTGGATGTTGTCTGTGCATCAAATCAATAAATGAGAACCACTTTAAACAACTCGTTTGTGTCCCATTGTATTAGGAAGCCTTGCATTTCACTGGAGCCCCATTTCAAATTTGCAGCATGGCAGAGGGTGCCCTGGGTGGCTCAGTCCGTTAAGTGTCCAAGTGTCCAACACTTGGTTCAGGCTCAGGTCATGATCTCAGAGGTCCTGGGATGAAGCCTCCGCATCAGGCTCTGTGCTCAGCGTGGAGTCTACTTGAAAGATTCTCTCCCTTTGCCCCTCCACCCCCATCTCTCTCTCTCAGATGAATAAATAAATCTTTATTTTTTAAAAAAAATTTATTTATTTATGATAGTCACAGAGAGAGAGAGAGAGAGAGAGAGAGAGAGAGAGGCAGAGACACAGACAGAGGGAGAAGCAGGCTCCATGCACCGGGAGCTCGACGTGGGATTCGATCCCGGGTCTCCAGGATCGCGCCCTGGGCCAAAGGCAGGCGCCAAACCGCTGCGCCACCCAGGGATCCCCGAATAAATAAATCTTTAAAAAAAAAATTGTAGCATGGCCTAAAGTCCAATGGCAGATATCTCAGTTTCCAAAAACCTATGGCTCTCTCTATATACATAAATAAGATCATTCTTTAAAAAAAAGGGAGGGGGGCGTAAAAAAGAATAATGACAATCACATTATTTGTAGATTGAACCAGGACACAAGTAGAAAATTTGAAAAAAGGGATGGCAGGGCAGCCTGGGTGGCTCAGCGGTTTAGCGCTGCCTTCAGCCCAGGGCATGATCCTGGAGACCTGGGATCGAGTCCCATATCGGGCTCCCTGCATGGAGCCTGCTTTGCTTCTCACTCTGCCTCTCTCTGTCTCTCTCTCTGTCTGTCATGAATAAATAAATAAAATATTTAAAAATTAAAATTAAAAAAAAAAAAGAAAGAAAAAAAGGATAGAGAAGGAATGTTGATGCTATGGGCTCCAAGCCAAGCAACTAGGAAAAGTAATGAGCTCAAGGTTTCACAATCTGTAAAATGCTATAATGTCCATTTCTTTCTTATTCTGTTTGTTTGTTTGTTTGTTTGTTTTAGTAATTTCCACACACAGCGTGGGATTCAAACTCACAACCCAAACATCAAGAGTTGTGCATTCCTCCTACCGAGCCAGCCAGGTGTCCCTCACGATATGTATCCTACCACTGCCTTTTCCTTCTGTTTGTAGCCAGCTGTTAGGACTCCTCCATGCCTGTCTTGTCTTAGCTTATGTACTCCTAAAGAGCAAGAGCGTGTCTATCTAACTCACTCTCAACAGTGTGCGGTTCATTGTCATTGGCAAGTAGGCTCTCAATGTGCACACTCCTTATCCAGACATGAGTTGGTTTGGCCTGGGCTTGGGGAGGAGAATGTCTGGCTCCAAAACACAGAGCATGAAGCCAAGGGTGAGAAGAGAGACAGAGCTTGGAGTAAAAGAAAACTGACTTAGGGACGCCCAGGTGGCTCAGTGGTTGGGCGTCTGCCTTCGGCTCAGGTCGTGATCCTGGAGTCCTGGGATCGAGTCCCACATCAGGTTCCCCACAAGGAGCCTGCTTTTCCCTCTGCCTATGTCTCTGCCTCTCTCTGTGTCTCTAATGAATAAATAAATAAAATATTTTTAAAAATCAAACAAACAAAACCGACTTAAAATCCAGCCTGATTGTGAAGATACCTAGGTGTAAGCCAGGTGGAAGACCACAAGAGGGTAGAGTAGAGCAGAGTAGACAGGATGGACAGAAGGTTTCAGGAGCAGGGAGGCAGCGCCAACTGTGAGATAGTTTTCCCTAACCTCCCCTTCCGCTTACATATTCCTGTCCTAGCAGAAGCTCTCTTCATCTTTTTACCCAGGATTGCAGGCTTTAGAGTGTGCATCCCTATCTCTACTTTCCCGTGTGTAATTTAAAGTCCTTAAAGTCAACTGCCTGTTTGAACATCTGCAAAGAAACAAATTATAAGCATCTCAAAGGCGAGGGAAGGGTGTCAGAAGCCCCACTTCGTGGTCTACCCTGGAACCCTCTAGGAACTGTCCGGGTCTTCTACAATCTAGCTCTCATTCAAAGGGGTGGCCACCAGATGCCCCAAGTTCCCATGAATTGGGGTGACTTGGTTTACGACACCAAGGGCATCACCCTGACTGCCCCTTACTTCCTCACACCTTCCTCTACATCACACAAGGCAACCACCTCACTGCTCACCTATGCTTACTTGCTTTTCTCACACTCTACTATCTTTGCACTCTGGTCTTTCTAGGCTCTGTTTGCATCTCTCTCCTTGACTCAGCACTTTCTCAGAAAACCAGGCCTCAGGGTAAATGCTTGACTCGGTTCAGGAATCTCAGCATTTCCCTGCAAGCAGGCAGGGCCCAGTGTGTCTAGTCACTGCAGGGTTCGTCCGCCCTGGGCTCTGGCCTATTGATTCCATAGGGCTGACAGTCTTGCCCCCCACATCTCTCACTGGGATGATGAGTAAGAAGTTGATGGTGGAAGGAGTCACAGCTGTGATAAGAACACATATGACAATCAGCAAACAAATATAATCGAGTATAACTCGAATAAATAAAAACAGCTTCAGCTTCATGTGAATATACAGCTTTGGGGTTTGTTTTGCATAAAATTAGAACCAGTTGCTGTGTTCAAGAAAAGGCTTTGCTTTGCCAAGCAAATTGGCAGAGAAGATGTTCTTGCAATAAAAAGACAACATCCTAATATCTTTTTCTAGCACCATCCTATAAAATGCAGTCTCTGTTGCATTGCCAAACATAAGGGAATTATAACTTCCTCCCATCGCTACCAACACTGCTACAGACAGAAAAGGAAAAGCCAACATCTTTATTAATTCTTTGAATAAATTGTACTGTGCACATGTCAAGTGCTGGAAATTGGGCTAGCCACTAGGAGAGTTACAGT
The DNA here is from genome assembly GCF_048164855.1 of Canis lupus baileyi. NCBI lineage: Eukaryota > Metazoa > Chordata > Mammalia > Carnivora > Canidae > Canis > Canis lupus. The sequence goes on from NC_132852.1 coordinate 27,766,498, forward strand.
TGCAGGGAAGCTGTGATCCCTGGCCCACAGGCACTCACAATCTCGCTGGGGAGATAAGACAAGTACAATTAGACACTCCACTAGGCAGTGTGCCATAAATGCCAAGTGGGTGAGCGGTAAGGATCTGAAGAGCAGTAGGATTTCAGAGGAGGGAGAGAAAATTTCTGGCTTAACAGAGGAAGTTCAAGTTGAGCTGGGCTTTTGTTCAGTCGATAAATATTTATTGGGTGTCTCTGAGGTCTGGGTACTGTGTTAATTGCTGGGGAAACACAAGTGGGCATTACAGACATGGCCCATGGGTCCTATGGGAGCCTATGAAGGAAACAGACATCAGTCAAGTGATCACACAATTCTTTAACAATTACTCCTCTTGAGTTGCATAAAGGAAACAGCGGGAACTATGAGGGCATAAAGGAGCAGGTGGGAAGACACAGGGATGTAGTGGCTCAGATTTTTAAATGAGTACGGATCAACTAGGAGAAAAGAAAGGTAACAAGAAAAAAGAGAGTGAGCATTTCTGCCAAAGAGAACAACACAAGCCAAGTTCTTGAAATAGGAGTACACATGGCAACTTAAAAAAATTTTACTGCCCCTGTAGGTGGAGCAAAAGTGATGGGGAAAGGATGTTTGGGTGGCTCAGTCCATCAAGCAAGCAACTGACTCTTGGTTTTGGCTCAGGTCCTGATCTCCAGGTCATGGGATTAAGCCCCGAGCTGGGCTCTGTGCTCAGGGAAAGGATTTGCTTGGGATTCTTTCCCCCTCTCTCTACCCCCAGCTCTTCCCGCTGCTCATGCTCTCTCTCTCTTCCTCTTTAAAATAAATAAATAAAATCTTTTTTTTAAAAAAGTGATACCTGAAAAGGAAGAACAAGAAAAGACTGGAGCAGACCGTCAGGGTCTAGTGAGTAAGGACTTTAGTCTTGATCCCTAGAGAAGTGAGAATCAATTGAAGGGATTTAGGAAGAAGGTTGACCATCAGATTCATCTATTAAAAACACTATTCTGGCTTCATTGTGGTGAATCATTGCTGATAGGACTCTAGAAAGGATGTGGAAGACCAACGCTAGCCAATTGCCCCAGTCCAGGCAATAGGTAACAGTGGCTTTGGAGGACAGAGTTGATGCATTTGGGAGCTACTCAGTGGTGAAAAGCTAGTATTAGTAACTATGATAGATCAGTAACTATGGTTGAGGTTGCAGAAGCCATTTCCTCAGTCCTGATGTTTCCTAGCTATGAAAAGTGTTTGTTTCAGCCCTTCATCTTTTCCTTCCTCCTCTTCTTGTTCTTCTTCGAAGTGAGCTGCCACAGAAAGCAAGAGTTCTCTTCAGCTTCCCCTGGCAGTGACACTCCTCAAGATCAGGTGGGTGAGTGGATCTGCTTTCTTCTTACTATCTGGCCCTTACGTTGAATTAAGCCCCAACCCTTCGTGATCAATAAAGCCACTGTAAGGTTTTCAATATCTTGGCCTCCATATTTACTGTTTTCTTTCTCAAATTTCTTAACCTGGGCAGAGAAAAGAGATGCTATTTATTAGGGAATCCTTTCAGACTTCCTAGATGTGGGGATTCCTTGTAGATGAATAAGATTTTGATAGAAATGAAAGCAAAGGCATTATGGGTGTGGGAACAGCAAAAGGAAAGGAGCAAATGGCAGAAAAACATTTAAAGTGTGAGTGTGGAAAACTGAATAAACCAGTCTGGCTGGAACTGAAGATCTATGTGGGGAAGTTGCTAAAATCAGGCTGGAAGGTTTAGGTTGGCTTAAGATTTGGAAGGTGCAAAGGGCCATGCTGAAGATTTTGGATTTTATCCTATAAGTGAAAAAAGTCACTGTAAGGGGTCTTCAAGGAGGTGGCATGAGCTAAACAACTGGTGGTATGTAGGGTAAATTGGAGCATAGAAATCAGGAAAAAGAAAGAAAGAAAGAAAGAAAGAAAGAAAGAAAGAAAGAAAGAAAGAAAGAAAGAAAGAAAGAAAGAAAGAAAGAAAGAAATCAGTCAGGAGATTATAACAAGGTCCTGAACTAGTGAGAAAATGATAAAGAGGGAACAAATATAGATATATGGAGGAAGAATTAGCAGATCTTCCTTAGATGATCAGAGGTGATGGGTGATATGCAAGAAGAATTCAAGATGGCTCCATGGTTTCTAGTCCAAACTGACCATTTTTGAATGCTTATGCAAACTGCTATTTACGCAACAGAATATCTTATTTCTTTAAAATATTACCTATAGGCAGTGACTTTAAATATTAAATATATTTAATATTTCTTTAAAATATTACCTAACGGTTTAGCACCACCTTCAGCCCAGGGCATGATCCTGGAGTCCCTGAATTGAGTCCCACATCAGGATCCCTGCATTGAGCCTGCTTCTCCCTCCACCTGTGTCTGCCTCTCTCTCTCTCTCTCTCTCTCTCTTTTTTTCCACTCTCTCTCTCTCTATCTCTATCTCTCATAAATAAATAAATAAATAAATAAATAAATAAATAAATAAATAAATAAATCTTAAAATATATATATTACTTATAGAATATGGGTAAATACTTTTTATAACGTTAAATTTTAAAATGGTGGATATAGGAGTGCCTGGCTGGCTCAGTCAGTAGAGCAACTCTTGATTTTTGGGTTGTGAGTCTGAGCCCCACATTGGGTAGAGATTACTTAAAAATAAAATCTCTGCCCCCTACCCCATTTGTGTGCTCACTCTCTCTCTCTCAAATAAATAAAATCTTTAAAAATAAATAAGATCTTGGGATCCCTGGGTGGCTCAGCGGTTTAGCGCCTGCCTTTGGTCCAGGGCATGATCTTGGAGTCCCGGGATCTGGTCCCACATCGGGCTCCCTGCATGAAGCCTGCTTCTCCCTCTGCCTGTGTCTCTGTCTCTCTCTGTCTCTCTCTCTCTCTCTGTATATATCTCTCATGAATAAATAAAATCTTAAAAAAAATAAATAAGATCTTAAAACAAAAATAAAAAATTAATAAAAATTAAAAGCTGGGTATAAAATTAGCAGTCCAGGGCAGCCCAGGTGGCTCAGTGGATTAGCCTTCAGCCCAGGGCATGATCCTGGGTCCAGGATCAAGTCCCGTGTCGGGCTCGCTGCATGGAGCCTGCTTCTCCCTCTGCCTGTGTCTCTGCCTCTCTCTCTGTCTCTCATGAATAAATAAATTAAATATTTTTTAAAAATAAATAAAATATAACTGGCTGTCCATTATGAGTACAGCTCAGAAAAAAATAGTTTGCAAAAGGAAAAAGTCACTTTGAATAAATAAACCAAAAATGTCAAATGAGATTATTTTTGAGCAGTGGAATTCTATGTGGCAGTTCTTTTCTCTTTTACCTATTTCTCAAATACTCTGAAGTGAGCATATATTACTGTATAATTATAAAATAGAATAAACTTTATTTTATTGTATTTTTAAAATATTTTATTTTTTTATTTGACACAGAGAAAAAGAAGAGAGCACAAGCAGAGGAGTGCCAGGCAGAGGGAGAGGGAGAAGCAGACTCCCTGCAGAGCAGAGAGCCCAATGTGGGACTCCATCCCAGGACCCTGGGATCATGACCTGAGCCAAAGGCAGATGCCCAACCTACTGAACCACCCAGGCGCTCTAAACTTTTTTTAAAGATTTTATTTATTTGAAAGAGAAAGAGCACAAACGGGGAGTTGGGGGAAGGATGGCAGGGGCAGAGGGAGAGGTAGAGAAACTAGCAGACTCTCCACTGAGTGCAGAGGATTCAGACTTCGATTCCAGGACCCTGAGATCATGACGTGAGCTGAAGGCTGACAAACCCTTAACCGACTGAGCCACCCAGGTGCCCCTGAAATAAAAATTTTAATGGAAAAGGACCAGATCCATATTCCTGTTTTAAACAAGGGAGTAAGGGCAGCCCAGGTGGCTCAGCGGTTTAGCGCCGCCTGCAGCCCAGGGCCTGATCCTGGAGACCTGGCATTGAGTCCCACATCAGGCTCCCTGCATGGAGCCTGCTTCTCCCTCTGCGTGTCTCTACCTCTCTCTCTCTCTCTCTTTCTGTGTGTGTCTCTCATGAATAAATAAATAAAATATTTTTTTAAAAAAGGCATTGTTTCCAACAAAAAGGCATCTGCCCTTTAATAAATAAATAAATAAATAAATAAACAAACAAACAAACAAACAAGGGAGTAAGAGAAAAGATTTTCTAATTTCAAAAGTGGTATGTTCTTTTTATTATGTCCCAGGAGCATGAGTGTGATAAATGACCAAGAATTTATGAGTCATCAACTACAACTCCCTGAAGAACAAGGAGAAAACCCTAAGCCTTGAAGTTAGTATGAAACTAACATCATGTAAATCTACCAAAATTGAATATTTAGTACTTCGTTTATTGTCTAGTTATGTAAAGACACACTCGGCATGCCACTGCTGTGAAACGGAAACAAGTTGTAATAACAAACAGTAAGAGAGGCTTCCCTAGGTTAGGTAGAAACTCAACCAGGAAGACTTTGGAATGATTAGAACCTTACAAAGAGCCAGAGACAAAGTCAACACAAGGAGCCCTTGGCTGTTGTAACAGTCTGGATGGCTCGCTGTTCAGATTAGTGCAAATGCCTCAGGTGACCTTGGGGAGAGCTGGCCAACAGGTGGGGAGGGACTCATGACTCAATCACACTGAGACTCGGGTGTAACGAGGTGAGCCCTGATACTAGATGGACACCACAAATCTGTGATTTGGTCTGCAAAAGATTTTTTTTTTTTTTTTTTTTTTACCTCAGTCTCTCTCCTGAGGTAATTTGCCAATTATTTTCATGAATCCCATGACAGTTTTACATGGATCCAAATAATGCCTCTTACTTTTTAATATCCCTACTTAGCCATTAGGTTTTTGATGGATTAATTTTAATTTTTAATATTGAGCACATTCTGTATTTTAGACCAGGGAGCACAAAGCTATTATGCAGTTAATGAGTTTCATAATTATATATAATACAATGAACTGTGTTTTATTTAAATTGGGCAAACATTAACCATCATACCCAGAGCATTTTTTCTTTCAAGCCTCCTCCATGCTCTATGGCACATGGCAAAGTTTCGTGGTAAATCCAAGGAAGGATAAGGAAGAGTGAGGGTTGACTCTGAGAAAGCCAGAAAGACCAAGATAGGGCTAACTCCTTGTTACTCTCTGTGTCCCTAGAGGACAGCTTTGTGGGATGAGAAGCTAGGTACCCACAGGCTGCACATCCACAGAGATGCTGAGCACACCTCCCAGCCCCCACATATCTTTCCTGTAGATTGACCGCAGGGCTGGAAGCTTTACCATTACAATTCTCCCTGAGAGTCTTGAAGCCTAATCACATTTATGGTCCTACTTTGAAAAGTGAAAAGCACCTCTGGCAACATTTATTTGCTGATACCTCAGAGCAAGTGCTCTAACCAGTTGATCAAGATTAACTAGTAGATCTTTCGAGGAAGAGGCAGTAATGCTAAGAGTTTGGGCTTTGGAGTTTAAATGTTGCCTCTGCCACCTATTAGCTGAGAGTGACCTGGGCAGGTTAGGTACCTGGGCCTCAGTTTCTTCATCTATAACACAAAGATAATAATATTTGCCTGGAAGGGCAGTTGTAAGGCAAAGATGTATGTAAAATATTTAATCACAACAGATGGTACCTATTTTGGGACAACCAGTCAGTCAGCAAGAAGCTCTTAGCTCCTGACTGAGCACACACCCCTCCCTCAACTCATGAGTGTTTCTAGCAAAATAGTATTTAACCTTGAGGTCCCCAAACCTTGCACTGAGGAGATTTGTTTGTTTTATAAACTCAGAGGCACTTGATTTATAAAACACCAACCCCTCAGAGACTCTGATTTAAGAACTTCAAGAGGCGTAGAGGTCAAGAGTAGAGATTCTAGAGTCAGATTGCCTGGATTCAAATTCCAGCTTGCTGGCTTACTATGTGTGTCCTTGGGCAAGTCACCTATCTTTTCTGCCCTGTCTCTTCATCTACAAAATTATGGATAATAACAGTGACCTACTTCACAGAATTATTAATGGGATGAAATTAGTTATTATTACTAGTAAGCATGAGGTAGGTCCTAGATCTGATGTTGTAAAAGAGGCTGTAGGGGCACCTGGGTGGCTCCGTCTGTTGAACATCTGACTCTTCTTGGGTTTGGTTCAGGTCATGATCTCAAGGTTGTAGGATTGAACCCCACACTGGGCTCCACTTTCAGCATGGAGTCTGAGAGATTCTCTCGCTCTCTGCCCCTGCCCCCACTCATGCACTCTCACTAATATACAAATAAAATCTTATAAAAATAAATATATAAAAAACAAAAGAGGGTGTAGATCATGAGATGCAGCTGAGCTGGGGAATCACTTCGCCACAGAGCTATTTCTAATCAGCTTCAAACAATTGGCCTTTGATAAGATCTCAGAAGTAGAAACAGGAGACTCAGGGACATCAAAGAATAACTTTTGGCAAATGACTGATCACTGACAAGGAAGATGAAAACTAAGAGGCATGGCTTTTTGATCATGCCTTATGTGGATACATTTACAAAACACTGGACAATTTTCAAGGTAAACCATTTACGTCAAGAAGCACAGTCAAAAGATTGGAAGGGAAATCTATAATTACAGAATTGCACACGACAAATCAAAAGTCAATTAATCATTGCCAGAAATGTTTAAAACTGCTTGAGTTGTCCACTGAAAGTTGGGGGAATAAAATATACCCATCTTAAAATGGAGAGAATTCCATCAAATTAGATCCAGATGCTTCTAGAGCTCTATACCTGTATAACACAAATAGACCAGCTCCTTTAAGAATCAGAAATCAAATGTAGGGCAGCCCAGGTGGCTCAGTGGTTTAGTGCCGCCTTCGGCCTAGGGCCTGATCCTGGAGACCTGGGACCAAGTCCTACATCAGGCTCCCTGCATGGAGTCTGCCTATGTCTCTGCCTCTCTCTGTCTCTGTCTCTCATGAATAAATAAAATCTTTTTTAAAAAAATCAAATGTAGACAATACATGATGAGGGAATTTCAGTACTTTTAGCAACTTAGAATGTTATCCATTCTTGCAAAATTCAGAGGTGCAAACAGGCATCTTATAGCTTCTTTCTTCCTTGTTTTTCTTTTCTTTTCTTTTTTAAGATTTTATTTATTTGGCAGAGAGAGAAAGAAAGCACAAGCAGGGGGAGTAGCAGAGGGAGAAGCAGGTTTCCCGTGGAGCAGGAGCCCGATGTGGGGCTCAATCCTAGACCCTGGGATCATGACCTGAGCCGAAGGCAGACACTTAACCAACTGAGCTACCCAGCTGCCCTTCTAAGTGACTTGTTCTTTATTGTTGAACTTATTCTTTATGTATTCCGGATACCAGTCTTTTGTCATATATGTGGTATGTGGTTTGCAAATATTCATTCCCAGTCTTTAGCTTTCTTTTCATCACTCTTAGCATAGACTTTTGCAGAGCAAATGTTTTCAGTTTGATGAAGTCCAATTTATCAATTTTTCCTTTTATGGATCATGCTTTTGTTTTTTTTTCTTTGTTTTCTTTTTTTTTTAAGATTTAATTTATTTATTCATGAGAGACACAGAGAGAGAGAGGCAGAGACTCAGGTAGAGGGAGAAGCAGGCTCCATGCAGGGAGCCTGATGTAGGACTCGATCCCGAGTCTCCAGGATCACACCCCGGGCTGAAGGCGGTGCTAAACTGGTGAGCCACTGGGCTGCCCTGGATCATGCTTTTAGGTCAAATCTAAGAACTCTTTGCCTAGCCCTAGATCGTGAAAATTTCTCCTATGTTTTATATCTTTTTATAGTGTTTACATTTTACATTAACTCAGTGATCCATTTTGAGCTAATTTTGGTATAGGCATAAGGTCTAGGTCAAGATTTTTTGCCTATGGATGACCGATTGCTTTAGCATAAAGGCTATCCTTCCTCCATTGAATTGCTTTGTACCTTTAGTTTTTAAAAAATCAATTGACCATATTTCTATGGATTTATTTCTGGAATATCTTCTGTTACATTGATGTATGTGTCTATCTCTCTGCCAATACCACAACGTCTTGATTACTATAGCTATGTAGTAAGCCTTAATAATGGGGGAATGATTCCTCCCACTTTGTTCTTTGTCAGGATGCTTCTAGCTATTGCCTTTCTATATAAATTTGCAAATAAGCTTGTCTATGTATGCAAAAAAACTTTCTGGATTTTTGATAGGATACTATTAAATCTGTAGGTCAACATGAAAAGAATTGATGTTTTATTATAGTGGGTCTTCAAACCTATCTCCACTTATTTAAATCTCTGATTTCTTTCATCAAGGTTTTGTAATATTCACCATACATATCATATTTTATGTCTAAACATTTTGCTTTATTTGAGTGTTGTAAGTGGCCATATGTTCTAATTTCTATTTCTGTATCTTCATTGTCAAGTAGAAATGCAATCATTTTGTGTGTGTTGATCTTACACCCTAAATCCTTGCTGAACTCACTTATTAGTTCTAGGAGATTTTTTTGTAGACTTCCTGGGATTTTCCACATAGATAATTATGTTATATGCAAATAAATATAGTTTTATTTCCTCTTTCTAATCTGTCTACATTAAATTCTTTTTCTTCCCTCTTGCACTGGCTAGAACTTTCAGTATTATGTTGGACAATATAACTTCCTTGCCTTGTTCCCAGTCATGGGGGAAAACATCCATTCTTTCATCGTTAAGTATGATATTAGCTCCAAAGTTTTTTGTAGATGCTATTACCAAGTTTAGGTATTTCCCCTCTATTTGTAACTTGCTGAGAGTTTTATCATACATCAGTGTTGGATTTCTACATCAAAGTAATATGGTTCTATGATTTTTCTTCTTCAGTTTGTTGATATGGTGGATTACATTGATTTTTTTGAATGTTGAACCAAACTTGTATACATAGAGTAAATCCCACTTGATCATGGTTCATAATTCTTTTTATGAGAGACTTTGGTCTATTGTATTCTTTTCTTTTACTACCTTTGGTTTTGTTATCAGAGTAATACTAGCTCTATAAAATTAGTTGGGATATGTTCTCTTCGTGGAAGATATTGTGTAAAATCAGTACTAATTCTTTAGGCATTTGATAGAATTCTCTAGTGAACCTATCTGAGCCTGAAGGTATTTTTGGAGGTGGGGGGAGTTTTTAAAATAATAGGCCTTATTTTTTTTAGAACAGTTTAGATTTACAGGAAAATTGAGAAGATGGCACAGAGTGTTTCCATATATTCTGTACCTATTTTTCTGGATCATTAACATCTTAAATTAGTATAATTAAAGAAAAACATTGATAAATTATTATCAACTAAAGTCCATATTGTATTCAAATTACCTTAGTTTTTACCTAATATCCCTTTTCTGTTCCAGGAATCAATCATCCAGAACACCACATTACATTTAGTTGTCATATCTTCTTAGGTTCCTCTTGACTGTGAGTTTTTCAGACTTCCTTTATCTTTGATGACATTAATGGATTGGAGGAATACTGATCAGGTATTTTGCAAGATTTCCTTCCACTGGAATGTGTCTGATGTTTTTCTCATCATTAGACTGTGGTTAACAGTTTGAGGGAGGAAGACCACAAAGGTAAAATGCCACTCTCATCACATCATATCAAAGACAAACTACCAACGTGAATTATTACTGTTGATGTTGACCTTAATCTCCTGACTGAGCTATTGTTTATCAGGATTCTCCACTATAAATTTACTTGTCCCCCCTTTCTATACTTCACTCTTTGGAAAGAAGACATTGTTATTGGTTTATGGTTTGATTTTATTATGGCCAAAGAATACACTCTGTATGATTTTAATTCTTTTAACTTCACTAAAGTTTGTTGTTGTTTTTTCTTTTATTTCTTTTTTTTAATAATAAATTTATTTTTTATTGGTGTTCAATTTGCCAACTTACAGAATAACACCCAGTGCTCATCCCGTCAAGTGCCCTTCTCAGTGCCCATCACCCATTCACCCCCACCCCCTGCCCTCCTCCCCTTCCACCACCCCTAGTTCGTTTCCCAGAGTTAGGAGTCTTTATGAAGTTTGTTTTATGACCAGGCTGTAATCTAATATTAGTAGATGTTCCAAAAAATATATCTTAAAAATTTGGATTCTGTTGCTGGATGCAGTATTCCATAGATGTTAGCTAAATCCTGTTGGTTGATCGTGTTGTTCCAATCTATATCCTGGGCTGATTTTATATCAGTCCAATAGTTGTATCAGTTACTGAGAGGGGAAGATTGAAGTCTTGAACTAGAATTGTGAATTTGTCTGTTTCTCCTTTCAGTTCTGTCCATTTTTGCTTTGTGTATTTTAAGGCACTGTTGTTTGGTCCTATATATTTAAGATAATTGTGTCTTCTTGGGAGAATCTATCCTTTTATTATTATGTAAGCTTCCCTCCTGTTTCTGGTGATTTTCTTTTGTCTCAAATGTCTGACATTTATGTTATCAGGTAACAGAATCACTTTTGCTTTTATTGGTTAATGTTTGCATGATACATCTTTTCCCATCCTCTTTGACTTTCAGTCTACCTGTGTTGTTGAATTTGGAATGAATTTATCCATTCTGCCAATCTCTGTCTTTCAAATGGTATAGTTAGACCATTACATTTAAGGTATCTGTTGATGTTACTACTTAGTTTACTAATTTGCTGTTTTCTGTTTGTTTCTTCTATTTCTCTCTCTTTTTTGGGGGGGGGGTGTTGTTTTTTGGGGTTTTTTTTCTCCCTGCAAGTTATTTGAATATTTTTTAGGATTCCCGTTTGATTTTTTTTTTAAGATTTATTTATTTATTTTAGAAAAAGAGAGTGCATAAGCAGGGGGAAGGGGACAGGAAGAGGTAGAGACAGAACCTCAAGCAGAGTCCTCTCTGAGTATGGAGTGGGATGTGGGGCTCGATCCTGCAATCCCGAGATCATGACCTGAGCGGAAATCAAGAGTCGGACGCCCAGCTGAGTGAGCCACCCAGGTGCTCCTCCTTCTTGATTTCTTTATAGTATTTTTTTAAAGATTTTATTTATTTATTCATGAGAGACATAGGCAGAGGGAGAAGCAGGCTGCCTGCACGGAGCCTCATATGGGACTCAATCACAGGACCCCGGGATCATGACCTGAGCCAAAGGTAGATGCTCAACCACTGAGCCACCCAGGTGCTCCTATACTATATTTATAGTACTTCTGGGTATGTCTTTTAGTATAGTTTTGGCAGTGGTTGTCCTGCAAACCACAGCAGAGGTTAGACTTCTATCAACACTTTAACACTTTGAGCAAAATATGGAAACCTCACCTCCATCCCCTTTTGGGGACCTAATGATATTCATTACCTTGAGTATCAGATGATATTATAATTTTGTTTGAATCATCAAATATGATTTATAAAACTCATGAGGAAAAAAATTGACTGTTGTATGTACCCCGATTTCTGTTTTCTTCTTTGTTCCTTCTTTCTTCCTGATGAACCCAAATCCATTCTTACATTTCCTTTCTGTTTGAAGAACTTACTTTAGCCAATTTTTTAAAAGATTTATTTATTTATTTATGAGAGAGAACACACACAACCTGGAGGGAGAGGGAGAGAATCTGAAGCAGACTCCATGCTGAGCACAGATGGAACAGGGCTCCATCTCATGACCAGGAGATCATGATCTAAGCTGAAACCAAGAGTCAGGTGCTTAACCACTTAACCAACTGAGCGACTCAGGCATTCCTAGCCAATTTAATGGGTGGTTCTGACAATGACAAATTCTTTCAGTGTTCCCTTGTCTTAGAATGTTTTTATTTCCTTTTGTTTCTAAAGGAGAGTTTCACCAGATATAGAATTCTCAGTTGACAGATCTTTTCTTTCAGCATTTGAAAATTAATGTGCCGTTTCCTTCTGGTTTTCATGATTTCAGATGAAAAATTGCTGTCATTTGAATCAATGTTCACTTATAGATAATGGACTGTTTTTCTCCACCTGCTTTCATGGATTTTTTTCTTTGTTTTTGTTTTTTAAAAATTGAATTTTGACATGTCTTGGCATGGATTTCTTTAGCTTTAGCCTGTTTGGGTTTTGCTTAACTTCTTAAATCTGTAGGCTTGTATCTTTGGTCCAATTTGGGGAGTGTCAGGTGCACCTGGGTGGCAGTCGGTTATGTGTCCAACTCTTACTTTTGCCTCAGGTTGTGATCTCAGGGTTGTGAGATGGAGCCCCCTGTAGGGTCTGTGCTCAGTGGGAGTTTACTTAAGATTTTCTCTCCTTCTCCCTCTGCCCCTCCCTCTTGTGTGAGCACTCTCTCTCTCAAAATAAATAAATAAATCTTTAAGAAAAATCTTTGTTAGATGTTTTCAACATTTGTAGGAGGGCCTTTTTTTAAAAAAATATTTATTTATTTGAGACATAGAGAAGGAGAACAAAACGGGTTGGGGGAGAGGGTTAGAAGTAAAGGAAGAGTAAGAAGCAGACTCCCCATTGAGCAGGGAGCCAAATGCAAGGCTCAACCCTAGGACCCCGAGATCACAACCTGAGCCGAGGGCAAACCCTCAACTGACTGAGTCTACCCAAGCACCCGTTTTCAACATTTGATTAAACTTGCTATGGCATTAGTTGATTGTCTTTTCTCATTCAACTTGTGACTGGTTTTTGTTTTCTTTTTCTTTTTCTTTTTCTTTTTTTTTTTTTTTTTGGCTCTTAGTATAACAAGTGATTTTCAATTGCATTGTGGATATTTTGTCTCTTATGTAAGTGATTCATGTCCTATTTAATTTATTTTAACAAGCAGTCACTCTGTTTAGGTATTTTTTTTAAAGAATTTATTTATTTATTCATGAGAGAGAGAGAGGCACAGACACAGGCAGAGGGAGAAGCAGGCCCCATGCAGGGAGCCCGACGTGGGACTTGATCCTGGGTCTCCAGGATCACACCCTGGGCTGAAGGTGGCACTAAACCGCTGAGCCACCTGGGCTTCCCTCTGTTTAGGTTTAGTGTATGGTCCTGGCCTATGTTCTGGACTGGGGTTCCAATGGCAGTTTAATTTCCAGAGACTTTGCATTGTTATTCAGTAGTTTATCTAGTGTCACTGGGACTCCCATTGGTCCCTGGTGCCTCCTGAGAGGGCAAAAGTATTTTCCCTTCTGGGTATATCTCATTGTGGTAGGATCTCCTATCAGTTTCTCCCCAGCTGCTCCAGACTCTCTGGATAGAGGAAGGAAGTCTTGGCCTGTAGGGAAAAAGACAGCTTCATGACCCCTTTGGCTACAACTTGCTATAGCTGGGTTCTTCTTGTCCATTCTGCCCTGACTCCATAAATAGGTTGGCTTGGTCGGCCACAACAAAATACCACAAACTGGGTGACTCAAACAGAAATTAATTTTCTCCAGTCTAGAGTCTGAATGTTTGTGTTGCCCCAAAATTCATATGTTGAAATTCTAACTCCCAAAGATGATGGTATTGGGGGAGCCTTTAGAAAATGCTTGGGCCATGAGGGTGGAGCCCTCATGAATGGAATTAGAGTTCTTATAAAAGAGGTCCCGCAGGACATAGGTAGAAGGCACCAGCTATGAACGAGGAAGAGGGTCCTCACCAGAGTGTGGCCATACTGGCCACTTAATTTTAGACTTCCAGACTCCAGAACTGTGAGAATAAATATCTGTTGTTTATAAGCCACCCAATCTGTGGCAATTTGTTACAGCAGCCTGAACAGACCAAGATAGGATGCTAGAAGTCCATGATCAGGGTATGGGCAAATTCCATATCTGGTGACGCTTCTCTTCCTGGCTTATAGCCAGCTCCCTTCTCCCCATATCCTTACATGGCTTTCTTCTTAGTGCACAGAAAAGAGGGTTCTGTTCTCTGGGGTCTCTGCCTCTTCTTGTAAGGATAATAATCCTATTGGATATGGTCCCACCCTCATGACCTCAGTGAAACTTAATTACTTCCTTAGAGATCCCATCTCCAAATACATTGGTGGCTAGGGCTTCAATATGTGAATTTGGTTGGGGTAGAGGTGAGGAACACAAACATCAGCCCCATAACACTTTGTGACTCTGGGTGGGAGAGAAGGACTTGGGGCCCACAGGAACAAAGGCTTTTGGGACTAATCTACCTGCTGTAGTTGGACCTCTTTAGCCAGTTCCATCTGTCTTGGTATCTCTTGGCAGAAAGGGGGAGTCTTGGGCCCATCAGGGAATAAGAATGCTTTCCCTGGCCACTTATTTTTGTGAGGCTCCAAACTAGTGCCCTCTTAGTGAGTCCCCTTGCTGGTTGTGTTAGGATCACCTAATATAAGGATTTCAGTCGATCAGAAGGGAAGAATGAGCCTGTCTGGGCTGCCTTCTGTTACCAGCCCAAGGAGTCAGAGAATGCCAGGTCTGGCTTGTCTTCTGTAGGGTGAATATATATTAGGTATGTTTCTCTAGCTTCAGAGTCCCAGATTAGTTCACTTTCTACTTACCACTGTCCATAGATCTCTTTTGTTGGTCTCTTGTGGTATTTCTGGGTTTAAAATTGTGCCTAATGAAGAACAGGGGGAAATGGATCTATACTACGTGGTCCGGAAAGAAAGTTTTGTACCACCTTCTGAAAATGAGTGTTATCTCAGTACTATAATTGATGAAAGGGCTGGAATAGGAAGATTGCATGACTTTCAGCTTGATAAAATACACTAAGCATTCCCATTAATCTGGCTGACTGAAATGGAACTCAAGGATTACTCAATGATGCAGGTAGATGGTAAGTATCCTTCATGGTACTTCTTGATTGTATTTCCAAACCACATGGTTTCATCTGGCTAACATTGATGGTAATCAGGGGTTCTAAAATCTATGGATCTCAGCCAGCTGAAACTTATTGCTGTTTATAAAACATACGCCCATTTGAAATTTTTGCCTAATCATTATTTTGATTCAAGATGGTAAACTAATAAATACATTGAAGTTCAGGTGTGATTTAATGGAAAGAGTCTTGGAATGAAAATAAAGAAACCTGGATTCAGGTTTTATTTCTGTTACTAATTTGTTATTCACCCTTGGAGAAATACATTTGTTATTTAAAATGAAAATAATAATTCCCATCCAGGACTATGAGAATCAAATGAAATAAAGTATGTGAAAGCATTTTGAAAAACACAAAATAGGGCAGCCCCAGTGGCGCAGTGGTTTAGCACAGCCTGCAGCCTGGGGTGTGATCCTGGAGACCCGGGATCAAGTCCCATGTCAGGCTCCCTCCCTGCATGGAATCTGCTTCTCCCTCTGCCAGTGTCTCTGCCTCTCTCTCTGTGTCTCTCATGAATAAATAAATAAAAATCTTAAAAAAAAACTCAAAATACTATATATAGGTGTGACATCAGTATTTTCTTTGGTAGGAGCAGTGGTTATGACAGATTTTCTTTAATATATCCACATTCTCAAATGTTACTAATGGCAGTTATGAGATGGTTATCTAGTGAAATGGTGAAAGCACCCATTATCCTTGCTTGGTTCTGAGACACTTGATTTCATAACGCTCGCCTCACCTTATACATGCTGTGTGGCATAAGATCATGTTTGAAATCGAAGCGAATAGAAACTAGGTTGGGTCCTGGTGAGGCTACTCATGCTCCCTGCACATATTTGGATGTCAGGGTGTCATGATGCCGAGGCTAGTCTGGGAATTAGGAGGCCTGAGCCATTCTGTTCTTGACTCTACTGAGTTATGTGACCTTGGGGAAGTCACTTTAAGTCACTCTGGAACTAAATATGCTCACTGTGTATGCAAGATTTGGACCTGAGGAGCTCTAAGAGACTTTCCTATTCTAAAAATATTCCATGTGTTGCAAAGCCACAGCTAGGTTCCGAGTAGTTAACTGGTCACTACAGCAGCAATCAACCACTGTGGTTTTGTTTGACCAGCATTGATGTATAGAGTTTAACCAGGCAAGGGGTGGCCTTGTGCTCAGCCCTGCCTCATGGTTCCTTCACGATGTTTCCTAACTATGCCTACCCTCTTCATCCTTGTTCCACACTGTTATTAAGGTAATCAAGCTACCTTGCCTAGACCATTGCAAGAATCTCCCCATGGGCACACCTCAGCTCCCATGTCTTTTCCAATAATTTGCTGTACATCCTGCAGTAAGGGTTATCTGAGATTGTAGACCTCTGAAGGTTGGGTTGAAGGAGATCTTAGAAAGCCACTATTCCAGGATTTCCCAAACCATGTTTCTTTTAAGAGCTGTTCTACCAGGGTGCCTGAGTGGTTCAGTGGTTGAGTGTCTGCCTTTGGCTCCAATCCCGGGGTCCTGGGATCAAGTTCCACATCAGGCTCCCCACAGGGAACCCACTTCTCCCTCTGCCTATATCTCTGCCTCTCTCTGTGTGTCTCTCATGAATAAATAAAATCTTTAAAAAAATAAGAGCTGTTGTACACACAGATACACATGATTCTGTGGTAAACTACTCTGGAAAATCCTGTATTGCTATGGGGAAACCCTCCTAGTTTTGTTTAATCTAGAGTTCCCCAGACTAATCTGACTACAAAGTTTTGTTATTGTTTTTGCCACAAAATACCTAACATATCTTAGAACTAGTATTCTGAAGAACATAGTTGGGAAATGCAGATCAGCCCATTTTCTGAATGCAACAGAAATGGCTTTCCAAAATAATTTGATTATAAAATATTTCTACACATCTAAGTTTTCAATAATATATATGTGGAGTTAAAAACAATATTGAAACAAACACCCATCACCCACCCAAGAAGAAGAATATTATCAGAATCAATGAAGCCATTTTAGGCCTCTTCCCAATTGTACCACCCTGTGTTTATCATTCATCTGCTTTTCTTTACAGTTTTAACACATATATAGATGCCCCGAAAATACATCTTTACATTGTACATACCTTGAACACTTTTTTAAAAGATTTTATTTATTTATTCATGAGAGACACACACACACAGAGAGAGAGAGAGAGAGAGAGAGAGAGAGACACAGGCAGAGAGAGAAGCAGGCTCCATGCAGGGAGCCCGACATGGGACTCGATCCCAGGACCCCGGGATCATGCCCTGGGCAGAAGGCAGGCACTCAACCACTGAGCCACCCAGGCATCCCTACCTTGAACATTTAATTAATGGTTTTACTAAAGTTATGCAACATAGGAAGTATTTGCTCATTAATTCTGTGAGATTCATTCATTCATCATATAGAATTCCACTATGTGAATATATCACAATTCATTCGTTTGTTTTCCTGTCAATTGATATTTAAGTTGTTTTCTTCCCTTTTTTTTTTTTTTTGGTTTATCATAAGCAATGTTTATGAATGCCTTATGTGTACACATGTGTATGAGCACACTGCTAGTGTTTCTCTAGGTTATAACCTCAGAGACAAATTGCTGAGTTTTAAGATATATTCATCTTCAGTTTTACTGAATAATATAAAATAGCTGTTCAATTTACAATTTATATTCTCACCAGTGGTGTATGAGGGTTTCTGTTGTTCCATGTCCTTGGCAATATTATTTGCCAGACATTAAAAAGAAACTTTAGGGGATCCCTGGGTGGCTCAGTGATTTAGTACCTGCCTTTGGCCCAGGGCACGATTCTGGAGTCCCGGGATCGAGTCCCATGTTGGGCTCCCAGCATGGAGCCTGCTTCTCCCTCCTCCTGTGTCTCTGCCTCTCTCTCTCTCTCTCTGTGTGTGTGTCTATCATAAATAAATACATCTTTAAAAAAAAAGAAACTATATATTATGGAAAATTTCAAACATGTGCTAGAATTGTCTTATGATCCACCCTTCAGCTTCAACGCTTACCAAGTCTTGACCAATCTTCCATTGGCCATCTTAGACTTTTTTTTTTTTTTTTTATGATAGACATAGAGAGAGAGAGAGAGGCAGAGACACAGGAGGAGGGAGAAGCAGGCTCCATGCCGGGAGCCCGATGTGGGACTCGATCCTGGGACTCCAGGATCGCACTCTGGACCAAAGGCAGGGGCTAAACCGCTAAGCCACCCAGGGATTCCTGTCTTAGACTATTTTAAAGCTAATCCCAGACACAATATCACTTCATATTTTAAAACTTCAGAACAGGGTTTTGAGTGGCTCAGTCTATTAAGCATCTGACTTTAGCTCAGGTCGTGATCCCAGAGTCCTGGGATCGAACCCCACACTGGCCTCCCTGTTCAGCAGGAAGTCTGCCTCTCCCTCTTCATCTGCCTCTCTCTCACCCTCTGTTCATGCTCTCTCTCGCTCTTGCTCTCTCACTCGCTCTCAAATAAATAAAATCTTTAAAAATAAATAAAATAAAACTTCAGAACATATCCTTAAAAAAATGGACTCTACCTTTTCAAAATTGTGATAAAACTTACATAGTCAGGTACACAAATCTTAAAAGTATAGCTCAATGTATGGTGAATTTTTACACATGTCCACAGCTGTGTAACCACTACCTAGATCAAGATCTAGAACATTTACAGGGGCACCTGGGTGGCTCAGTTGGTTAAGCATCTGCCTTCGGCTCAGGTCATGATCTTGGTGTCCTGGGGTCAAGCCCCGCATTGAGGCCCACATTGGGCTCCCCACTCACAGGGAGTTTGTTTGTCCCTCTCTCTCTCCTTCTCCCTCTCTCTCTCCCTCAACTAAATAAATAAAATATTTAGGAAAAAAAATATCTAGAATAGGGACACCTGGGTGGCTCAGTGGTTGAGCATCTGCCTTCAGCTCAGGGTGTGATCCTGGAGTCCCACATCTTCTCTGCCCCTTCTCCCTCTGCCTATGTCTCTGCCCCCCACCCCCCCGTGTGTGTGTCTCATCAACAAATAAGTAAAATATTTTTTAAAAAAGATCTAGAGTATTTTCAGCCCCTCTCTGCCAAGAAGGTTCCTTCATAGGGCCTTATAGAAACATAAGTACAATAGCTTATCGCACCCAAACTTTAACAGTAATTTCTTTAATTGCAACATACATTGTTTTTTGTTTTTATTTTGCTTGTCTTATTGTCTGCTCAAATCAAGGTCCAAATAAAAGCCATACTTCTCCCCTCCTTGCAGTTTATATGATGAACAAAGCAGCTTCCCACAGTCTGGGTTCATGTGAATGCATTCTCCTGGTGCTGTTTCACATGTTCCTCTGTTCTCTATTTACACTAATGTGTCTGGTAAGTCCAGAGATTTCATTAGATTCAGGATCAAGTTTCTGACAAGAACATTTTATAAGTGGTGGTGTATTCTTCTATAAGAATGCACATAATGTTTGGTTTTGTCTAATTTGTGTGGAAAGGCAGCAATCACTGATAACCACTGGTCATTAATTTATTAGAGGGTGAATTGTGAGATGCTTCCTTTTTCATATATTAGCTAGGATACTTCTCTGCAGGGAAGATCTCCCTCACCCATTATTTGGTTACTTTGAGATGCAATTTGTATGGAAATTGCCAGATTTTGAAATTTCTATCAAGATAAAAAATTAAATGATGTTGTGGCTTAAATTTTATATTTCCTTGATTACTAATGAAATGTTCATGTCTCATTTTTTCTTCTGTGAAAGAGAAAAACTTTCTTGCCTGTCCTTGTCTTTTGTACATTTCCCCCATTGAATTGCATGTCTTCTTCTTATTGATTTTTAAGAGTTGGTCACATATTTTGGTTACTGATTCTTTGTTGGTTGTAAATATCTCCTCCCAGTTTGCGGTATTCAACTTTGGCTTCTGAGGATATCCCTTACTTTGTTATCAGCTTAGATATACATTTTTTAAAATGTTCATTTGGCCATGTAAAGGGTATAGATATACACCACTAGCAAATTACACGTGGTGACTATGTAATATGAGGTTTGCTGGGGAACTTACAGGCAAAGAATCAGCAGAGTGTGTGGGTCCCCTCCATCCTCTCACTATCCTGTGGGTAGGTGTGCTGAAATAAGGCATAATTAATTTGTAGGGAAATTAGAATATGACAATAGGAGCTTCAAGGAAATTAGCTCTTTCTAAAGGAGGAAGCTCTGGAGCTCAGCCACTGGCAAGGCTGTCCTTCTGCTGAGCTCACATAGATTTGCTGAGGCAGCTGCTTGCTAAGCTACAGAAATGGGAGAGGAAATGAGCCTCCAGTGCCATCTGGACTTGTCTCTCCTTATATCTGAGGTGTTTTGTAATGGGATGTTTTTTCAGGTTATCTCGCCTGCCATTTTACCAGAAATGGAAGTCCTCCAAAGAATGTTTTTGAGGTCAACAGAATGCTTGCAATTAGACTGTATATAGAATGATACAAGCCAAGTTACACATTGCTGCCAGATTAAGCTTCCTAAAAATTTCACCTTGTTCATGCTAGTCTCTGGCTTATGAGCTTTCGGTAGTACCCCAATGTCTACATATTAATATCCATGTGTTTTGGCTGCAATTGTCTTCCAATCCAGTTTTCTGACCTCACCTTTCTGCAAATTTCCACTCTACTAAATTGGGCTTGTTATTGTCCTTTAAGAGCACCAAGAAATTCGACTGCCTTCCTTCTTCCCTCCAATTATCCAAGCCAGATGTCTCTGAGACACAAAACAAATTCTCCCTTCTCTGTGAAGTGTCCCCTGACCATTCCTGTTTTTTTGTGAACTATTTGATTATTGAGTAGAAGCAATGACTTTTGAACAGCTAGTGCTCACCAAATACCCATGTGACATTTTCCAGCCACTTTTGCAGTGGATTGGGGCTATGAGACCCCACATTTTCCAGCCACTTTTGCAGTGGGTTGGGGTTATGAGACTAGTTCTGGCCAGAGGACTATGAGAAGTGATATGTGTCAATGGGCCAAGGGCAGTTAGGAAGTGGTCATTTTCCTCTTTGCTTGATGCCACTGCTGTGGCAACCTTATGTTCTAGACAGGGTTGTTACAATAGGGGAGGGAACCATCCTACCCACACTGAACTTTATGTGAAGGAGAAATAAACCCTAGAATTTGAGAGTTGGTTTGTTATTGTACCATTGATTAGCCTATCCTTTTCATGCAGACCTCATTTCTTCAGACAATATAGAAGTGTACTGTTTCTTAACTCTAACATTATTTTTCTTTCTCTTATTATTTTTGCCTGCCAAGCACCACCACTCCATATTCTGAACAATACCCCCTATTCCAGAGGGATGATCCCATGGGAGTGGCTTTTTCTTACAGCTCCCAGTTGACCCACCCAAGGCACCTGATTCAAGCTAAGTCAATGAGTTCCTCCTCATTAATTTTGACTTGGAACCAAAAGAGTCAGCTCAGACTTTCCTAATGATTGGATATAAAGTTTTATATACTGGAGCTCTAGGATATAAAACTGGGAGCTGCCAGCAGCCACATTCTGATGTTTGGAGAATGCAGGTCTGCGAGAAGATTGAGTTGACACAGGCAAGCAGAGACATTTAAGGTGCTGCTTCCAGTTGTTCCTGAGGCCTGTTTGTCAATGCTTACTCACCATGATATACCAAAACTTTCTTGTATTCCAAGAGACAATAAATCCCATCTGAATCAAGTCCCCTTGACTGTCTGTCACCCACAACCTAGTGAATCCAGCTGACATCTATCTACTCTTTCCCTTACAGAAGTATTATCGTGCCTGGGTACCTCAGTTGGTTAAGCATCTGCCTTTGGCTCAGGTTATGCTCCCAGGGTCCTAGAATTGATTCCCATGTCAGGCTCCCTGCTCAGTGGGGAATCTGCTTCTTCCTCTTCCCCTGCCCCTCTTCCTGCTTGTGCTCATGTTTATCTCTCTCTCTCTCTCTCTCAAATAAATAAATGACATCTTTAAAAAAAAGAAGTATCATCAAACCAGCAT
Organism: Canis lupus baileyi; assembly: GCF_048164855.1. Lineage (NCBI taxonomy): Eukaryota > Metazoa > Chordata > Mammalia > Carnivora > Canidae > Canis > Canis lupus. The sequence continues at coordinate 27,788,255 of NC_132852.1, forward strand.
AATGGGAATTTGGAGAAATGGTTGCTTCTGAGTTTGCCCCCAAGTGGTAATGTTCTTTTAAGGGTACAGGATGCTCTAATCCACAACCAGGTATAATCTTGTCAGACACTTTCTACCTTTTTGTTTCAAAGAGATACTTGTAGTTTGGCTCCACGGAACCATGGAGAATGGGTGGAAAAAGAAAGGGGTAGGAACCCCAAAGGCACAAACCTAGCCTTGCTGGAGGAAACTGAACAATAGGCTGATTATGTGGTGTTAATGGGCTTAATTGGATTATCTTAAGACAGCAAGGGTTATACAGTTCTCAAGTCTTGCTTCAAGGAAAGAGAGCATTCTCTTTAAAATGTGTTAACTAATTGAAATAGTGTAGCAGATGCTATTGGTGCTCACCAAATATCCTCCCAATCCACCCCTAAGATCACCAGCTGCACCTGAGTCTCTTCTCGAATGCTTTCTCTGGTTACAGAATACGGCTCAGCCTATGTACCAGGCAAGCTGGAAGTACCAGGGAAGGACAACCCCCAGTGTTCTCATCCCTTGGTAGGACAATTCTGAGGTGCATTCTGTTGTCTTAAAGAAACCCCAGTGGGAATGAACAACAGACTACTCATTAGCATACTCTTTCATCTCCTCCCAGAATCCCCCCATTCCCTATCCATACTTCTTTGTTTTTTTTTAAGATTTTATTTATTTATTCATGAGACACACACACACACACAGAGAGAGAGAGAGAGAGAGAGAGAGGCAGAGACATAGGCAGAGGGAGAAGCAGGCTCCATGCAGGGAGCCTGACACGGGACTCCATCCCCGGTCTCAATCCTGGGTCTCCAGGACTACACCCCGGGCTGAAGGCGGCGCTAAACCACTGAGCCACCTGAGCTGCCCCATACTTCTTTGTTAATAAACTACTTATACCCAGATCCTCAGGAACTAAAACATGATGATGATGATGATGATGATGATGATGGAGGTATGATTAAATGCAATAAAAGTCACCTTTTTGGAGTATAGTTCTATAAGTTTTGAAAGACATAATTGATCAACATGCTGTACGCCTTAAACTTACACAATGTTATATGTCAATTTAATATATATATATATATTTTTTTAAAGATTCACACATTTATTTCAAAGAGAGAACATGAGCAAGTAGGGGAGGGACAGAGGAAATGAGAGAGAATCTTGAGCAGATTCCGCATTGAGCATAGAGCCCAAGCTGGGGCTCAATCTCATGACGCTGACTGAGATCATGACCTGACTTGAAACCAAGAGTCAGACACTCAACCAACTGAGCCACCCAAGCACCCCATGTCAATTATATTTCAAATAAAATATAATAGATTGTAAAAATTAAAATTAACAATTCTGCAAAAGGCGGGCACTTGGCTGGTTCAATCAGTAGGTCATGCAACTCTTGATCTCAGGGTCATGAGTTTGAGCCCCACAATAGGCATAGAGCTTACTTTAAAAAAAAAAAAACTCTAAAAAATAAAGGAGAGACACACTGAGTAAATACCACCACATTTCTATCACTCTCCTCCTTCCCTGAAATTCCCTGGCACCCCTGTATGGTCAACCCTCCCTCTATACCCAGCTCCTGATAATCACTGATCGGTTTTCTGTCTTTCTTCCAGGATATCGTATAAATGGAATCATGCATTATATAGCCTTTTGAGTTTGGCTCCTCTCACTTAGCAAAATGTATTTGAGATTCATTCAAGTTGTTAAGCAGATCAGTAGTCTGTTCCCTTTTATTGCTGAATAGTATTGAATTACATGAATATATCACACCGTGTTTAACCATCTACCAGTTGGAGAACATTTGGGTTGTTTCCAGTCTTTGGAGGTTATACATAATGCTGTTAGGCTTTTGAGTGAATGTAAGTTTTTATTCCACCTGGGTAAATACCTAGGAGTGGGACTGCTGAGTTGTATGGTACATTTTTAAGAAGCTGTTGAATTGTTTTCCAACCAGCAATGCATGACAGTTATAGTTGTTCCATAGCCTCATCAGTACTTAGTATTATCAGTTTTTTAAATTTTAGCCATTCTGATAGGTATGTAAACTTATCTCATTGTGATTTTAATTTTCATTTTGCCATGACTAATTATATTGAGAATTTTTTCAGGTGCTTAATCACCTTTCATATATCTCCTTCGCATAAGTATCTGTTCAAACGTTTAGACCATTTTTAAAGATTTTATTTATTTATTTATTTATTTATTTATTTATTTATTTATTTAAGAGTGAAGGGGGGGAGTGGCTATGGGTGGGATTTCTTCCTATGTCTAGGATCTCCACACTGGTGTGGACCATGCAATCAAAGGAGTAAACACACTAAAAAAATAAAAAATGGAACTACTAAATGAGCCAGCAATTCCACTACTAGGTATATATCCAAAGGAAATGAAAACAGCATATCAAAAAGATATCTGCAATTCCATGTTAATTGCAGCATTATTCACAATAGCGAGAAATAGAAAGAACCTAAGTGACAATGGATGAATGAATAAAGATATGGCATACATATACAATGGAATATTATTCAGCCATAAGAAATAAAGAAGAAAATCCTGCCATTTAGGACAACATGGATAGATTTTTAGGACATTAAGCTTAGTGAAATAAGCCAGACAGAGAAAAACAAATAGTACATGGTATTACTTACATGTAGAATCTAAAACAAACAAGTCAAATTCATAGAAACAGAGAGTGGTTGCCAGGGCCTGAGGGTCTGGGAGGAAATAAGGAGAGGTTGGTAAAAGAATACAAACTTTCAGCTAAGGACACACAGATCTACCTAAATAGTCAAAATGTATTAAATCTATGTGGCTTGCAAAGGGAGGGGAAAATATCATTAAATGGTGATTTCAGAGGATCTTCTAAGAATCTCTCATAATACTCATTATTATAAGACTCAGGAATATCATTAATATTTTCCTTTATACTTCTCATGCTTTTTTCTTTTTTTCTCATGCTTTTTTCTATGCACAAACACAAACTAGGATATGATATAAGTAATATTTTATAATAATTTTTTCATATGTCATGGAAGTCTTTTCAAATCAATAATGATCTATATTAATCCTTTTTAATGATTGCTCAGTGTATTGTGTGTTAAATGTAATTTATTTATTCAATCCCCTACTTGTAAATATTTAGGTTGTGTGTAGCATCTACATATTACATTTCTTTTTTTTAAAAGATTTTATTTATTTGAGAGAGAGAGAGAGCATATGAACACATGTGTGTGAGCTGGGGTGGGGAGGAGCATGTGGGGAGGAAAAGGGAGAGAATATCGAGTGGATTCTATGCCAAGCTCAGAGGCTGATGAGGGGCTTGATCTCACCACCCTGAGACCATGACCTGAGCTGAAATCAAGAGTTGGATGCTTAACCAACTGAGCCACCCAGGTGCTTCTAGATTTAGTGAATTGTCCCTTTGTGTCCTTTGGCCATTCTTCTTTTTTTTTTTTTAATTTTTTAATTTATTTATGATAGTCACACAGAGAGAGAGAGAGAGGCAGAGACATAGGCGGAGGGAGAAGCAGGCTCCATGCACCGGGAGCCCGACGTGGGATTCGATCCTGGGTCTCCAGGATCGAGCCCTGGGCCAAAGGCAGGCGCCAAACCGCTGCGCCACCCAGGGATCCCATTCTTCTATTGAATTATTGAAAATCACCCTAAATATAAGTGATGTTAAATATATTTAATTAATTTAAAATGTTTAATAATCATGAGCAACCTTCTTTCCTTTCTTCCTCCTTTTCTTTCTTTATAATTTAATGTAAAAAAAACACTATGCAGGTCTGAGCATTGAAAGTGGTTGGAGTTCACACAAGGAAGGCAGCCGAGCAGGGTGACAGCCTGGCAGGCCTTAGAAAAAGTACAGGGGATTTAAGCAATAAGTAAATATATTGAGGATAAGGAGAGCCAGAATTCTCACAGAAGGGAATTTCAAATATGGAAAAGAAAAAAAAAAAAACTCAAATGATCTTTGAGTATTGGATTAGAATTACAGGGATTGATGTGAACTGATGGTTTGGAATACAGGGATGTAGAAACAAGTATATATCTTTATGTACATACAGATGGTCCCCAACTTACAATGGTTCAACTTAATGATTTTTTGACTCTATGATGGTATGAAAGTTATACATATTCAGTCGAAGGTCTATTTTGAATTTTGATCTTTTCCCAGGCTAGGGGTATGTGGTATGATCTTCTCCCACGATGCTAGGCTGTGGCAGTGAGCTGTAGCTCCCAGTCAGCCATGCCGTCATGAGGGTAAACAACTGATACACTTACAAACATTCTGTACCCATACAATCATTCTGTTTTTCATCCTCAGTACAGTATTCAATAAATTATGTAGGATATTGCACACTTTGCTAGGAAATAGGCTTTGTGTTAGATAATTTTGCCCCAACTGTAGGCTAATGTAAGTGTTCTGAGCACATATAAGGGAGACTAGGCTAAAGCTTTGATGTTTGATCAGTTAAATGAATTCAGTTCATTTTTGACTTATGTTATTTTCAACTTACAATGAATTTATTGGGATTTAATACCATTGTGAGTATAGTGTTATTATACATGTATTTTCCTTATGATTTTCTTAATAATATTTTCTTTTCTCTTGCTTACTTTATAGTAAGACTACAGTATGACATACAAAATATGTGTTAGTCAATCATTTATGTTATCACTGAGAATTCTGGCCAACAGTAGGCTATTAGCAGTTACCTTTGAGGAGAGTCAAAAGTTTATACATGGATATTTCCCATTGTACAGAGGAGTTGGTGTCCCTAACCCACATGTTGTTCAAGAGTCAACTGTATATATGAGGGGAAAAAAGTGTGTATGTGCATGTGCGTATACACATTTATATATTCTCTAGCTCTGTCTGCTAAGAGGACCTATGGCAATAAACATACGTAATATCCAGATCTTGGTATCTAAATTCCATTCTCTCTAAAAAGTGGAATGGAATTCCACTTTTGGAATCCTTGTAGAAATGCCTGGTTCTAGGTCTGGAGCATGGAAAATAACAAGATAAATATTCTTGTATTAAAAAGTAAGGAAGTGCTCAGAGACTAATGGGACATATCAAAAGGACACAGGATTTAGCTTGAATGGGGGTTCAAATCTGGGCTAAACATGAGACAATATGGGCATCAAAATAAACAATGATAGGAACAGATTATATCTCTTTGGGTAGAATAGGAATCCATGAGTTCACACTGATATAAATAGACTATGAATAAATACATGGGGAGAAGATAAAAATTTTTCCTTAGAGTGGAAGGCCAACTGATAAGTTTAAAAGGCATGATAGAATTAGAAAATAACCATTTGTTGATCATTACAATTAATTGTTATTAATTAATTATTCAGGCAGGAAGCATCAGTTGATGCTAAAACAGGCAGGTGAAAGTTGGATGAGAACAGGATATTTACACAGCCTCTTAAGTTCCCCACAAAATAGTGATTAATTGTAAGAGGAAAAAGAGTCACTTTATCATTAGATACTACTAACATTGTTTGGGACAAACTGACATCATGTGTTACCTGATAGGAATGCAGTAAGAAAAGCACATCTCCTACTTCTGTGATATACCCGCCAAAAATATGCAACCTTAAACATGAAAGAAGAGACATCAGACAAAACCAGTTCTGCACAATAACTGAGGAACTATTCCAGATTGAAGGAAACCAAAGACATGTAGCTATATATGTATACCCTAGATTGGATCCTTTTGCTTTAAAGGACATTGTGTATTGAGATAGTTGGTGAAACTTGATTACATTTCTGGATGGACAGTATATGGGAATTCTCTGTACTATTCTTGTAATTTTTCCATAAGTTTAAAATTATTTCAAAAGAAAAAGAAAAAAAAAGTTATAAACAGAGGAAAGAAAGAAGAGTGCTGAATTTATAGTCAGATGTGAGAACAGGACAGAATCCTCAAAAAAACTCTTCTTAGTGGTGAATGAGAAAAAAAAAAACCCATAAAGGAAAGGAGAAAAGATTTATATGACTATAAAATATGATTTTTTTCAGTTTGTTAGTGAAAATACTTCAGTGCATAACATTTGTATTAACAAAAATATAGCAGAGGCACCTGAGTGGCTCAGTCAGTCAAGCATCTACCTTTGGCTCAGGATCATGATGTCAGGGTCCTGGGATAGAGCCCCTTGTGGGGCTCCCTGCTCAGCAAGGAGTCCACTTTTTCTTCTCCCTCTGCCCACCCACCACCTGCTCAAGCTCTCTCTCTCATATACATTTTTAAAAAATATTTGTAAAAAAACAATATATAATAGAAATAAATCAATCAGGAAAGGTGACAGACCCGTCAGGTTGATGTGATCATTGTCATTACCTCACAAACAACTGCATAGTGAAAAGCAAGAGTTTATTTATTTTTACATTTATTTATTTACTTGAGAGAAAGAGCACATGAGAAGCATACTCTCCACTGAGCAGGGATCCTGATGTGGGGCTCAATCCCAGGACCTTGGGACCATGACCTGAGCCAAAAGCAGATGCTTATCTCCTGAGCCACCCAGTCGCCCTGAAAAGCAAGAGTTTAAAGTGAAGAAACTGCATGTGTAGTTCAAAATCCAATAAAAATTATAGTACTGAAAAAAAATATATATAGTACTGTGGGCCTGGAGCCAAGAGGACATTCTGAGGATGGGCTTTAGACCTAAATTTAACCATCTGGAACGCTGTCTCTCTCTCTCTTTTTTTTTTTTTTAAGAGTCATACTCAACCTTTTCAAATAACAGAGATACCTTTTAATAGGAAGTCTGTATTTCATCATAAAGATGGAAGAAGTACACCATGCCCTTGGCTGAGTACTCACCCGAGAAGCAGGTTCTATTTTGACATTGCATCACATGTTGTAGAAACATTGCTTATGGCAAATTTATTTTATGTGGTCATGTGCAAGCAAATCAATCAAGGAGCTTACAGACTGGCAACTTATGTCCTAACTTATGCTCATACTTCTGTTAAAATGAATATGTGCAGTCTCTCATAGGATCTTGACAGCAGCTCTTGGTCAGAGGTAAACCATCACCACTAGTCCAATTTTACAAATAAGGAAACCACATGTAAGCAAAATGAAGTGCCTTTCCCAAAGTTGATACCTAACAAGGGGCAGAGCTTGGGCTCAACATAGATACCTTGTCTTGAAATTTGCTGGAATTTCCATGACATCAGTCTCACCCGAAGAAACACAAATCAACACTAAGGTGTAAGTCCGTGATCTCAAATCATTTGTTCATATTTTATCACCTATAACTAAAAAAGCTCATGTCTTCAGTAATAGCTCCTATAAAGAACTCATTTATAATTCATTTCTAAACTCTATTATTGAAAGTATCAACAAGTGTTTAAAGCATTTGTTAGTGATTATGTTATAGAAGCTGAAGCATAAAGCTATTTCTGTAACCTCCACATAGACACTCCTCCATATTTCTTCACTGGCTGTGGTACTGTTCAAATTGACATTCAAGATGCAGACAAAATTTGTCGAATCAGATCAGGTTATTGGTTGTAGTCCAGAACCTGTGACAGCACGTCTGATTATCTCCAGTCAGCCAAAAATCAAGACCAGTGCTCAGAAAATAAGTTCCAGACATTTTCTAAACAAATAATGCTTTAAAAAAAAAAAAAAAAAAAAAAAAAACATTTTCTAGAATGCTTAACTGGTAGTGGCATCAAACTTGAAAGACCATTCAGTGGATTTGCATCATGGCTTAAGAAAAGAATCATCTAGCCAAGTCTGCCTATAATGATTTTCACATGCTTTAAATAGGTATAAGCAGATATAATGGAAGTGTCAGATGAGACTATTTCCCTAGTTAGTCTTTAAAAGTCAATAAGCAGAAGCAACTGGGTGGCTTGGTTGGTTGGGTGTCTGACTCTTGATTTCTGCTCCGGTCATGATTTCAGGAAGATGAGATAGAGTCCCAAGGAAGGTTTTGCACTGGGTGTGGAACCTGCTTATGATTCTCTCCCTGCCCCTCCCCTGGTGCCCACTCACCCCCAACTCTTGCTCTCTGTCTCTCTCTCAAAAAAGCCAATACATATTCCAGCAAAATTCATATACTTGCTCATCTTTTTTTAAAAAAAGATTTTATTTACTTATTCATGAGAGACACAGAAAGAGGCACAGAGACACAGGCAGAGGGAGAAGCAGGCTTCATGCAGGGAGCCCAATGTGGGACTCAATTCCGGAATTCCAGGATCATGCCCTGAGCCAAAGGTAGCCGCTCAACCGCTGAGCCACCTGGGCGTCCCCACTCTTGTTTTTGTTTGTTTGTTTGTTTGTTGTTTTTTAAAGGTGGTGAAGTAAGGAAGTGAATTAGAGACTATTATTTATTTAAAAACCATTCATTCTACAAATATTTATCCACTATGTACCTGGCACACAATCTAAGTGAATGTATCATTTTCTTATGCTAATAATGGAAATTAAGTAAGTTTTGGCTAACATACCAGTGGCAATACCAAGCATACCTGAGCATACTTGAAACCCCAAATACTGGTTGTTTTAGAACATTTTTTTTAGATCAACTAAGGCACTTTCAGAAATATTCATGCCACGGACGCCTGGGTGGCTCAGCGGTTGAGCATCTGCCTTTGGCTCAGGGCGTGATCCTGGAGTCCGGGATCTAGTCCCACATCAGGCTTCTTGTGGGGAGCCTGCTTCTCCCTCTGCCTGTCTCTCTCTCTCTCTCTCTCTCTCTCTCTGTCATGAATAAATAAATAAAATCTTAAGAAAAAAGAAATATTCATGCCAAATGCAATAGATAAAATTCTCTTAAGTAATTTTATCAGAATTAAATTAAACAGTGTCATTAATGTTTAGAGATGTTGTAAAGAGTGAGATGATTATGCCTGGAAAAAAAATGGGGGAACTAGATGGAAAAGCGGTGGTTGAGAGTAGAGGATGGAGGAAATGGACGCTGGAGTGGAAGAAGCAAAAAGACCTAAAGGAATAGAAAGCTAACTGTAAACCTGGTCACATCACTTGTTCACTCAAAAACCTTCAAATGCTAAGACCACCACCGATGGTCTTCTACCAAATAGCTGTTACTCTTCCCTTCCCTCCTTGCAAATAGAAGTTACTATCACAAAGGGTGAAAATGCCAGATACTACACAGTTTCCCAACATTTAGTCCAGCTATGTGATTCCCTGTGACTGGGTTCTGGCTAATGAGAACTGGGGAATTCCAATAGAAGATTCTGGAAAAGACTTTCTTCTCTATTTGCACAGACTCTACCTACCTTTTCCAGGCCATTGAATATAACTGTGTAAGGATGTGATGCTTGGAATTGCTGCAGTTTTATGGGGGCTAGAAGAGGAGATATCATGGGACCATAAGAAGGGGTGTCAAATACATTGAGAATGGCAGAGTGAAAAGATGAACCAACCCAAGAACCACACTTCTCATTATGTGAAATATTAAAAAGTTTTCCCTGTTTAAGTACTTCCCTTTTATTTATTTTTATTTTAAAAATATTTATTTATGTATTTATTCATGAGAAACATAGAGAGAGGCAGAGACATAGGCAAAGGAAGAAGCAGGCTCCTGCAGGGAGCCTGATGTGGGACTCGATCTGAGGACCCCGGAATCACTACCTGAGCCGAAGGTAGATGCTCAACCACTGAGCCACCCAGGTGTCCTTGTTTAAGTCCCTTTTAGTCAAGTTTTTTGTTGCTACCTGTAGCTGAAAACATTCTAATGAATATACTTTATTATTGCCTTAGATAAAGCTGAAATTATTTCCTATAACTTATAAAGGTTTTAAAATCTGAATAATCTGGCACCTTTACCTTTCTAAGCTAGTCTCTCACTTTTGTATTCTTCCTTTTTTTTTTTTTTTTTTTTAAGTTTATTTACCATCTTTAGTAATCTCAATACCCAACATGGGGCTTGAACTCATGATCCTGGAGATCAAGAGTCACATGTTCTTCTGACTGAGCCAGCCAGGCACTCCTCTTCATTTTTTTTTTTTTTTTTTAATTCTAGTCAAACGTCCTCTCTCTTCTTCTCAAGCTAGTTTCTAGTGGAACCTTTTCCACTCCTACCATTCCTGCTTTACTGCTTACCTATTAGGACTTGGTGAAATGTCACATCCTCCTAGAAGCCTCTACTTATTGACCACCCAGAGTATGCAGTTGCCACATTTATGATGTCCCTAGATATCTGAACTTCCATAGTTAGAGCACATATTCCACTTTATCATAACTGCTTAAAAAATTGGCTAATGCAAGTCGGGTTTGTGTCTCTCTTGTTTATTACTGAATCTTAAGAATCTACATGGCACCTAGCAATCATATCTGTGGAACACATGAATGGGGTGCAGGATATTAGAAGCAAAATAATTTCAAATATAAATTAGAAAAGGCAAACATCTGATTAGAAAAATGCACAAAGACATGATGGGCAAATGGCTATAAATAGATGAAAAGATGGTCAGCTGCTGTAACAATCAAGAAACACAAAATAAAAGAATAATATTTCAGGGTGCCTGGCTGGCTATTGGTAGAGCATGAGACTCTTGATCTTGGGTTCATGAGTTCAAGCCTCATGTTGGGCGTAGAACTTATTTAAAAACAAATAAATAGGGATCCCTGGGTGGCGCAGCGGTTTGGCGCCTGCCTTTGGCCCAGGGCGCGATCCTGGAGACCCGGGATCGAGTCCCACATCGGGCTCCCGGTGCATGGAGCCTGCTTCTCCCTCTGCCTGTGTCTCTGCCTCTCTCTCTCTCTCTGTGACTATCATAAATAAATAAAAACTTAAAAAATAAAAAATAAATAAATAATGATGTGCCTGGGTGGTTCAATCCGTTGAGCATCAGACTCTTGATTTCAGCTTAGGTCATGACTCAGGGTAGTGAGATTGAGCCCTACGTTGGGCTCTGTGCTGAGCGTGAAACCTGCTTAGCGTTCTGTCTCCCTCTGCTTCTCCCCCACTCACATGTGCTCTCTCTCTTGCTTAGATAAATAAGTAAACAAACAAATGTACAAAAAAAGTAATATTTTTCACCTGTAGATTGGCAAAATGGACAAAGGTTTCTCCCATTTTGGAAAGGCTGCAGTGAAATAGGTACTCTCATATACATTGTAGGAGCAAGTGTAAATTGTATAAGCTTTCTAACCATAAATATCAACACTTAAACTCACCTACCATCTAACCTAGTACTTTATTGAGAATGTATTATAAGAAAATAATCGGGCAATGTACAAAGATGTTTGTACATGGATGTTCACCACAGCATTGCTTAACACTAAAAAACTGTAAGCAGCTTAAATGGACTCCCATACAGAACTTGGGCACGCACACTGGAATTCTACAAAGCTTTAAAAAAGATGAGATGGCAGCCTCCGTGGCCCAGCGGTTTAGCGCCGCCTTCAGTCCAGGGCATGATCCTGGAATCCTGGAGACCTGGGATCGAGTCCCACACCAGGTTCCTTTCATTGAGCCTGCTTCTCCCTCTGCCTGTGTCTCTGCCTCTCTCTCTGTGTGTCTCTCATGAATAAATAAATAAAATCTTTAAAAAATAAAATAAATAAAATAAATAAAAATGGAAAAACTGAGCTGTCTCAATATGGATAAATGTTCATAAGACATGTTCAATTCAAAAAGCAAGTATAGAGTATTATTAAATAACAATGCCATTTAAAATACATGTTAAATATCAAATTTAAAACCATTAAACCAATTGATAAATCGGTTGAAACAAATCATCCAAAGAACACCTTGGACCAAGATGAACATATCCAGCCACTAGTTTTGAATCTTTTCAATCAGAGAATGTTCACTTTACATTCACAACAATCAATCATACTAAAAAAAGGCACAAGTTGTAAAGTGAGCCACTTAGGGTAAAATGATGGCAATGGTTAGGATTACTGGGACCTGAAATTTACACACACACACACAAAGATCTGGTTTGCAACTTTATAGTCACCAATGTTTATCTCACCGAATTAGTCTTATTTTTTGCCTCTTAAAAATTTATGGATTTATTATACTTTAGCTGATTTGATAAGATTCTTCTCATATGAAGAGAAATAAACTAATAAAAATGAAGAAATGCTTGTTTTTCTTTTTCCTGTTGGATAGTCCCAAAAAGAAGGGAGAAATTTAAGATGTTAACTGAAAAATAAAATGTAGGGAAAAAAAAGAGGAATCTGGGTGCAAACCACATCTTCCATCAAGCTTCCAGGTAAGAGCCCCATTTTCACTGTCATCTGTGAGGTGCCAGCTGGTGTCAAGCCTTGGGTCTTTGGGGGATTCCTCAGTGTATGGTTGCTTCTCAGTTTTTTCCCATCAGACTTAGGATTGAGCTTCTCGGTATTTATCTATAGGCTTTGAGGCTACCCAAACTGGCTGCTGTTTTCTTTCATTCTCTTTATCCTTATTAGTTTATGCCTTAAAATAATGACGATGACAACAACAAATACTTTTCATGTTTCTATGAGAGATTTTGGAACACAGTGGATAGAAATGTGTAGGGGCGCCTGGGTGGCTCAGTAGATTAAGCATTGGATTTGGGATTTCAGCTCAAGTCAAGATCTCAGGTTCCTGGGATGGAGCCCTATGGCAGACTCTGCAGTCAGCACGGAGTCCTGGAGAGTCTCTCCCTCTGCCCCTCCTCACACACACACACACACACACACACATACACAAACACACGTACTCTAATCTAAAATAAATAAATCTTAAAAAAGAAAAAGAAAAGAAATGCGTATGTGTAGCTTGCCATCTTAAAACAATAAAATGTGACAATCCATGTAAAATTTGGATCACGGTCCCCTGGTCAATGCTTTCAACTGCTAGTATTTATATTAGTGGGCTTGTTCTCTTATATCTGACTACTTGGTCTATTTTCTGGCAAGTCTTTCTCCTTGTCCTGTCTCAGCATAAATATTTCCAAAGATTCTACTCTCTGAAGCTAAAACTCACTTATGATTTCAATTTGGATGGTGCCCAAATATATACATTATCTCCTATTTCTTCTGGCTGATCATTTTCCAACCATTAGCGTAATTCTGACACTAACAAATCTCATATGCCTGATACTGAGCTCTGTATCTATCCATACAACCAGGTCTTCTCCTTTGAATATCTCTTTTTCTTTTTTTCTTTCTTTTTGGAATTGGCATCACCAAATCCTTGAAGTCTTAAAACCTGGCTGTTAGTTCAAATGCCTTATATTCCTTTACCCTCTACATTCAATCATTTGTCAAATTATGTAGCTTCCCCTTTGGGAATGGCTTTCATTTCCACATCCTTTTTACTGCTTGTCTAGTGGAAAAAAAATATACGTTATTCAAATCTACTTCATTAGCCATTAAGATCTCTTTCTAAAGGGCAATTCTTAATGATGACCTAATGAAGTCCTCAGCCTTACCTTCTAACCCTCACTTACGGTCTCTCCACATTCCAGACAAGTTAGACTACAGTAGACATTAAAAAATGTTAAATTTAGCATTTGACCTTTGATTGTTTATAAGTGACTTTCCAAAAGGCTGGAGGCATTGCTAATTATTATTTTCCTGAAGCACAACTTCAAGTTACATATGCTATAAAGTTGGTGACAGGAAAAGTCACTTAATTATAAGAGTGCCTTGCCATCTGCCCCACAGCCACACCTCACTCTGGCCTTATTGATTTCTATTTATCCTCATTGTAGTCAGCAAATTTTATTAAAGTTCTGAGGGACTATCTATATTTTTCCACTTTACTGTTTCCCAGAAGGAAGAGTCTTATGCTAGGAATGGCATTTGTGATTTTTGTTTTATAGATAGAGCTCTTGCATCAGGGGTTACTCTCCTTGCTTATCCTTGAGAATGCCCAGGGCTTTCTGGTTTCCAGAGCCTTGCTTTCTTGTTCCCTATGCCAGTGATTTCATTATATGTTGCTACATAAGTAACCTCCCTCAAACCCGGTGGCTTAAAAGGATAATCATTAATTTGCTCAGAAGAGTGTTTACAGTTTGGTCAGGATTCTGACATAACAGCTTGTCTCTGTTTCATGTGGTGTCAGCTGGGGTGGCTCAGGAGGGAGGACCTACCTCCAAGATGGCTCACTAATAAGGCTGGCTGCTGGTGCTGGCTGTTGCAGGGAGCTCAGATGAAGCTGTGGGTGGTGGGGTTTGGGGAGATGGCTAGGGCTTGACTTTCTCCCATGTAGGCCTCTCCAGGTAGCTGCTTGGGATTTCTCATTACATGAAAGACAGGTTCCAAGAGGAAGGAGGCAGAAACTGCCAGAATTTTCTAGTGCCTGGGCTCAGAGCTCCCAGAATGTCATTTCCTCCACACTCTATTCATCAAAGCAGAAACAGGCCCAGCTCAGATTCAAGGGGAGGGCACATAAGCTATAACTCTTGATGGCAAGAGGGGCATGCACATACAAAAAGGTGAAATTATGGGGGGGGGAGGGCTGTGTTTGAAGACTAGCTATGCCATTTACCTAGTAGCCACAGCAATACATGTCCCCCACCCCAATGTGAAAAATACATTTATCTCCTCTCCAAAGTTATGAAAATATCCATCCTATTGTGAACATCAGTTCACAGTCTAGGACAGGGGTGAGCTAACCACAGCCTGAGGTCCAAACCCGACTTGTGGACTACTTTTGTACAGCCCCTGTGATAAGAATGGTTTTATATTTTTAAAGGGTTATAAAAAAACAAAACCAAGAAAATGTGAGAACAATTATAAACATGACCTGCAAAGCCTCAAATATTTACTATCTGGTCCCATACAGAAAAGGTTTGCCAACCTCTGGTCTAAACCATGAGCTTCTAAACGGGGTCTAAGGGCAGATGTGGCTCCTTGAGTGTCATTCCTTTACTATGGCTCCTCAGACATGGATCCTCTTGATCTGAAGACCAGTGAACTAAAGAGACAAAGTATATGTTTCTCTCACACACCCAACATCTAATGGTAAGGTAGGGACAGAAAACCAATAATAGACACCCCCATTCAAAAAGGGAATGAAACAAGATGGACATGGAAAGTGGCCCATAGCAATTCTGAAATCAGACTGGGCAAATGATGTCAGTTCCTTTTTTTTTTTTTTTTTAAGATTTATGTATTTATTTATTTTATATATAGAGAGAAAGAGAGTGAGCAGGGAGAGGAGCAGAGGGGGAGAGGGACAAGCAGACTCCACTCTCAGCACAGAGCCTGATGCAGGGCTTGATCTCATGACCCTGAGATCATTACCTGAGCTAAAACCAAGAGTTGGATGCTTACTCACCTGAGCTACCCAGTTCCTTAATTTGGCCCACTCCTTCTCTTTGGAAATGATTTTCAGGGGCTTTTTGCTCCATCTCAGTCATCTCCCCTTTTGGAAACAGCCCATAATTGCAGATGAGTAGCTTCCTCAACCTGCTTTCTGCCTGTGAAATTGAAGCTCCAGAGGCCTCTTTTCATCACACACAGCCTCTTTGGCTGTGCAAACTAGTCAAAATCCCTTAAAAGCCATAGGTTTCTTATACTTCAGGTTTTTTTTTTTTAATTTTTTTTATTTATTTATGATAGGCACGCAGTGAGAGAGAGAGAGAGAGGCAGAGACACAGGCAGAGAGAGAGGCAGGTTCCATGCACCTGGAGCCCGACGTGGGATTCGATCCCGGATCTCCAGGATCGCGCCCTGGGCCAAAGGCAGGCGCCAAACCGCTGCGCCACCCAGGGATCCCTATACTTCAGGTTTTAATCAACTCCTTTTGGGAGAAGCCATACTCCCATTTCTTTCCATGGGAGGCCCTTCTCTGCATTGAGTCAGTGTGAGATTTTGTGGGCAATACCATCCAGATTCTTAGAAGCTCTGCTATCTAGCTGAGAGGATCTATGAGGTACCACCTTAAATCTTTCTGAGTTATCAGTTTATCTATTGTTGCATACCAAGTTATCCAAACAGAATGGCTTAAGATAGCAATCTGTCATTATTTCACAGTTTCTGTTGGTGAGAAATCCAAGGTTCTGCTTAGTGGGGTCCCTTTGCCTCAAGGTCTCTCTCAAAGGCTGGAACCAAGGTGTCAGCTCAGGCTACCATAACAAAATAACCTAGTTTTGGATAGTTCTTGGGAAGTCCAAGATCAAATTGCCAGCCATTTTTGTTCTTGGCGAGGGACTTCTTCCTGGCTTGTAGATGGCTACCTTTGCAGTGTATCCTCATATGGTAGAAAGCAGAAACCCTGATGCCTCTGTATCTCTTAGAAGGGCACGAATCCCAACCTAGGGGTTCTACCCTCATGACCTCATCTAAACTTAATTACCTCCCAAAGGCTCTAACACCATCACACTAGAGATAAGGGCTTCATACTATGAATACAAACATTCAATCCATAAGAGGTCTCCTTTAAGACTGTGCTTAGGGAAGATCCACTTCCAAGTTTGCTCACATGGTTGTTGGCAGGATTCAGTCCCTTGTGAGTTGTTGGACTGAAAGTACCATTTCCTTGCTGGCACTTGGATGGAAGCCTCCACTGCTCCTTGTCACATGGACCTCTCTGTAGGGCCACCGGTATCATAGTAGCTGGCTTCCACCAAAGGCAGTAAGTGACAGAGCAAAGAGAGGGTGTGTAAAAAGAGAGCCATGGTGTCCCTGTAATCTAATCTTGAAAGTGATATCCATCACTTTTGCCATACTCTATGTATTACACAAGGGCTTGAATACCAGGAAGTGGGCATCTTTGGGGGCCATGGTAGAGGTTGTCTACCACAGGCTCTTCCAGCTATACTTTTGTCTTGAACTTCACCTAAGGCCATATTTTCCCTGATAGCACCCTGGATCTGACCTTGTCCCTAAAGCCATTTCTATTTTTGAGAGTTTTGTCCTCTGGAGAAGCTAGGAATAACAGTTTTATTTCATACCCAGCAAGTCCTGGCTTCTTTATGCGTCCTCTAAATTCAGATTGAAAATAGAACAATTCCCTTTTGGGGGGGCTCATCTCACTTCTCTTGTACTATATCATAAGCATCTGAAAGAAATTCTTCAACCTTTTTAACACCTATCCAGATATGTCCTTAGCCAGATCCACATGTTCATTCGGTATCTTTTCTATCTTTCATGTAAACGGCAAGCTAGTTTAGCTAACTGTTTTTCCAACAGATAAATGGAGTCCCCCTCTCTCCAGCCTGTAATAACAATACTCACTGCCCCCTTAGTCATGCTCTTCACTAGTAGACTCCTCAAAGTTTTCCCAGCTTCCATCTTATACCTGGTCCAAAGCCACTGCCACATGTTCTAGGTTTCTATACACTGGGACCTCACCTCTAGGTATGCATTACGTTTCAGTTCTCTATTGCTATATAAGAAAACGGCCTAAAACTTAGTGTTTTAAAACAATAGCATTCACTTTTTTGCTAACAATTTTGCAGTTTGGGCATGACTCTGAGAGCAGCTCATGTCTCTTCCGTGTGGCGTCAGCTGGGGCAGCTCCACTAGGGCTGGAGTATCCACTTCCAACAGAACTCACTCAGAAGGCTGGCAATTGGTACCAGCTGTCTGCCGAGAGCTCAGCTGGAGCTGTGAGTCTGGGACCTAATTCTCTTCCACGTGGACCTCTCCACGTGGCTGCATGGGCTTCCACAGATGATTAGAGGGAAGTGATTGCATCTCACAACTATTTAGGGGGTAAAAATCAAGAGGACGTTGCACAACGATGTGAGTTACTTCATGGTACTGAACTGTGCACTGCAGAACGGTAAATACAGTGCTTTGGGTTTTTTTTTTAAGCCACAAAACCTAATAAATAAAATCAGAGGAGGATGTTGATGGCCTAGAGATGGGTGGGGCTGGAGAGACAGATGTCAAAGAGGACAAAACCCCCCAAAATAGCCTCTGGCCCTGAGACCTTTCTGGGTTGAGTAAAGGATGAAGCATTAACAGGTAGTCATAACAGGTAGTCACAACGCATAGTAGATACTTTAGCTTTGTGCTGCAGGGCTAACACAGGTACCAAAGCCATGCCATGCAAACTACCTTAGAATAGAGCTTTAATGTCTGCAATTCCCAGAGACAAACACTGAGAATGTCATTATAGGTTTGGGTTTTTTGTTGTTTTTAAAGACGTTATTTATTTATTCATGAGAGACACACAGAGAGAGGCAGAGACATAGGCAGAGGGAGAAGCAGGCTCCCTGGGGGGAGCCCGGATGTGGGACTCAATCCCTAGACCCCAGGATTACTCATGACCTGAGCCAAAGGCAGATGCTTAACCACTGAGCCACCCAGGTGCCCCTAGGTTTGAGCTTTCTTAAAGCAAGCCTCCAAACGAATACTGCCAGAGAAACAGAGATAAGTAATAAAACTACAGGTGCATACAATATTCCCCCTTTCAAGCATGTGACCTTTTAGGCTAGAAGCAGTATGGTCAAGTGGTGGGCAGGGAGAAAGCAGATGTTTCATGGTCATTAACCCTATTTTTCTAGGATGTAAAAATCCCTTTGTTGCTTTATAAGGAGTAGTCTGGAAACTAGTGCTACTGAGATCTTACTTTTGAAACTTTCTTTCTTTAAAGTAGCAAACAGGTCATAAAGATCATTTATATCCTGAATGATTTCTTTTACTGAGGTTTTATAAACAGCTAAAGTCTATTTACAGATTTCCAGTGGGTTTGTTGGTAATGTATAGCCTTGTTTTCTTCAAAGTAAGCCTACACCATTTTTCATGGAAAGGACAGAAAACGGAGTCCCTCTTTTCATGGTGTATTTACCCTCCTCCTTATATACTTTTCTGAAAACACCTTGAATTTCATGCTCATCACTGATACATATCCTAGTCCTCCCTGCTGTATTGTTAACTGTCTGGTATGTTAGGTGACTGAGTGGTGCAATTTTCTTTTCTTTTTTTTTTTTTTAAGATTTTTTTATTTGTTTATGAGAGACTCGGAGAGAGAGGCAGAGACATAGACAGAAGGAGAAGCAGGCAGGGGAGCTGATGCGGGACTTGATCCCAGGACCCCAGGATCATGACCTGAGCCAAAAACAGATGCTCAACCACTGAGCCATCCAAATACCTGCAATTTTATTTATTTTTGAAATCTCATCAGTTGTCTCATTCTGAGCAAGCTCTCTATCTAGGTGGGTCTCCCCTGCAAAATAATGCCTAAAGACTACTACCATGAATCTGCCTAGTGTCCTTGTGGTGGCTCCCTATGCTGAGACACTTCCACTTATTCAGTCCCTCCTGCAGGGGCTTTGTAAAGATGTGATGTCATTCAAGGCTGAAAATCAATCTCTGATAAGACTGTGTTCATTTATTCAAAAATATTCACCGAGAGCCTACTATGTGTTAGGCACTGTCTAGATATTGGGGACACAACGATCAAATCAGACAAAGATCTTCTTCTAGCCCTTATTTTTTTTTTTATGCCAGATGTCTTTGACTTTTAACAATGGACAAAGTGCTGGCAAAAGAATCAGGTTCTACATTTGGAATTAGGCCACATTTCCCTGGACGGAGGTAGCAGCAGCATCCTGGAATCATACAGCACCTTCCACCGACTCGTAAGTGGAGTCTGACTGGAATCATCAATGACTAGATCAACTGTCACTTTTCTTGGGCCTTTGCCAGGCTCCAGCAAGACAATATCTTTCTGTGGAGTGTATTCAGTACCTGGCAATGGCCCAGGAGGGCAAAGGGCCTGTGTTTATTGGTGGCGCAGGGGCCCAAGACCACCACGCAGCCATTGCTCAGGAACACATTGCCCCCTCGTGGTTCTTTACGTAATTGAGGGAGGGACTGGGATTGGAAAGGCTCTCCAAATTTCCAGATTAATCGTGGTGGCCTTTGCCTCTTCTGAACTTCCATTGCAAGTTCAACAGTTTCTTGGTTTATTTTCATCCAGGATACGCTTTCCTCCCATCCCCCCCACAGAGGCACATGACATCCTGACAGCAATTAAACCTATTTATCAAAAGCTTCAGACTTCCCCCACCCCCAACCCAAGAAAACCCCAGTAAGTGAATGCAAGAATTACCACTCTGTTTTTCTTCACAACGCTCGTCACACAAGTATTTTCTCTGCTTTCTGCAATTTGAACCAGGATCGCTGATCATGTGGCCATGGAGTTGTTTTGGGTGTCTCGTCTCCACAACACCAGTTAAAACTCCCTAGAAGCAGGAGCCTTATCTTCACCCCCACCTCCACCCCACCCCCAGCAGCACTTAAACCAGTACAGGGTGAAGAATGTCTGGCGGGGAGGGGGGAGAGCAGAGAAAGATAAACAGTGAAGCGAGCAAATAAATAGAAGTTGTGATTGGTATTGTGCTGGAAAGGAACAGCATGTCGTGTGAGAGAATTCCTGGGCGTGGGAAGTGAGGGAGAATCTTCTGATAGAGGCCCTTTTAAATTTATGTGTTTATGATACAGGAATGGAGAAGCTCTCTATGGCCCCGGGAAAATGGAAATTTCCTTAATAATAATGCTAGTTTCCCTGTTCTGTAAACTTACACCGGGCAGGAATGAGTGCTGGGTGCTCTAGCTCTACCAACCTATAATCTCCTCTAATTACAACCCCCCTGGGAGGTAACTATAACTACTCCCATTTCGCAGGTGAGGAAACGGAACCCAGGCAGTCCTCTGGCGCGTGGTGCTTAAACAGGTACTGGGTGCCCCCCTCCCAGAATGCTGAGCCCTTTTTCTTCCTTAAGGGGCTTTGACCCTCCGAAGATCATCTGGGTTGGCCTCCAGCTCGGCTCGCCGTGAGCAACAGTCACTTAGCCAACAAGTATTTATTGAGTGCCTACTGTATACCCGGTAGCGTATTTAACTAGCCGTGGGATTATCAAGGTAAACAAGGACACGGTGAGGCTGGCGTTGCGTTGTGGGGAGGCTCCCCCGGAAGGGTGAGGGAGGCAGGCAGGTAAGCAATTCCAGGACGGTCTGCTGAGGGCCGAGAGAGGGGCCTGAGCAGAGGGGGGCGCGAAGCCTAGCAGAGGGCGAAGGCCGGGGCTGAGAGCCTGGGAGGGCCCGGCGTGGGAGGTGGGTTTGAAGCTGCGCCCTGGAAACGCCGGCCCCGAGCCGGCTGCCCCCGGACCTCGCTCGTTCTCTCGCATCCTGTCATTTCGAGCTGCCAAGTAGGAAGGGAGGAAATAGGTCTGAGCCGGTGCTGCAGAGGCAGGGCAGGCTGAGCGACGGGGGCGCGATCCCCACGGCGGTAGCCCACGGCGCGTCCCGGGCGTCGCGCGGGCCCGGCCCGGCGCCCCGAAGCCCCTCTCCAAGCGGGCGCGCACCGCCGCGCGAGCTCGCCAGCTCCGGGGGCCCCCGGGGGCCGGGGAAGCGGGAGGACCTGGCCTCCCTCCCTCGTCCGCCTCGGCCCCTGCCCTCCGACCTCCCGCCGAGTCGGGGGGCTGGGGTCGGCCGCTTCCGCCCGCCGCCCCCCGCCCCTCCCCGGCGCGCGCCATCCGGCCGCGGGCGGCCCCTCCTCCCGAGGGGGGCTTCTGCGTCCCGCGTCCCGTCCCTCCGGGCTGAAGCCGGCAGCCCACGTCTAGGGAGGGCGGAGGGAGGAGGGGGAGGAGGAGGAGGGGGAGGGGGAGGAGAGAGGGGAGGGAGGAGGGCGAGAGAAAGGGAGCTGCTTGGATCCCGTACTTCTCAGAGCCTGCCTGGAGCGCGCACTCAGCGGCTCTCCGGGTCCCAGCGTCCCAGCCGCGCCCCGCACCTCCTCCTCCTCCTCCTCCTCCTCCTCCTCGGGTCTGGGCACCCCTCGCCCCCTCCCTCCGGCCCCCGCCAGGCTCGGGCAGCGGCCGCCCCCAGCCCCGACGCGGCCACATCCCCAACTCTCTGGGCTCCCTCCTGGGACGCGCGCCCGCGCCCCATCCTTTCTTCCTTCCTTCCTTCCTTCCCTCGCGCCCGCCCGCCCGCGCTCTCCAGGTCTCCCTCCCGGTCCCGATTGTCTCCGTCCCCGCCGGCCCGCGCCTCGCCCTGCCCCGTGTCTCCCGCGCACTTCCTGGGTCGCCTCGCCTCGCCTCGCCTCGCCGCGGAGCCCGAGCCGCCGCTGCCCCGGCTCCAGCCCCCGCAGCCCGCGGCGCCCGCCCGAGGGAGCCCCGGCGCCCGGGGAAGGGACAAGCGGGCGAGCGCGCCCTCGCCCCAGCCCCGCGCCCCAGCCCTGCCCGGCGAGGAAGGACCGGGAAGATGAACAACGGCGGCAAAGCCGAGAAGGAGAACACCCCGAGCGAGGCCAACCTTCAGGAGGAAGAGGTACCGGGGGGCTCGCTGCGGCGGGGGCACGACCTGGGCGCCGCAGTCCGGGGTCTGGGCACGGCCCTCGCCGCGACCTGTGGCCCCGGGCCGGGGGGGGGGGCGGGGGCGGGGGGGGTCTCTTCGCAGAGCGCGTTTCTAAAGTTGCGTAACTTTGAGGACTTTTCGGAGTTTGCTAAGTATAATGCTCAGCTTTGTCTGCGTGGGATTTTAAAAGCGGAATCGAGAGCTGACTCCCGGGTGACCTCCGGTTCCTGGGACCCAGAGGGTCGGGACCGAGTCTGCGACCGGGGCTGGGAGTGGGGGGTGTTTGTGCGTGCGGCGTGAGGAAGGAAGGAACTCGGGGAAAGTTCTCGGCGGGGAGACACCTTCAGTTCCCTGCCCCCTCCCCCTCCCTTTTCAGTGTTAAAAGTTCTCGGTGAGATCTCTTTCCAGCTGAGGCATTCTGGATTAATAGATAACTCATCAGCTGCATTCTTCTCTGATGAGTCAAAGACCTCGAATCTGGGTGATTAGGGTTTGTAAATTTTAGGGGCGATGCGGCTGGGGTGGGGTGGGGGAAGCCGAATAAAAGAGTTTGAGAGTTTACAACTCGCCAAGAGATCATCTTGGCTGTTTTAATAGCACTTTGACTCCTGAGCGTGAATTTTATGTGGTGCGTCCGTAACAAAGTTAAAAACGTTGCGGCGGCGGAGCGTTCCTTGGGGTAGAAACCCCATTTATCCGTGGGAGGGAACACCTGAACGGACGGTTTCAGAATTTTGTAGTTAGGATATTTGTGGTATTCTTTCAAGTGGCTTTGTTCCTGCAGGTATGTTACCTGGAGTCCAAGAAACAGTACATGTTTCGCCTGCTTTTTAAGTTCTCCCATAGCTGAGTTCTTAAACGTCCTAAAAAGAGCTTGAGTGTGTATGTGCAAGGAAGTATGCACCTAGATAGTAGGACTTGTGAGGCATTATTTAGAGGGATTGTATTCCAGCATATAAGGCTAACAGAATGGCAAACTAATTCTAAAGCGGTCAAGATGTTGAGATTATTCTGGAGATAATCTGTTGCGTGCAAACTAAGATTCCGATAGTGAAACCAAACGTTGGGGGAGGATTTAATTAGTACTGTGAGACCTCGGCACATAGTCCACTTGTGAAAAGGGAACTATTTATATGAAGATGGAAGGACCTAAGACCATGTAAGTCCATGCAAAACACAAGATTTTACTTCTAGCACGTTTGTATGGGGCAACCCGCCTGACTTGCAGTAAGCTGAAAATTGCCTTCACACCTGAAGATAATTGCGCATTTTATTATAAACTAATTTGAAAAAGGTTATTTACATGCTAGTTCTTTACAACCACTGACATGCCTCTTTTCAAAGAGGGGGGAGACCTGAATTGCAAGTTCCACTTTTGGTCTTGTTCTTACTGGCTGCTTTGCTATTTATTTTCCCTACCCTTGAGATAACATGTAAAAAAATGACAAGTGTGCTCCTTTAAGGACTTGTTATACTTAACTAATTCACCTAACACACCAATTGCTTCAGAAACCTTTTTATTTTACTTAAATGGGCAATCTATTTATTTCTAAGGGTAAGAATGTATTGTGTGAAACCATCTTTTTCTGCTTGCCTAGTTGAGAACACTTGTAAATGGAAAAAGTTAATCAGGCAAACCAGAAGCTTTTTTTTTTTTTTTTCTTTTTTTTGCTTTTGTAGGTAGCAAAAGAGGTGTACGCGTTCCAAAACCATAACCTACTTAACTTGATACAATTAGAGAAAAATCACATTTCTTTTACTTAACCCATCTCAGCCTCATAGCCCCCAGGACTGGTGGTGTCGGCCCTGGTCCTGGGTCCCCTTAATGTGTGAAGCTTTCCATTGGAGTTGGAAGTACAGTTACTGCTTCTTAACCTGTTCTGTTGCCCTGACAATGTTCCTCTTCCGGAGGGAATGGCATGTGGCTCTGTGGTGTATCAGTTTTGGCAAGACAGCTCTTTTAAAGGTAAGAGGACAGGAAGATTTGAGAACCCACGTCGTGTAAGAGGTAGAGGATAAAGACAGATACACCACGAAGAGAGAGGGTTTATAATGTTAAAGATTCAGGAAAAGAAAGGAAATAGGCCTGGAGTGATCCAGGTAGTTTTCCTCTAATTCCCTGTTTTGAGTATGTTTTTTTTTTTTTTTTTGATAAACTCTAACCTCTTTTTTTTTTTTTTCTTCTTCTAACTCTGAAAGCCACAAGTAAAATAAATATGGTATCTGGTGAGTCCCCATTAATGTACTCAGCATCATACAAAACCACTGCACTGGACCCTTTCCCTGCCCACCCAGTGATCAGCAATTTGTTCTCAAACACATTTAAAAGCTTTGGCTGAGGACTCCAGTAAACAGAACACACACATATAAAATGTATATACACATAATGACAGAAAAATGTGTTTTGTTGTAGTTTCTGGTGGCCATTGAGCTGACTTGGAAAAACAAGTCCAATCATCATTAAGAGAAAATAGTTTATTTCCTAGAACATCAGGGCAATTTAGGCTTTCTCTACCACTTCATAGAATCTGAGGGTTTTTTTTTTCCTCTATTTTTAAAAAATAGGTTCCTTTTATCTTCCAGTACATTTTAGCCCTGTTTGAGAGCTTTTAAAGGTTACTCTGAAATAATTGATACTGAAACACTTATTTGGTTCCAACTGTACAAACTGAACAGTCCAGGATTTAGAATTTCTGCAGCTTTTTGGGGGTTGGATGTTTGAGAACTTGGACAGGACATAGACTTCTGCTTTGGAGAGTATTTAAAGCTTTGAGGAAAAATTTTTAAGATTTGACTAGTTAACTGTAAGAGATAATACATCTGGCTTTCTAGCTTGTAGTGTGCTATACATGTGTGTTTCTCTGCAAGATGTCCCTTTAAAGAAAAACCAGTTGTCAGAATCTTACTGGGATCTGAGATTTATAGGGCTTATGTATAGGGTGTTAGATAATTTCTAACATCATTTTAGTTGATAAAATCCTAGAATTTTTCATCTAACTTTGGACTAGTCAGTATCCTCTTTAAATGCTTTTGGCAGTTTATACTGAACCAGACTTTATTAATATTAATATGTATATAACAGACTTGTTGAGATTTACATATCGACTTTTTCTATCTGGGAGTAGATAGAAAATTATTTTTGGTTACTTATTTTTCAAAATAGATTTTTTTTTTATTTGAAAGGAGATATGTAGTTTGGCTTTGTCTTTACTTTTATCCAGGTCATTGAGTATTTTTCAGGTTGATCACAAATCCTTTCTAAGAGGTGTTTTATTATGTTGAAGCACGAATGGTAAATAGCAACTTTTCCTTAAATTGACTTGAGCCTTTTTGTACTTAAAACTGGAAAAGCAAAAAAACTTGGCATTGTTGGAATATTGACTGAAAAGATGTTTGGCAGATGTTGGGCAAGAATCATGTAAAGTTGATTCTTTACAAGCTAATACAAATCTTTACCTCCCTTTTCTTTTAAAGTGCTTAGTGGGGCGCCTGGCTGGCTCAGTTGAAAGACCATATGACTTTTGATCTCAGGGTCATGAGTTTGAGCCCCTCAAACCCAATCTCAATTGGGTTAGAGATAACTGAAAAATAAAAAATCCTGAAAAAATGCTTCATAATCTTGCTCCAATATTGGGGTCAAGAAGAAAACGGTTTCCTCCAATTGGCCCACAGAAAGGGTACCAGGTCCTTTTGATGTGGCAACCTCAGATTTTTCACTTGGGCGTTAAGTTTAATCTACCTTATGACTTGGGCAGAGTACAGAAAGTTCTATATGGCTCAACCATGTCTGGAGTCTGTTATTCCAAATTAAATCTAACACAACAAAACTATTTTGGCCTTGGTGATAGTGTTTTAAAAAGAAGGCACAGTAACTTCTTAGTGAGATGTAAAAGAGCACTGCAAATAAGGCATGTGCTCCTAAGCTGTTTTTCCAGCAGCGGTTTTAAAATTTCGCTCATGAACCCTTGTGCTCTTGTGCAGTCTGTTTCCCATGGCATTTGTTGGATGGATTGTTTGGTAGGGTAGGAGTTCTTTTTTGCAGTTGCTTTCATATGGTTTTTGTGGGTTCATATTAATTTGTGCTTGGAGGACAGAGTTCAGTGTCGGTGATGGGCAAGAAAGTGGGCACTTAGAACACCAGAGTCCTCCAGAAGGCTGCATTAATTTGTGTCACCTTGCAGTACCTATGGCAAAATATGTTCATGAATTAGTTACTTCTGATCGTGAACATTCATAAAGATTGTCTTACCAGGGAAATTGCTAAGTAAATCATGGTTATGATTTCTGAAGGAGAATAGTAGGCAGCCATGAAAAGCCATGTTTTTAAGATCTATATGTATTTGTTTTTTTTTTTTTTTTGTTTTTTTGTTTTGTTATTGGCTTAAAGCAACAGAAATGCATTCTCTCACAATTCTGGAGGCTAGAAATGTAGAATCAAGGTGTCTACATTGCCACGCTGCCTCTGAAAGCTGTATGTGAGAATCTGACCTTTTCTTCCCAGCTTCTGACAACATTTTAATTGAGTGCATAATTGTCAATGTTATGACATTAAATGAAAACAGATTTAAGGGGGCAGCCCGGGTGGCTCAGCGGTTTAGTGCCGCCTTCAGTCCAGGGCCTGATCCTGGAATCCTGGGATCGAGTCCCACATCAGGCTCCCTGCATGGAGCCCGCTTCTCCCTCTGCCTGTGTCTCTGCCTCTCTCTCTCTCTGTGTCTCTCATGAATTAAAAAACAAAACAAAAAAACCCCCAAAAAACAGATTAAGAGTTCTATGTGATGCCAATTCTTAAACAACAACAAAAAAAACCCTAAATGGGTTAAAAGTTTTTATTGATCTATATTTTTTATTTGTAATTTATCTGGTATATTACAGATAATTTTTATTAATATATATATATTAGCCATTTGGGGTTAAAAATTATCTGGTAGGTTACAGATAATTTTAACTTTCCAGTGCTTTTCTGTGCTTTCTAAATTTTCTAAAATAAACATGTGAATAAAATGGTAAAAAAACAAACCCTACAACAACCCGAATGTCTTTCTCTTTATTCGGGAGAGGAAGAGACATAAAGCAGAAGGAGAAACAGGCTCTCTGCAGGGAGAGCCAAAGGCAGATGCTCAACCACTGAGCCACCCAGGCGTCCCTCTCTGAGTATTTCATGAAATTTCTTTGCCATATCTGTAGAAGTCCTAAAACCATTAGGTTGGTCTCGCTTCATTTTGCTTACAAGCCTTGTTGCAGGAACCAGGACTCTTCTGTTCTTTAGCCTTTCCTCTTCCTAATGTTAATCACTTTCCTGGCTCATTCTAGTGCTCTTTAGCTGCTTACCTTGTTCTGATGTGCTTTCTCAATGCATCCTTCTACCATACTGCTCTGTCCTCTGGTGGGTCCTTCCCTGATCTGTTCTCTGTACAACAAAGCCCAAACTTGACATCAAGATTGCCTTAATTGTACCCCTTGCTCTGTACACCATTGGCTTCAACCATCTTTTCCCTCTTGATCTAACTTGAGCTAGATCCTTTCTAAAGCCTCCTTTCAAGGCAGGAGCCAAGTTTCAGCGTAAGTTGTTCAGGCTCCTGTCACCCGAAGGTATCCTCCCAAAAAAGATGGTTGTCCTCAGAATCCCAGTAGAAGTTGCTTTGTTCATTTAACTCCCGGATCATTACCTTCTGTCTGTGTGTCTATGTGTCTGTGTGTGTGTCTGTCTTTCTCTTTTTTAAAGATTTTACTTATTCGTGAGAGATAGAGGCAGAGACCTAGGCAGAGGGAGAAGCAGGCTTCCCTGCAGGGAACCTGATGCGGGACTCAGTCCCAGGACCCCAGGATCGGGACCTGAGCCCAAGGCAGACGCTCAACCACTGAGCCAGCCACCCAAGTTGCCCCCGTTATCTTCTTTCATGTAACTTTTTTTTTTTTTTAAAGATCGATGCCATCTTATCACAGTATTCCCAACACTCCTACCCAAAGGTAGTACTCCAGTACCAGGTGAGTACCACACACACTTACACATATTTACCTGTATTATTCTTTATAAACACATAATTTGTAAACACAAAATACCCCCCTTTAAATATTTATTCATGAGAGCGTGCACGTGTGCGTACAAATGAGGTGAAGGGCAGAGGGAGAAGCAGGCTCCCCGATGAGCAGGGAGCCCCATGCGGGGCTCAGTCTGAGGACCCTGAGATCCTGACATGAGCTGAAGGCAGATGCTCAACCAACTGAACCACCCAGGTGCCTCAACATGAAATATCCTTATTAGTAGGGTTGGTGATGACTTTGTATAGGTAGGCTGTTTAAAAGGGAGCCATTTGTTTACTGTTGAGGTAAACAGTAAACAAATGTTTACTTGCCCACCAGGAAGTTAGGGAAGTAGTGGATGGATCAGCCGGGAAATGAACTGCCTCCCCTAAAGTGCACAGGTGGAGCGTGCCCAGTGCATCTGGTTGCCCCACTGCAGGTCTGCTCATTCTGAAGTGCATTTTGGTTTTCACCATTAGCACTTGGTTTGTGCCGTGGTACTCCATTTGACCTTTTGGACGCAGGCTGCTGAAAGCTTTGGTTAGGTGGAAGAGCGGGGATCTCCCTGTGTTCCAAACAAGCCTGCTCTGTGTGACAGCCACTTTGGAATGTTTGTGTTCAGTTTCATTTGGCACCTTAGTGTCTGCCTGGGGGAAGGGGAAAGGGAATGCAAATGTTCCTCTTGAACAGTGCTTGCTTTGGTCAAAGAAAAAACTTAGGAAGGAATGAGGGAAATGAACCTTAATAATAGCTGGAGCAGAGAAGCTGCATGGCTCAGTGGGCTTGAGGCCAGCTGGGACCAGGTATTTAAATTAATGCTGTTGATAGAATATCCTCCATAGATGGGGATGAGTTTACCTGATGTGTGAGGAAGACTTGGGTTAGGACTCCTTGCACTCACATCCCTATCTTTAAAGAGGAGAATATTTAAAGGAGAATAATCCAAACAATTTCAGTGCATAGTTGGAGGGGTGACTGCATACCCAAGGTTTGAGCTTATCGCAGTAAAGTTGTTGCCTGGTTTGTCCTTTTTTTTTTTTTTTTTTTTTTTAAGATTTTATTTATTCATGAGACAGGCAGAGGGGCAGAGGGAGAAGCAGGCTCCCTGCAGGGAGCCTGATGGGGGACTTGATCCCAGGACCCCGGGATCACGACCTGAGCCAAAGACAGATGCTCAACCACTGTGCCACCCAGGTGCCCCTTGAGTGAAGATTCTTGATTAAGATTTTGCCAGATGAGGAAAAGGTTGATACCACGGGTGGAAGACTGGCCTGTGTGAAGACACAGGCTTAAGAGCACTTCTCGCTGAGTGAAGTAAGTCAGAGAAGGACAAACATTATATGTTCTCATTCATGTGGGGAATATAAATAATAGTGAAAGGGAATATAAGGGAAGGGAGAAGAAATGTGTGGGGAAATATCAGAAAGGGAGACATAAGGTAAAGACTGCTAACTCTGGGAAACGAACTAGGGGTGGTAGAAGGGGAGGAGGGCGGGGGGTGGGAGTGATTGGGTGACGGGCAATGGGGGTTATTCTGTATGTTGGTAAATTGAACACCAATAAAAAAAAAGATATTAAAAAAAATCCAATGACTTACAAAAAAAGAGCACTTCTAGGAAGAGCAAGCAAGGCATGGCAGGGGAGGAAGGGAAGTTAAGGATGAGGCTGGGGGAGAGGGGTGCTTTGGTGGGGGGAGAAGGTGGAGGAGCTTGTTTTTGGCCAGGGAATCAGACTCCACTCTGCGATTGGAGTTGCCTTGCCATGCTGTGCAGCAGGGACCTGGCGCTCTGGGACTCTCTACCAGCGAGAAAGGCAGGTTGCAGCAGGTGTGGGAAGAGTTGAGAGAGCAGAGTGAGGCTAATATTGTAAGAATCCTAGTCTCAAAGTAGTGCCTGTGGGTGGCGACTCAGCCAGAGAAATTCCAGGGCCCCGGCAACTGGCCGAGCGCAGAGGAAAGACTAGGAGTTTCCTTCATTAAGCCTCTTGGGTTTCTGCTTTGGGTGGCCAGCTAAATGGTGGTCATGTTTGTAGAAAGAGCACACTGAATGGTTGAAAACGGGGAGAAAAGGCCATGAGGAGGTGAGGATGGTAGGGTTTGAGATGCAGAGAGGAGAGGTCTGATCTTGAAAGCAATTTTCAGAACTGTGTAAGAGTCTATAGCCGGTAACTGAAAAGGTGGGTGATGTGAGTGCCTGGAGAGTTGGAGGCGTGGGACTCTGGTTCCTAGGGAACTTTGTGAGGGTAGGCAACAAAAGAGCTAGAAAACCTACCTAACACTTGAAGGTATGTAGAGACCTAGAACTTGGAGGAAAGGGGAAGAGCTGGAAATTCTTGGGAAAAGTGGAAGCAAAGTTTTTAAAGCACTTTTAAATTTAGGAATATAAGAGTGTTCTGTATCTGCTAGTTTATAAGCTAATAGTGTTCAGTGTGCTCATCTATTTGAAAGGTGGGGAACTTAGAAAAATCTAGGTATATATACCTTTTTCTTTCTTTCTTTTTTTTTTTCTTGGCTTTCATCAACGGTTTCTGGAAATTGTCTTCCTCTACTATTTGCAGTTAATTCTGAGACTTTTGCTTTTCAAGCTTTTTTCCCTTTTCCCCAACGCTGCACTCTAGAAGGCGAAATCAAGCTGCCACAAGATTTTTGTAAGGGAGTTTGGAAGGTAAAGATGGAATACCTTGAGAGGCTTAAGTGTTTTTTTTTTTTTTTTTTTTTTGGCTTAAGTGTTTTTATAAAAAAACATTCCCTCATGGTTTTTGGTTCTTTTTTTATTTTATTGGGTGGGGAGTAAGAGGAGTCTCTTTTGCCAGACCCCAAACTCCTCTTATTCTGTGGGTCCTATTTTCCACTGATTCACTTAGTGCTTTCCTAAAAGTTTGTGGCCCTTGTTGCTCACAGTCAAGTGTCAACCCTTGAAAGGAAGGTGGTCTGGGAATTTAAGAAAAACAACCACCTGCATTTATATTCCTACTAGGTTTTCACCTTGCTGCACCCATTATGATGGGCGTTATGTAGAATACTGGAGGGAAAAGGGAAATGGCAGTAATGAATGCCAATCACACCGGGAAGATAGTTCCAATTCCAGGCTGTAATACAGTATTGTTTCACAAATTTAAAATGCGGAAGGAATGCGGAAGCCGCCTAGCCTCAATCCTGTGGGCCCCCAGGATTTTTGCAAAGACTATGAGAAATCTGGGAGTCTGAGAATTGAGGTGCATCTCACCAACCCATGCAAGTAAGTTAGAGACCTGTTTCTACTTTCAACTCCTGTGTATTTCTCCTGAGTCAATTTTTTTTTAAGTTTATTTATTCATGAGAGATACAGGCAGACACGTAGGCAGAGGGAGAAGCAGGCTCCCTGCAGGGAGCTAGATGGGGGACTGATCCCAGGACCCCAGGATCAGGACCTGAGCCAAAGGCAGCCTCTCAACCACTGAGCCACCCAGGTGTCCCCCCTGATTTTTAAAAATGATGTTCCTCTGCTCTTTCTGAATTCTTAATGTCACCAGGTAGATACCCTGGTAGGTGGCCAACATTATCCTAAGAGAAATCCTAGAGATTAAAAAACAAGGGACACCTGGGTGGCTCAGCGGTTTAGCATCTGCCTTTGGCTCAGGACGTGATCCTGGAGTCTTGGGATCAAGTCCTACATCAGGCTCCCTGCATGGAGCCTGCTTCTCCCTCTGCCTATGTCTCTGCCTCTCTCTAATGAGTAAATAAATATTAAAAAAAAAAAAAAAAACAAGCTGCTTTTCTTTGAATCCCCAGGATTCTGTTAGAATTTCTCTAATGCCTGTGTATAGGATGGGCAGTTGTGCCCTCCTGAGAGAAGGCACAGCACAGAAAGTGCTACCTTATTACAGAAGTACCAGAATTTCCTTTGTGCTCTGAGGGGAAGTGCTATACGAGTGTAATTACTTTACCCAGCATGTGTGATTTACAGGACTTAAAAATGTGTGAGTTTCCAAAGAGGCATCTGTTTTTAAATACAGTATCCCTCGAAGCCAACAGGATGTGTTTGGGGGCTGGGTCAGGGTCTCTCATGCACACACACTTCCATCCTATACCTGCCCAGGGATGCTGGGTGACTGGAGATTGAAGACACTGGTAATCGCTTCTCTTTAGAGCCTTGTTTATCAGCAGAGGGAGACCTCTGGAGTCCAGCTGGCTGCTACCAGGCCCCGTCCCTGTTTTCTGATTCCGCCTTTGCTGATTCCACTCTAAGCCAGTTCCTCATTTTTTTAAGGGTCTCCTAGCTCTTTCGCCATAAGGAACTGTTAGAGCTAGTGAATGCTGAGACCATTTTGGTTGCAGAAATTTCCCTTTCCATCTTGCATGTAAGAAAATTGGAGAGTTGAAGATCAGGTGCATATCCAAATGTAATCAAACTTGTAGAAAACTTTTAAGGATTTTTTTTGTGTGTGTGTGTGTGTGTTTGTGCGCACATTCCTTAAGCGTTTACTGAACAATTTCTACTCTGTCTTTAAATGTTGCACTTTAACAAATCAGATGAGGTGTTATCATCCCATGGTTTAGGTACCGGAAAACGGAGCCTCTGAGACATTAAGTAATTTGTCTGAAGTTTTACTGCTGGTGGGTAAGAGCTTAAAATTTTTCCAGTGGTGCACGAGGTTCATGTGATCAGGGCCCAGCTGGTTTCTGACCTCATCTACCAGGAATCACAACCTCATTCATTATGCTTCAGCTGCTTGGGCCTTAATTAGGTATCTCCTACTTGCCAAACTTGTTCCTGCCCCAGGGCCTTTGTGTGTGCTATTGGGTCTGCCTGAAAAAAAATCCTACACCCAGGTATTTACATGGCAGCCTCATCCTCGTCACTCATTCAGACGTCACTCATTCAGATCTCGGCTCAGATATTACTCAGATCTTTGATCTCCAGGTTTAAAGAAGCCCACATTCCCAAACACTGGCCCACCCCTCCTTTATTTTCCAGATAGATCTTACTCACTGACATAACTTAATGGTACTTATCCTCTTGGAATGTTACTCCATGGCAGCCGGGACCTCTGTCTTAAGGCTGAAACTGTCAATGCCTAGAACAATGCCTGGAACTGCCCAATAAATTTGTTAAATGAGTGGAATATGAACCAACCTGTCAAATTTGGGGCCTGTGCAATATACCACATTGTCTTAAACCTTTTCCAGCAGTCTTAGATTTCATTTCAATTCTTGCTGCCTTCGAGGTGATCATTTCTGGATGCCTATCTCCCCTTAATTACATCAGAAAGTAAAATCATCACATGCTTTGTTAGGCCAGAAATTTTATTTATCTTTTTGGCTTTTAGTGTTTAACTCCAGCTAATTAACATACAGTGTTAGTTTCTAAGCCAGACATTTTAGATGGTGTTTAGGTCCTTTGCCCGGGGGGAGGGGAGGGGTACGTAGTAGTTTGCACGTGTAGAGGAATCCTTGCTTTTGTCCAGTTAGGATGAAAACTTAGCACAGAATTTCATAGAACCAGGAGTGTGGCCCTGGCTTGGCGTGCTTAGTAAAAGTAGGGCAAGATAAATTGGATTCCTGTTCTGCAGATGTGTCCGTACGGTTGGGTTGCTAAGGGTTAATGTTAATAACCCAGGTGGAATTGATTTGGAGATAGGCTTAGCACTCTCCTTTTGATTTAGTCTAGCCCCCAGCTCAACGTGCTTTGCTCCTTTTGCCTACAAATGGCATAACTCTGGATAAGGCCAGAGTTAGCTGGATGAATCCAGCCTTTATGGCACCTGTACGGACTGCTGTGAGGGAGTACCTAAATCGGGCTCTGTGAGCCTTATGGAGCAGGCAACTTACAGCCCCAGTTTCTACCTCCATGTACGCCTCACAGACTCCCAACGGCTTTTATTCATCGTAAAGCAGGGGAGATGACATTTCGGGAAGAAAAGAATGTAAGTCGTCATTACTTTGGTCATCAGACTGCTTGTTAACTGAGCGAACTAATGCACTCGTGAAAATGCAGGCCATTGGATTTATCCCCATTTATGGCATTTATGTCCTAGTACTTGACCTTAAGTGAACTTCTTAACCATTCTCCATTGTCCGTGAGTCTTTGAGGCAATGGCTTATAGACAGTGGAATATATGCCCCCTGATCTGTCAGTTCCTGACCAAATCATCGATACTCTCTATTTCTTTGCCAGGGGACCTAGGACATGCCATTTAAGCTGCTTGGTTTCTTTAACTAAATTGTGGGGATTGGACGGACCATGCCTGCTGTGCATGGAAAGAATCCTAACTCCACTCCCGCTCCCGTGTTTCTGCTTCATTTTTCCGTTTCTGAATCGCGGTATAGGATGCGGTATAGGATGCTGCCGTGGTGGCACGCCAGCCAAGTTCCATGGGGGGGGGGGGGGGGATGGTTTTAAGCCTGAAATTTTGTTTTGCTTTGTCTTTTTTTTTTTTTTTAAACTAAGAAAATCAATGCTTCTCCTTGAGAATGGGTGGGAGTTTCTGGGTGTGAGCTAACGGCAGGAAATGACCCTCTCTAAACAAAAGGACTCTTTAAGGCCCATCCTGAGTCTTTGTGTTTTGAGAAGGGGTTATGCAGAAAACCTGAGCTACAAAATTAATCTCTGTTTAGCCATCCTAATGGGGGGTGGGTAGAAAGAAAATACCTTTCTTGCTTGCCCTCCCAAGTGTTCCAGGCACCAGGTGGAACCCACTGGGAGTGCCAAAGTGGTTTAAAAGTATGGCCTATCCTTTGGGATAGCCTGGCTTCGTACCCCCAGGGGGCAAGAAGGAACCAAGTCAAGCAGAACTACACGCTCTGTGACCTTCATCTTTAATCTGGACTTCTTGAAAAACCCATCCCTAGCAAAACAGAGACAACTGAGGAAAGGGGGAGAAACCTATATTGTATGATCTAGGTCTCTGTAAGTAAACATGGATTTAAAAACGAATCAAAGGTTTGAATTTCTGTGTTAACGGTTTTCATTCTTCTAAGTCTAAACGGGCGATCCAAGAATAGCTAGTGACTTCTGCCTCTTGACTAACAGGGGATTTGTAATCATTGCTGTGTTAGATAGCGGGCCCATATGAAGAAATGTCGGGCCCTGCCCCTGCTCTGGAATGTTCCTGCACTTTAAAGTGACTGCTTATTATTCTCACCATTTGTACAGCAGGATGCTGAATTTATATTGCTAGCAAAGTAGTTATGTCTTATCAGAATTATTTTGCCTTTCCGAATTCTTGCTGACTTGCTGCAATGAACTTCTTCTCTTCCAGGAACATGATTTTTTTTTTTTTTTTTCAGGAATATAAATCTTCCCACTAATAATTAGAAACACACATTTTGTTGAAAATGATTTTGTGGTTTACTTAGTTTTCAGAACACTTGAAAACTACAAACATCTTTCCAAAGAACATTGTTGCGTCACTATTTTTAGGCTTTATGTTGTAACTATATTTTTAGAAAGGCCTGCTGATGTGTTTGGTGGACACTGGTGTGCTAGAGGGAGAGAAAGGCACCAGAGACTTAATAGAAGATTGAAGTTGCTGCTCAGATCCCGGTGTGAAAGGACTTTGTTCATGTATTAAATGTGTTGGAAGACTATCTTTAAGTATGAAACTAGGGGCCATACTGTTTAAAAAGAGGCCTGATCATTGTATATTCCAGGGCTTACAGGGAAAAATGATTCTCATCGAGAATTCCAGCGTCTGATGTGTTGGTAGGGTTTCTCATTTTCTTAATACGTAAACTTTGGAGAAAGGTTACTGTTGTAGTGTTATTAATTTACACATGTGGAAATATGTACTGACTTAGATTCTTTTGGAGGCTTATATACATTGGTATGTTTTTCATTTTTAAAGTATCCTCTGTTTTCCAGTTATTATCTATAGTAACATCACTTTTATTTTTACAAAGATAAAAATACCAGTGATAATCTACCCTCGGCCTTTAAGCTGCTTATAACTAAGCAATGCATGGGGCTGGAATGCTTTGCCTTGAGAACGGTTTCTGCACCATCAGCCTTCCAAGCATGGTGACGAAGACGGAACATTCCCAACCTGGTATACCTCACCTAGGTTGGTTTGTATAGTTTGGATGGATTCGGGAATGGCGTGGATCTGAATTTTTTTTTTTTTTTTTTTTTTTTTGCCTGGGTGGAGGAGCGGCTTTTTTCTCTAATTCTTCACGTGCAGCTCCTGGTAAACCTTGAAGTCAAGTGAAAGTGCCCTGATCAGGAATGTTTGTTCATTCTCTCCATGATGCTGGATGATCAAAGGGAAGTGTCCTGCCCTTTGCAAGACCAGCATCTGTTGCCATTTGGTCATAGTGCGCCCAGCCTGCGGACTCTGTATCTTAAAAACAAAAGTTGGAGGTGGGAGGCGGTGAAGCCTCAAAACTGCTTATGGGGCTTTGGAATATCGTGAGTTTCTGATTTTTTTGGCAAATTTACATTGGAGAAGTTTTAACTATTAAACTGTCCTTCTTCATTCCGTAAGCCTCACAGGCCTTTAATCAACATGAAAATTGCTCTTGTTTCTGTTGTTGTAAATCAAGGGGCATGATTATGCAGAGGAATCCTGTTGGTGGGAGCTTATCCTGAAGTCAACAAAAAAAGTGTGGTTTTTCTTTATTCACTAGTAAAGGCAGCCCAAGTAAAACTTGGGTGCTGTTCAGCCCAGGAGCCCCAGGTATAGAAATCTGGTAGTGTGCCCTGGTTCTCTTACTCATTCCAGTACTCTCTGAAAGCTCTCTACAAAACTAATATGCACTATCTTTTCCAAACTGAAGTTGCAGCCCTTTTCCTTGGAAACCCTGTCATAAATACCTCCCCCCCTCCCCATTTCTTGTTTCTTTTTTTTTTTTTTAAGATTTTATTTATTAGAGAGAGAGAGGCAGAGACCTAGGCAGAGGGAGAAGCAGGCTCCCTGCAAGGAGCCCGATGCTGGACTTGATCCCGCGTCATGGGATCACTCCCTGAGCTGAAGGCAGAGGCTCAACCGCTGAGCCATCCAGGCATACTGCTGCCCCCGTTTCTAATGGATTATTTTTCGGATGAAATTTTTCCTACAAGGGATGAGATGGAGGAAGCCTATTGTTCATTGAGAAGTCCTGAGGTGGCTTGCCTTTGTGGGAGCTCTGGGATATTGTGATTTTTGGTTGCTATATTGGATGCCAGAGGTATCCACTCCTTTCAGCGCTGGGCCACGTTGGAGCAAAGCGTCAGCGTGTGGCAGAGCTTTCCTCCTGGGATATTTCTGCATATCTTAAGTCCCATTATGCACTTAATTCTATCGGTCCTCTCTCCCAACATTCCTCAAAGGAAGAGTGGTAATGTATTTCTCCTATTTTTAGAGATTAAAATAATGGTAATAAATCCATTGGATTTTTAACTTCTTTGATTTTTAGTTATCTTTTTTAGGATTGAGATTCCTTTCCAAGTTTTCCTAAGCCAGTTTGTTCACATAATTGGATCACATTGTGTCTCAAGTTTCTCTTCACTTTTTCTTATTGGAGAATAAATTCACCTCTGTTATCTCTTCCTCTCTTCCCCCTCCCCCCCAAATATAGAAATATAGGTAAATAAAACACACACACACACACCCATGATTCTGCAATTCCTTTCTCTGCAACCAGTGCAGTGGATCTTAATTCCCTTTCTGTGTACAAGCACACTCCCTTCTATTTTAACAAAAATGAGATCATACTATACAAGTGTTTACATTCAATTTTTTTTTTTGAAACTCAGCATTATGTCATGAACATCTTTGCATGCCAGTGGATACATTTGTGCTGTCTCGTTTTTAATTCTTCATACTATGCCATGAGGGATGTGCCTTGGTATATTTTACCCATCCCTTCTGTTTCCAAAGCTGCATATAAACAGTGCTGTACATCCTCCTCGCTAAATCTGTTGTGTACACCCTTAGTGATTTCCTAAGCTTGAACACTTAGAACTGGAATTTCTGGGTCAAAGGGCATGCATTCTTTTTAAGACATTTGATGTTTATTGCCAAATCTCAGCAACATTGTGCTAACTTCTACTCCCACCAAGACTATCAGCAGGCCCCTTTTTCCTGCATCCTCTGCCACTGCCATTTTTAAAATGTTTTCAAAGGTTGCTCCTCTACTGTAAAGTTTGCCACATTTGGGTTCGGTGATTCATAATTAATATTCCAGTCCGATCTGTACAACACTTGGACGTTACATATTGACTGGAATGACAAAAAAAAACCCCACCCCATTTCAAGACCTCTCCCAGTTGTTTCTTGTACTGCTGTTGGCCCTAAAATAATTTTAGGAGGTGTCTTTCGCAAGTTCAGTTGAACACGATGAAAAGTGATTTTGTGATCTTCGTGTAATAGGTCCTTGATATATGATATGGATATATACACACACTGTTGGCTATAAACCTAATGACTGGGAATGGAGACCCATACTTGAGGTATTCTGTGTGCATGCACATAGTTTCAGTGACTCGGTTCCAGCGGTATTCAGGTGAGCCAATAACCCTGCCAATTAAAAGCAGTTGTAAGATGTATCTCGAGTTTAGAGATGTTACGTTGTGGAAACCTGTGCTTCAGAACCTGTATATCCTAGCTCTGCTTTTCTGGTCATGTCATGGGCTTGCACTTGAGAAGAGAGATCTTCTTGGCCACACTGCTCAGTTTGACATCAGTTTTGGAGGACAGCTAATGAATTACATCCATGGAAGGGGCTTTTATAAAGTTAAAACAATGCCTTTTATTAGGTGTGGACTGTGTAGTATATCTACTAGTAGAAATGTTTTCTTCTGAGTTGAGGAGGGCCTGGAGTGCCAGTGTCAGAGCTGGCACAAGTATTGCTTTGTCTAAGTGACAGACCATCAGGGTACCTCCTCTTCCCCACAGGGGCTGTGTTCACGGTGGGTGCCCACAGCGTAGCAAGAGCCAAACTATCTGAAAAGGAAAGCTCAGGTCTCCCTGTATCGGCGGGCAACCCCAGCCCACAAGGCCTCCTTAATTGTTAACAGAACATTCCTGCAGAGCACACACCCTCCACAAAGCCTACACACATGTTCTTAGAGTGTGACTCGAGGAAACGAGCAGATGTAATGGAAACCTCAGTCTTGACTCACCCTGACTCTTACATATGAATGGAATTTGCATCTCATTTAGCTTTAATCTAACAGTCTTTCAGGGTAAATTCCCATGGAGGTCATGAAATACTGAATTTATATGCACGTCGTGCCTTTCTCAAAGGGGCTAGAAGCTCTTCTGCAAATAAAAACGTGCCTTCTTTCCCTGGAGTCCTTGATTTCAGTTGACAGCTGGTG
The DNA here is from genome assembly GCF_048164855.1 of Canis lupus baileyi. NCBI lineage: Eukaryota > Metazoa > Chordata > Mammalia > Carnivora > Canidae > Canis > Canis lupus. The sequence goes on from NC_132852.1 coordinate 27,827,817, forward strand.
AAGGAGTCTGTGAGGGGAACATTGTTTAGTGGTGAAGAGGTTCAGCTCCCCCTGGGATACAGTCATTAGTCCTGGCTGAAGACAGGCCTTGAACCCAGTGTTTTGTTGGCTGTTCGGTTAGGGATGTAGAGGTGGTTACCAAGAAGCACTTTCCCTGCTTGCTTCCTTTCCTACTTGGAAAGACCTAGTCAACGCAGAAAACAATGGGAAAATAATACTGAGTTCCTAGGTGAATTGACAAGTTGTGTTATATAGACAGGGCCTAGAAATTCAAAGAGATCAGTGTGGATAAGTGGAAAATAAGCATTGTGGAAGAAAGATAATGAGGCTTAATGAGCTTGTAAGATTGAAATATGTAGAAATGGGCACTGGGGTAGGAGTGTCCCCATCATAAAGGTTTGGAAGTTGGGAGTAAATGTGGGTGTCCTTCTGTGGCAAGGAGAAGCCTAACTGACTGTTAATTTTTAATGAATAAATAAGTAAATGAATGACCAAGAGAGGGATATTTTAAAGACTTTTTTGTCAGTTGTCATTGGTTTCCCCAACCAGGCATGTTCCACAGATGATAGATATATGACCTGCATGAACCCAATGTCCATATGCTAAACTGCCTTTTGTTTTGTTTTTTTTTTCTTTTTTAAACTAGGCTTGCAAGGCCACATAGAATGTTCATCAGCATACTGGAAAAATATTTTCCTCCTTGTTTTCTCCCCTTTTGCTTCTTGATGAAGCTATTTACTCCATGACTACATTTGTTTCTTTGCTTCTCCATTCTGACTATTCAGGATGGCACGGCTGTTTATCAGTCACAGTGGCTCTTGGCTTTAGAAACCAAACCTATATTTCCTAGGTGAGAGTCATTCCGGTAATACTGCCTGCCTGCTGTATTAAGCCCTGGTGACACAATGGGCAGCAGACAGACTTGGTCCTTGACCTTCCTGGAACTTTTCAGTGTAGTGTGGAAGTGTGTATTGTACAAATAAAAGGACAAGTAAATATAAGCTCACAAATTGCCAAGCGCTATAAAGAAGCATAGCTGATGTGAGAACTGTAATTGATGAGTAACAAGGGGACCTTGTTGACTTGGTTCTAGGCATCATTTACATCCCTTCTTGTATGTTAAGTCCTTTAGTACCAACCAGCATTATTCCTGCTGTGCAGGTGAGGACCTGAGGCTCAGACAGGTGAGTCACTTGGTCTAGGTCACTAATAAATACCAAAGCCTGGATTTGAACCTGGGCAGTTCAAAATCTGTCCTCTTATGCTAACCTCTATGCTGGTCTGGAGGAGTATCCTTCAGAGAAGGATATTCCAAGGAGATCAAGAGGTCTCTTGGGCCTAGTGCCTCCTGGGATTCTGCTTTGACAGAGGAATTTGAGATATGGGACTTGCCCAGGTCCTTGGGGATCAGTAATGTGGCAACTTCTTTTCAAGGAGGTGAGTCACCCAGTTATACATAGCATGCTAGTTTCAGAAATTCTGGGTTGCCTTGGACTTCACGTCATCATCTGTTCTTTTCTTTTTCCATCCCCCCTGTCTGGACTCTGAATTACTCCACCAATCTCTGCTGCCTTTCTCTCCCCTCTAGTCCTTTCAATACTCAGAGCAGATAACTCTCCAGAGGTGTTACTCTCACAAATCAGCTAGCACCTGAAAACATTTGCAGATTCCTTGATCAAAGGTGTCTGATGTATGTGAAAGTGCTCTGAAGACAGGCGAGCACTGGCCACGGTTTGTTGTTGTTAGTGGGTAAGATTCAGATTTCTTTTTTTTTTTTTTTTTTTAAGGTTTATTTTAGAGAGTGCTCATGAGCAGGGATGGGGTGGGGCAGAGGGAGAGAGAATCTCAGGCTGTGCTGAGCGTGGAGCCTTCTGATCACCACCTGAGCCTAAACAAGAGTCCCAACACTTAACTGACTGGCACCCAGGTGCCCCATGATCCAGATTTCTTTGGCTGACATTCAAAGCCCCTCCCAGGCCCTTTCCCATATTTCCAAACTCCTCTACCATCTTCCTGTTATCTCCTCAGCCTGCAATCCAGCAGCTAGTCTAGTGTTCATTTGTTCTTAAGTAGGCTCCACGCCCAGCATGGGGCTTGAACTGAAGATCCTGAGACCAAGAGTTTGCATATTCTACTGACTGAGCCAACTGGGCACTCTTAGTACTTTGTTCCTTTTGATCGCTGTAGTGTTTCCCTTTTGTGGCTATAGGCCACATTTTGTTGGTTTATTCATCAGTTGAATATTAAGTTGCTAATACTGTTTGGATGCCCTGTTCCTATAAAGGCATTCCACCTCCAAACCTTTGATTTGTTTTTTTTTTTTTTTTTTTTTTTTTTTTTTTTTTTTGCAGAGTGCTTTCTTCCATTCATTCCTTGCATTTACTTTTTTTTTTTTTCTTTTTTTTTTTTCCCCTTCTGGGCCTTTCTAGTTGCTTATAGAGCTTTCCCTCCATAGGACTATTATGTCAGTCTCTGACTTGGCTACTTGAATGTACTACCTAGTATATGTTTTTCCGTCCTTTCGTGTATACATGTTTATTTGGACCTTGAGCTCGCTTTTTTTTTTTCTGTTTTTAAAGACCATTCAAATACATATGGAGCACTGACTTTGTGCTGCATACATAGTAGGTATGGGGGATAATCTGTGAACAAAGCTAAGAGCCTTGGTCTTGTGGAGACTTTAGATTCTAGTGGAGCTTACATTCTAGGTGATTTAAAAATTATACACACAAAGTTAACTGCTATTGTGTATTTCCCGCACCTGGCCATCAGATGTCCTACAGTGTAAATTCTCAGGAAACTTATTTGATAACTATTACATTGAAATTTTCTTAATTAAAAATTAAAATGGTTGAGCATCTGCCTTTGGCTTAGGTCATGATCTCAGGGTCCTGGGATTGAGGTCCCACATTGGGCTCCCTGCAGGGACCCTTCTTCTCCCTCTGCCTATGTCTCTGTGTGTCTCTTATGAATTAGTAAGATCTTTAAGAAAAACAAACAAACAAAAAAAACAAGACCCCTTAATCCTGTCCAAGCTGTATAGATGGCTACCTGATTTCTTACAGGCCCTGTAATTATGGTTGCCAAATTTACTCATAAAAGTGAAGTGATGTCTTCACTTATTAAGTGTCCCCTTAGAAAATGAAAACCACCGCAGGGAGAGCAGATCTCCTATCACACAAGCCATGTCTTCACACCCTTGCCTGTATCTTGCTGCTTTTGCCTAGACTGTTCACGTAGGAGTCTTAATCATTCCGAGCATTGGAATCTTATGGAGACCCTGTGGGAAATGGAGGAGGGAGGCGGGTGGAGCCTGTTCCTTGCTGTCAAAGTTGAAAAATCCTCCTCCTCCTCCTTCCTGTTCCTTAGTAGGAAAGCGTTTACTGGGTTCCTGACACAATTTGAGGCTTGTCTGGCGCTGAACCAAGCACCCAAGGAGAGCTGCTGCTTCCTTACCCATTTTTTTAAATTTTATGTATTTATACATGAGAATACACAGAGAGGAGAGAGAGAAGCAGAGACACAGGCAGAGGGAGACGCAGGCTCCGTGCAGGGAGCCTGATGTGGGACTCGATCCCGGGTCTCCAGGATCACACCCTGGGCTGAAGGCGGCACTAAACCGCTGAGCCACCGGGGCTGCCCTCCTTACCCATTTTGGCGTGATACTGTAGTCCGTCAGGTATCCATCTTCTCCAGTCTCTTGGAAAGGATAGTAGCCGAGTTCTCTCAGAATGCCATGAGAACTAACGGGTTAATATTTGTAGAGGCCTGTGGAAATGTTAAGTACTCAGTGTTGTTGTTATCTTCTCTCCGAGCATGGTTGCCTTATAAGGCTGTCCACTGGGCCCAGGGACTTGTGTTGGGGAGCTGGGCCAGCCTGTGAGGCTCGATGGCTGTGGCAGCTCAGGACCTTGCTCCAGGAATGGGCTCAGATTTCCTATTTTAATACTGGCGATACCACTTTTTGCTAATTGCTGATCCGGCTCTCACAAGTACTTTTCCCTCCACTTTATAGCATCTATTTTTAGCCACCGCATCTCTGTGATTCTTTCCCTCTGAAAACCAAGTATAGTAAAAATCCCCTTGAACAAAATAATCCAAAATTCTTAAATTGTCTGGGAAGGTAAGCTACTTATCTGAAGAATTATTGAAGTAGATGCATTCTTTTTTGAAAGGCTGTATTTAAAAAAAGAAATGGCAGGGGTGCCTGGTTGGCTTTGTCGGTGGAGCCTGGGACTCTTGATGTCAGGGTGGGGAGTTCAAGCTCCACATTGGGGATAGAGTTTACTTAATTAAAAAGGCAGGTGCAACATTCAAATTGTGCTCCATTTAAAAAAAAAATGAAAATGTATAAATATTCAATATAGAGAGGACTACAAAAGTTTCCGCTTCCTTTCATGAACCAGACGTTTCTTTTCAGACCGTACCATGTAAACATGGAAATTTACGTGTTCAAAATCCAGTTTTAAAGAGTTTTCCTTCTCCTGGTTGTCAGGGAAATGACACAGATATTTATGCTATCTTAGGTTGTTGAGCTGAAAGGGACCTAGGAGTTGCTTTTGTTCAGTACCCTAACTTCGAGCAGTGTGGCAGCTGAGCCTGGAGCCCATTCCTTTCTTGAAGGAAGCTGCAGGGGGACACCTGAGGTGGTGCAGTTGAACATCTGACTCTTGGTTTCAGGATCAGGCTCAGGGCTCAGGTCGTGACTTCGTGGTTCCCTGCAGAGTCTGCTTCAGATTCTTTCTCCCTCTTCCCCTCCCTGCTTGTGCGCGCTTTCTCTTTCTTTTTTTCTCTCATAAAAAATTTTTTTAAATTTTATTTATTTATTCATAGAGACACACACACAGAGGCAGAGACACAGGCAGAGGGAGAAAGAAGCAGGCTCCATGCAGAGAGCCTGACATGGGACTCAATCCAGGGTCTCCAGGATCACGCCCTGGGCTGCAGGCGGCATTAAACCGCTGCGCCACCGGGGCTGCCCTGTCTCATAAAATCTTAAACTATATTTTAAGATCCAAAACTATATTGTTCTAGTTAATCACTATTTCTCTCCCTGGAAGAAGAGCTGTCCTCTCTTTCTGGCTCCCAGATGTGTCAAGTAAATTACTCCTGTAGTTTGTGTGAATTTAAAAAGCGGACAGAATGAGAGATCTTAACAGCACCCTTCTTGGGGTAGGCTGAGAAGGTAAGTGCTGTAAAATAGGCCAGGATGGTGGTGTGGGTCAAGAGAGAGGAGTAGACTATTATTTCTTACTTAGAAGTATCTTGGTCATACTTCCTTTTTTGTGTAATCAGAACAGTGGGTCATTGGTTACTATCAATGCTGGCTCTGTGGGCTACCCTCATTTTCATTAATGATACACTTTTGTTTGCTGGGGCAAGTACCTTGTAAGTCACATAAGTCGTCTTTAGAGGCAATAAAAAAATACTTTTGGTGAGCCTTGGACCTTCTATATTTGTGTGAATGTTTTTTTTTTTTTTTTTTTCCCTTAAAGAGTTTATTGGTTCATTTGACAGCAAGAGAGCACAAGCAGGAGTAGGGGCACCGGGAGACTTAGAAGCAGGCTCCCCGCTGAGCAAGGAGCCTGGTGTAGGACATGATCTCAGGACCCTGAGATCCTGACCAGAGCAGAAGGCAAATGCTCAACAGACCGAGCCACCCAGGCACCCCTACATGAATGTTTAGAGGCAATCTCTTGTTGATGGGAAATGGTACAGAACTGGGGAACTTTGGTTTGGCTTTAGTAGTTGTAGAAAGTGGGACAAAGTAGGTAGGGTCTGTTGCTGGTTAGCTCATTTGATTAGAACAGTATGCTAATGAACCCAAGGTCACTGAACCACTCTTCTGTAGGCCAGCCAGCTCTACGTTGCTGGGATTCCAGGCCTTAGCCAGGAAGCTGAGCAAATAAATGTATGTCACTAGTCACAAAGCTGGAGCAAATAGATCACCAGACCCAGTAGAGGAACTCAAAACACATGTCCTGTGGATCATAGATTATAGCTCCTAAACGTATAAGATAGTATAGCAGATGTTTTGTATAGTTTTTCTTTTAAAAACTTTTCTGTGAGGGGTACCTTGGGTGGCTCAGTTGGTTTAAGAGTCTGACTGTTGATCTCTGCTTGGGTGTCCATCTCAGGGTCATGAGTTCAGGCCCCACATTGGGCTCCACTCTACACTTGGGGCCTACTTAAAGTTTTTTTTTCTTTGAGTAATAAATACATGTCTATCAAAGACCCTAAGAAAATATAGTAAAATATAAGAAAGAAAAATTGCTTGTTACCCCCATTTCTGACCAGTTTTACTTCTGGATTTTTCTGTCCTTGACATTTTCTTCACTTGGCTTCTGTGTTACTACGGATTTTTCTCCTCCTCTCCAACCCCTTCTCTTTATTCACTTTTTCATCTTTTTTTTTTGTTGATTTGGTCCTTTCCAATCAAAGTATACCTTAGAACCTCTGTCCTGTGGCTTCATTTTGTCATATCCTGCATATCCATGGAAGATATCTTTTGTCCCAGAGTTCTGCCTTGAGCTTCAAATGCAAATATTCAAGTGTCCACACCACTTCCAATTGGATGTCTTCCATCCACCTTAATAAACTCAACATGTTCAGTAACTGATGTCCTTATGCTCACCTCCAAACCTCCTGCGTTCCACATCTGTCCCCCTTCACCCAGGTGTCCACCTCTTCCAGCTCCCTCCCTAACTAGTTCCTCACTAAAAACAACTCTGCCTCCCTCAAATCCGTTGACTTTTTTTTAATTCACAAGAGAGGCAGAGACTAGACAGAGGGAGAAGCAGGCAGGAGAGCCTGATGCGGGACTCGATCCCAGGACTCTGGGATCATGACCTGAGCCGAAGGCAGATGCTCAACCACTGAGCCACCCAGGTGCACTTTTCCGTCTGTCTCCCTTACCCTCCTATTCAGGTTCTCAATGAAGCTGTTCATCCTGCTGGGCTGCCTGTCCCTCCCCATAGTCCTTGCTCTTCAGGTCAGCCAGGGTAACCTTTGAAAAAATGGAAATGTGCTCTGTCCCTCTGCTTAAAACCTTTCACTGGCCCCCTTACCAGATAGCCTCATCTACAGTACTTGTTCCTGGAGACTCTGCTTTTGTCATTCTGAGCTTGGTTCACTTCTCTAAGCTTTATTACTTACTATGTCTGAAGCTAAGTTCTGGGAACCCACTTCAAGAAGATGGGGAGGGAGGACGACAGACCTGGGAGTAGGAGTAGGTGTACCTGGGAGGATGTAATGGCTTTGTCTTTAGGAGAACCTGGGCCAGGACCATGCAGTTGTTAACCCCTTGGTGTGTTAGATGATGATGCACATGTACACCGTACCTTGCTTGATGTTTGGCCTGTAAGTCCTGCAGTATTTCAGCTTGCCTCTCTGCTGGACTCTGAAGGGTGGCTCCTTAATTGAACCATGTGGGAAGCACATTGCACGGAGGGAAAGAACATTTGATCTCTTCATCTAAATTAAGTGCTTCTAGGGTTTTCAGGTTGGCTTTGTGTTAGTTTTATGCTTAAAGTGACTGTATAGGGCTAAATATTAAAGTGACACAATGAGTCCTTTTTGTAAGGTTTCAAGTCCTGTTACATTGCAATGTGGGATTTTCAGAGTTGGGAAATCCCTGTGAGCCAGGACATAGAGTGGTATCTGGATAACCTGGTGACTTATGAGTTGGAAGAGTTGCATAGATAGTAGCCATGTCCCCTGCTTCGTTTTGGGTTTGTTTTGCATCATTGTCCAGCTAAACTAAACAAAATGATAAAGGGTGGAAAAGGCCCTCCATTACTGTAGTCAGTGTTTGTATAAATGTTAATCCCTAGGAAATAGAATGATGTTCCTCTCCAGTCTTCCAGATCCACTCTTTTATCCTCATTCTGCCCTCTTGATGTTTTCCATTTATTGTTCCTTCAGTGGGGGAAGCTTGTTCTTCAAAGAAACACATAGATCTTTTTACCTTTTCTAAGAATACAATAAAATCTTTTGTGTTTGTGATCCTTGAAAAGGCTGTTAAAATGTTCAGATAGTTTACTTTCATAGAGACACAAAACAAAGCAGATCATGTTGACTGGGTATTTAAGCATTTATCAGAATGTTTGGAATTGTTGGATGCCATCTCTGTTTTTACTTTTTTTGCTCTCTGTGGCCAGCATAGTGAATCTTCACTACACACTCCCAGATAACTGATTATCAGTAGCTGAGATCAACATGGAAACTCCTCAGAGCACCTGTTTCTCATAAACTTAGAAAGCAGTTGCAAGGAACCATAAATACCATGGCTCCCCATTTTTCTGTTAAAAAAATTACAAAGTAATAAGGACTCATAATTTTTAAGGTCTAAAAATATACCTTGCTACAAATAATGTAATATTCTCAGTCTTCCATTCCAGAAGTGTAATCAGAGTTAATGGTTTAATATGTGCTTAGATATATGCAATACATGATATATTCCTTCTATTTTAACTTGACAATAAATCATAAATCTTCCATGTCAGAATATATAGCAGTAGCTCAATCTTTTAAAAAGCTGTGTAGTACTATATAGTATTACATTGTAGGGATGTACTATAATTTTTATTTCCTGACATTTTGAATTGTTTTCAGTATTTTTGCTGTTAATGATATTGAGAGATTCTTTGTGTATAGAAACAGGTGTGCTGGTATTTCTAATAAAGTTGTAGAGTTGCATTTTATGCATTTGATTTGTCAAACCATATACTCTTAACGTATTTAAAACTGTAAAATTTTAGGGGCGCCTGGATGGCTCAGTCGGTTAAGCATCCAATTCTTGATTTAAGCTCAGGTCGTGATCTCAGGATCATGATTTTGGGTCCTGTCTCAGACTCAGCCCTGGGCATGGAGCCTGCTTGATTTTCTTGCTCTTAAAAAATTTTTTTAAAATTTTGTCCATGTATTCAGGATATATGCACATCAGTAAATATAATTTATATGTATATTATGCATATTTGAATAAATGAACTACATGTACTTGAACAGTTTATGGGATCATTAAAGATTTTTTTTCTAACCGTTAAGTATTGTATAATTTACCCTTTTGACTCTAGAACTTGAGTATAATGTAAAGATTCCTAGAAGCAAAATTTCTGGATGAAAGTATGTGCACTTAATTTTTTGGTAATGCTGAGTTGCCATGTAAAAAGACTTAACAATTTATAACCCCATCTGGAGTGTTCATTTTGCCATATGCTTTCCAACATTAGATATTATTATATAGCTTACTTGGCAATTGTTGGCTGAAAGAATATATTTATTTCATTAACTTGTATTTTTATTAATGAGGTTACCATTTTAATATGTTCACCAGTTTTTTGTTTTTTAAACTATTTGGTTTATTCAAATAATTCCTTATTTTTCTATTAGAGGTATCTATTGATTCCTAGGCAGTTTTTTTTGTAAACATTGTCTAATATGTGTATTTTTGGAAATACTTCCCTGGTTTTTTGCTTATCTTTTTTTTTTAAAGATTTATTTATTCATGAGAGACACAAAGAGGCAGAGAAAGAAGCAGGCTCCATGAGGGGAGCCCGACGTGGGACTCGATCCTGGGACTCCAGGATCATGCCCTGGGCTGAAGGCAGCCACTCAACCGCTGTGCCACCCAGGCATCCCTTTTGCTTATCTTTTAAGGAGAGACCCAAATTGTCATTGTTGCTGTCAGTGGGACTGTGTGCTTAAAAATCCAAGATTATCAATTGCAAACACAAATTAGAACTGATGACAAATTTCGGTAAGGTGGGCAGACAAGATAAACAAAATCAGTGCCTTTAAAAAAAAAAAAAAAAAAAAAAAAAAGAAAAACCAGCACAGGAGACAGCGTTACTAGCATAATCAGTTAGAAAACATAATGAAAAACATAGTATTCTTGGCTGCAGTAAACACAAATTTACAAGAACTATCTGAAGAATACTGAAAAGATGTAAAAGACCTGAGTAAATAAATTATGTTCTTGGATGGGTATTTATAAAGTCCATTTCTTCTAAATTAATTAACAAATTAAGTATAATTCCAATAAAATTTGTAAAATATTAAAAAGTTTATAAACTAGTTCTGAAGTTCAGCTGGACTTAATGTACATGAAGCCAAGAAAAGTTTGAAAAAGAACTATGAAGGAGGACTCTTCACCAGCTATCAAAGCCCAACTAGAAAGGTTAAAAATGTTTTAAGATAGTGCAATTTTAAACATAATGTTGAAAAAAATGTATGATGTTGTAGTTGAAAGAGACAAATCACTAATTGAGGAGACTGTAGGCCCGAAAGGTGTGAAATGACTGGTTTGAGGTCATAGAGCTTTCATGAAGTATAGAAGTATTTCTCGGTTTCTGAACTGATTGTGAGTCTAACTTTTAGCAAAAAAACATTTGGGGATTTCTCGTTTTGTCAACTAAAAAGCTAGTGTATTTTGGGAAAATTATGCACTCAAGGAAACAACCTAGGGACTTTGACTAAGGCTTGAATAAAGGTTAGGAAAGGAAAATGCTCCTGCAAACCTGTCAACCGCTTGTGTGTTTCATACTCTTGTCATTTTTCTCTGTGAATGTAGCCAAATAGTTCAGGGGTGGAAGGTGAAGAGAGTCCTGAGGCTTATCTAGGGGACAGTAAGGTAGGAATGTGTTAGAAACTTAAAACCGATGGTCAGGCTAGTTAATATTTTAGTGATTTAAAAGTTTAAAATATTTGTGTTTGAAGTCATGAACCTAGTTTTAACTTATTTTCCTTCTAGGTTTTAAATTTATGTTGTGAAGATGAGTATAAAGTATACACATGGGAGGGGATGTAGAGTTTTAATTGTGAGAATTTGGCACAGTTTGTTCTTTAGATTTTTTTTTTTTTTTTTTTTTTTTGAGTGTGGTATGAGCTGGTCAGCTGCAGAACCTTCAGTTAGTGAACTGATACCATCTAGGGTGGAGCTAAGGGCGGAAACATGTTTAATCACATACTCCCCAACTTCCTGGCAGTAAGAAAGTTATCACCAGACAGCAGCTCCCAGGCTAATTTAACTTTAGTTCTGGGCAGGCACATCTGTGGCAATCGTTTATTAAAGTAAGTTTCTTAAGTTGTAGGCATTATTTAGCTTCTCCTTTCAGGTGATGTTTTCATGAATCCTCCATTGTGTTTCTGTGTGTGCATATGTGTTAGTCATTAAGGATTCCTTGAAATACAAATGCCCTATTGGTATAATACTGTTTGGTATTATATTTGAAAGCACAACATCACATTGATGATTTTTTGAGGAAATTTTTGGGTACCCACTATGTGTAGTCTGCCCTGGACAACTCATGGACCAGGTGGTAGAGCATGAAACACAAAGTTAGAAGAGACTAATTGCTATAACAGATAAAAATAAAGAGCTCTCCCTGGGTTGGAGATGGAAGAAAAATTCTTAGAAGCAGTAGCATTTGGGCTGGGATGTGTAAGATTATCTACTGTTGTATTATACACAAATCTAGGCTTTGCTAAAGTGTGAGTGCTCCTTGGCACTTCCTTTTGGAGGAACTTCCTGTACAAAAGAAACCCCTGTATGTTTCTGAACAAATTTACACCTGAGGGTAGATTTTTGGAAATCCTTCCACTTGGGCTCATTGTCTTCACTTTATGTAAACACACACCCAGGAAGCTGTAGGAAGAACTTAAAAAAAATGTACCTTTAAAAAGAAATGCTTTGAAAGGTCACAAGTTTTTGTTTTTAAAGATTTTGAGATAGAATGAGGGGGCAGAGGGAGAAGGAGAAGCAGACTCCCCGCTGATCAGGGAACCCCATGCAGGATGCCACTTCTGGATCCCAGGATCATGACCCCAGCCAAATGCAGACACTCAACCGACTGAGCCATCCAGGTACCCCTAGATCACTGGTTCTCAATGGCATTCTCTGGTTATGTTTTGCTGAAACAGTTACATTTCCAATATTTGTTTGCCTACTACTTGTGCTGGGTGAATTCAGTACAGCAGGGAATCCTATTTGCTGTGGTGAGCCCTTTTTTAATTCGCAGCTCATTCTGTAGAGGTGACTTACCTGTTTATGTCAACTAGCCAGAGTAGGGTTGAGAACCAGGGCCTGGCTAGAAGGCCTGCAGGCAGTTGAGATGTATATTATGATTCCATGCCCTAGACCAGTTGAAATATATATTATGATTCCTTCCTTGCCCTAGACCTCTGGAGCCGTTAAGAGCTGTTCAGGGACAGCCTGTGTGGCTCAGCGGTTTAGCACCACCTTCGGCCCAGGGCATGATCCTGGAGGCCCAGGGTCGAGTCCCTCATCGGGCTCCTGCATGGAGCCTGCTTCTCCTTCTGCCTGTGTCTCTGCCTCTCTCTCTGTCTCTCATGAATAAATAAATAAATAAAAATCTTTAAAACAAAACTGTTCAGTCTCTCTTGCTGCCTTTTTATTCTGGGGGCTGAGTTGTCCAGAGCTCTGCCGTCTGGCTTCCCAGCCATTCTGGTCCCTGGGCCTTTACCAGGGCTCTCTCGATTCTCACTGTGCCTGCAGATCCGAACTCTCAAACCTCTGCAGTGAGTCCCTTATCTGTTCATGTGTTCCGTCACCTTGTGGATATTTATAGGTCACCAGTCCTGCTTCAGTTTGAAGACCTGCAGGGCAGCGCTTGGCACCTCTCTACTCTTTGTGTATGTCGCCTTTGGTTGCCTGGTGACCCGTGAGGGGACTGGTGAGGACTGGTCTGCTGGGGGAAGCCTAGGAGGGGTTCTCCGGTGTGGGTAAGCCAGGCTTCAAGGGGCTGAGGGGAAAACCCACTGTTGGAGGAAGGGCCATTTCTTCCATTGCTTCTCTGCACTCGTTCTTCCTTTTTTCTTTCTTTTAGTTCTTCATTTCTGCTTCTTAGGCCCACTGGTGCCCAGTGGGACCACAGAATCTGTGACGTTCAACTGGTCGAGGAGTGAGGGACTTCCCAGAAAGAGAGTTATCTTAGGTTTGGATTTTCAGGAACAAAGTTATGTGGGTCAGTTGAGAAGACCTGCCTGATGGTGAAGATTGTCCATTGGATCTGCATTCAGGAAATTGAGATGAGCTTTCTTTCCATTGCTTCACGGTGCTTTGAGCTTGGGAGTCCGCCAGTGTAGGTTTTGAATGCGAGTTTCCTATTCTGGCTCTCCTTTGAGCTGTATTATCTTGGGCAAGCTACTTATTTCTCTGAGGTCCGTTCTTCCTGTGTAAATTGGGAATTTCAAGATCTACAATGTAGGGTTGTACTCAGATTGTGGCAATAATTAGCGTGCCCCACTAGGGTTTATCCTGATCCGCGTGTGCACAGTTATCATTTAAAAGTGGATGAGGACAGATTACTGAGAAATCAGTCAATAAGCCTGGATTTTATGACATTGGACATCAAATTATAAATCCATTACTTAAGGTACATGATTATGTGGGATTCATCGATAGATTCAGAGTGATGCTTGCTGGCTGGTGCCTTTTAACTTCTCTAAACTTTAAGTTTCTTTATTTTTAAAATAAGATGTGGGATGCCTGGGTGGCTCAGTCCATTAAGCATCTGCCTTCGGCTCATGTCAGGTCATGATCTCAGGGTCCTGGGATAGAGCCCTGCCTCAGGCCCCCTGCTCAGCGGGGAGCCTATTTCTCCCTCTCCTTCCTGCTCAAGTTCTATCTCTGTTGGTATCTCTTTCTCAAATCTTAAAAAAAAAAAAAATCCTACTTCATGGGATCATAAGGTAATGTATACAAAACATGTGGCACAGTGTCTGGCACAGAATTTGATCTAGAAAGGAAGCTCTTATTTTTACTCTTCAGTAAACCTTAAGGTATGGTAAAATGAGCAGCAATTTATTTTATAATAATGATTGCATTATTGCACCCTCTGTCCTTGGAACCATGACTGTTCTGCTGACAGAATTTTTGACCTTCCTGCATTATTTTCCCAGAGAAGACACAGAACAGTAGCATCAGCCGATTATGAAATAGTAATGCTTTAGTCCATTATTACTTTAGAAATTTCTGTCCTCCTTCAAAGTTAAGGCTACTACATTCCCCAATATATTAGATGAGTCTTAACTGTCAGTATTCTCTGCTCCTATGGTATAAACATATATATATGTAGAATGACTTTAATTTCTTTATCACTAACATCCAGCACAGTGATGAATGTGTGGTAGGAGAATCCGTAAATGTCTCTTTAATTTTTCCCAAATTTACAGTATTTTTCGTTCTATTGCCAGTTAAAGTATTTTTGCCCTGTGGTGATTATTTCTGGTGTCTTATTTCACATTGAACATTAAATTAACTCTGGATATTTGCCTGTTTAAAGAACATGACTTTTCTTTCTCTGTTTTGTTGAAATAGTGAATTCCCTTAACCAAGGAATTTTGGTAAGATGTAGTGTATTTGTCAAATATGAACTAGGTTTTTCCAGACACTGTTCTGGAATGTTTGTTCATTTTACAAATGTTGTTACTAAGATTACCCTAACAGTCCTATAATGAGGCATAGTTATGATCTTTTTATACCTGAAGAAGTCGCAGAGAGGCTAAGTAACTTGCCTGAGCTCACACAGCTTCCTGATAAGGTAGGCATTTGAACCTGGGCTGCTATTGATGCCAGCACTGGTGGTGCTCCCCACAACTCTGCTCCTTGCTGCCTACCATGCCAAGTACACAAAGGCTCCTCTTTCATGATAACGTTGCCTATATTGCCTTGACCTGAGCACTGCTTTACACATGGCGGCCAGGGAGTTGAACAGCAATAGTGATTTCTGACAACAGAAGAATTACCTGTTGAAATGCTGGTGACGTGTGATGTCATGTGATGATGATGATGACAGATGTTGGATTTGCTGTTTGTGTTCCACCAGGAGACCAAATTGCCAACCTGTAAATAAGATTTCTTGTGTTCAGACTCCAGGGTGATGATTACCCCTCAGGGGGCAGTCATCCTTTTAATCTGGTGGTAGAAAATTAAAATGGGTTTCACCAAGGGTGGTTTATTTTTAAGGTTTCTTTTAAATATTAGTTGAGAAGTTAATTAAGTACCTGGCCTGGGGATCCAGCTCCTGGCATTTCTTCACTGTTTTTACCATTTATAGGGAAGGTTTTCCTTAGGAAAATTAGATAGTGGAGGGTTTTTAAACCTATTGGTAAATCCTGAACAACTGGGGTTCTGAATTAGTGGTGGGCTTGCATAATGTGACCTGAACAATGTTAGGGAAACAATAAGGATCTTGGATATTAAAGGCCTTTTGAACAGTCTGAAACTAAAATGTGTTTGAGTAAGGCCCAAGAGGGAAGGAAGGCTTTCTCATTTTGCTTGCAATGGAGTGTTTTTTGTTTGTTTTTGTAGTGTCTTAAGGGTTGCGCAGGTATTATAAGCTACATGGAGGTCTGGCTTTAAGCCTGCTTGAAAGCAGTGATTGTTTTTTCGGCCCACTGATCCTTTTGAGAATCTGGTGAAACGTACAGGTATTCTCCCTAGAAAACACACACATGCTCACTCTCACAGTATTGTGTTCATAACCCCTTAAGGGCCACAAACCTAGACTGTAGAGCCTATGGCAGTTCATCATGGAGTCCGATTAACTACCCTTTCTTCTCTGTGCTCTCTTCTGCCTGGATAGCCTGGCTCTAAAATTTGGCTAACTGGTTAGTTTATTACACTCACATTCTTGCTTGCGCCCCAGGACAATTTGTCTTTTAAAGTCTTCCTGACTTTGGGGGAAGCGAATCTCAGAAGAAAAGGAAAAACCATCAAACCCTATCAGATACTGTCCTTGTAGGAGACAGCTGGCAAGTGGATCCTGCTTTCTAGCCACCATAATAAGCCAGATAGGAGCCAGTGCTGAAGGGGGTCCAGTTAGCTAACCTGTAAAAGCTCCCCGTTCCTGCCCTGCCTTCCCTCCCCTCCTGCCACACTGGATTCCCTAAGCTCACTCACCTTTATGTACCTTGGCACATGCTGTCTTCACCCAGAATGCCTTTCCATTCTTCCTGCACCCCAGGAATGCCTGCTCATCTTTCAGTACCCAGCTCAATGCAAGCCTTTCTGAACTCCCCTGGCAGTCTCCCTGGCCCACGCCGCCCTAGCCGTTGCCACAGCAATTTTTAAAGGCCTGGGTTAAAGCACACATATCATGTTGTAATTATTTTTTATATGTTTGGCAGACTCCACCATGTGTAAACCAAGTGCTTGTCTTAATCGTCTTTGATCACCCAGGATTGTCAGGTGCTAGATAGGTTTGGCATCCAGCATTTAAACAGGTGGGCCATGGGGTTAGGATGCCACGATTCAGACCCCAACTTCCTGACTTTGTGATGAAGTTACTTGGTCTTTTTGTGCCTCCGCTTCCTCAGCTGGAGACTTGGGGAGGGAGGGGTAGAGGGTAGAGTCAATGTATGTCATGCTTGGCATACAGCAAAATATTCAAGTGCTAATCGTTGTGATATTTAATCATAATGTTAAGTAGTATTGAGTGAATGGAAAAACTCTTAATAATCCAGCAAAATTGGAGGTTTTAACACTAGACTTACAGAAGTTTAGTAGATTCTGTGTTTTCCAAGTTTAAATCCCAGCATAGATCAGATAAATGAATCTAACATTTGTAAGCTCCCCCCCCCCAAGAGGCTTAGTGTAGTATACTTCCCTGCAGCCTATTATTCATCTCTGTATTAATGTTAACTGTCATCTATTTGAGGGCCTTAAGCCATTTAGAAGTGGGTACTGTGGGAATAGAACTTTTTTTTTTTTAAAGGAAATAAGTATGTTATTTTGTACTATTTAAATCCATTTAAATGTGTTCAAAAACCTTGTATTTTTCAAATCCCTTTTGGAGCACCGCAGCAAGCTTTGGGAAGAGTAGGGGGTCACCACCATGTGTGTTGCCCGACAGCTAACTCAGTTCTGTAAGAAACCATCAAATGCATTTGCTGCTGCTTTCAAGACAAGTCAAAGGTGATAAGAAAAAGGTCATTCAAGGAGTTCTTCCATTCAGGGTGTTTTATTTTGTAGGCAGGATAGAGGCATCCTGCTTGAAGTCATGAATGTAATGAATCCTGTGTTAGAACTGGAAGGAATTCGTCTCATCCAGCCTCTTCTGTTACAAATGAGGTCCAGAAACGATGGAGTGAGTTGCCATATCACATTGTGTCCTGGATGTGGACCGGGGCGGTGGGGGGCACATACCAGGGTGCCTTTGCACCTGCTTTCTGTGCAGGAGTGCCTAACTGGCTTCAAGCACATGGTTGGCTTCTAGAAAGCCTTCTTGGATTCCCTGGGCAGTATCTCCTTTGTGCTTTTAAAACGAAATTTTGCCTAAATTAAAAGCAGTGAAATCCAGCCCTCCTGGAAGGGTATTTAGTCCCCCCCCCCCCCCCCCCCGCCCCCGCTTTAAAAAAAAACAAAACAAAACAATTAAGCTAATAACAGTGTTGGAAGCCTTAAACATACCATCTAATGACTGATATATGTCCCCCAGTTTTTGTAGTGAAATACAGAAACAGCCTATAATCTCATTTTGTAATCAAAGTTTAACCAGTTATAGTAGATCTCTGTACATCCTTAAGCAATTGGGTCCTCAAGTCAGCAAGATCCCATTTATCAACTTCTTGCAGTCATCGCCTTTCAGGTTTTGGCTTATTGGTGTCTACAAAGTTTTTAAGCTTAGCAGCCCAGTGAATTATACTATTCTCTCCAGGTTTCCATGTTTTTTAAAAATGGCATACATTTGCTGTTGTCTCCTTTTTCAAGATGTAGGTCAAGGTCAATTTGTGCTTTTTAAATTATTTTTTATTTTAAAGACCTTTATTTTAGCGCAAGTGAGGAGGAGTTGGAGAGGAAGAGAATCTCCACCAGGCTTGCTGAGCACAGAGCCCAACACAGGGCTCAATCCCAGGACCCTGAGATCACTGCCTGAGCAGAAATCAAGAGTCCGATGCTTAGCCGACTTGCACCAACCAGATGCCCCTTTCTACATTATTTTTTTAAAGTGGAAGAGAAAGGGTGCCTTTAAGTAGTAATTTATAAATTAAATGCCCTTGCCACTTTGATTTCTAAAATAGTACTTTAGGTTGTAACTATATAGGGACCCTGTGTGTAAACTCGACAAATTTAAAAAACGTGAAATTGCCCATGTCCCTTTGTCGCTGTTGATGACGTGGGAGAGAATCTTACTTACCGCTATATGCCTATAGTATCTCTGTAGAAGGAGGAACAAGTTGCACATCATGGTTCTCTGCTCTCTTGTGGAATCAAGATGTTTGAGAACTGAAAGCAAAAAAGCTTCGTTATGTGTATCCCTGAAATGTACTTTTGGGGCACACTTTTCAGCTTTTTTTTTTTTTTTTTTTTTAAGACTTCATTTCTTCATAAGAGACACAGAGAGGCAGAGACATAGGAAGAGGGAGAAGCAGGCTCAGGACGTGATCCCAAGACCCCTAGATCACGTCCTGAGCCAAAGGCAGACTCTCAACCACTGAGCCACCCAGGCGTCCTTACACTTCTCAGCTCTTAGAAATAAAACCAATCTTTTAATGAGTTAATTTTTTTTAAAAGATTTTATTTATTCATGAGAGAGACACAGAGAGATAGAGGCAGAGACACAGGCAGAGGGAGAAGCAGGCCCCCTAAGGGGACCCTGATGTGGGACTCAATCCTGGGTATCCAGGATCACACCCTGGGCCAAAGGCAGGCACTAAACCACTGAGCCACCCAGGGATCCCAGGAGTTAATTCTTGATCCATTCCCCCAAAGTACATTACAAAATACATCAAAGAACAGAAATGTTAGAGTGACAGCATTTTTTTTAAATTACTGGTGTTTAAAAGCTATATTGAGAGACTCATGCTCGAGTTTGAGTAGCTCTCTTATTAATTGACTAGGGTGGGGTGGTCCGAGCAACAATCCTTTAATATGTGCTTGAGAATAAGACAAAACAAGACTCTTTAAGTGAGCAGTGAAAAGTAGAGCAGATAATTGAAATGCAGTAGGTAAGTAATTATTCATGGCTGTGACTTTTTTTTTTACATATACATATATATAAATTAAAAGTGGTTTTATTTATTTTTAAAAGACTTTATTTATTAATGAGAGACACAGAGAGGCAGAGGGAGAAGCAGGCTCCATGCGGGGAGCCCAACGCGGGACTCCATCCTGGAGTCTCCAGGATCACGCCCCAGGCCGAAGGCAGCGCTAAACCGCTGGGACACCGGGGCTGCCCTTAAAAGTGGTTTTAAATTAACCAAGGCCTGCTCCCGTTAACTTATCTCTCTTCTCTCTTTCAGTAATGGTGCTTGTCAGTATACTTACTACTGATCATACAGTTCTGTTGCATCAAGTAAGAGTTAAAACTTTTTTTTTTAAGATTTTATTTATTCATGAGACACACAGAGGCAGAGACCTAGGCAGAGAGAGAAGCAGGCTCCATGCAGGGAGTCTGATGCAGGATTCAATCCCAGGACTTCAGGATCACACCCTGAGCTGGAAGGCAGACGCTTAAACCACTGAGCTACCCAGGCGTCCCTAAAACTATTTTTTAAATAGACTTCCCAAATATCACTTTTTTGGGGGGCGGGGGGAACTGGCCCCATTAACATAATTTGACAGAATGTCTTATACTTCTTCAAACCTGACTCCAATTAAAAAAAATTTTTTTTTTTTTTTTTTTTTTTTTTTTTTAAGAACCCCTACCATCTAATGAGATGCTCCGAGTCTTTGGTTGGATGGAAAACGGTAGACCCTTTGCCTGCATCTCATCTGCATTGTTTTGTTTTTATATTTTTAAAGATTTTATTTATTCAGAGAGAGAGAGGCAGAGACACAGGCAGAAGGAGAAGCACGCTTCATGCAGGGAGCCTGACATGGGACTCGATCCCGGGTCTTTAGGATCAGACCCTGGGCTGAAGGCAGGCGCCCTGTTTTATTTTGTTTAACTCTTCAGCAAGAGAGCAAGAGATCCTTTGCTGGACCTCTGCTGATTCTGGTACTGACCACAGAGATGCTCACGTCTTTCAGGGTCCTTTGGGAGTGTTGGTAGCGGGGGCTACTTAATTCCTTCCTGGGGTGGAATGTGTTTATCCCACAGGAATTACTGCTCTCACTTCTGTCATTGATCTGTTTTGCCTTCCTACCAACCAAACCACTTCCTTAGTTCCTGTGACTGCAACGACCATCTTCACGAAGGCAGTTAAAGTAGAAAGATGGTAACGTGACAGTTGGATGGTAACGTGACAGTTTCATTAATAGTGAGAGTGTGGTGTGCGGGTTTGTATGAAAGATAGTTTACAATCAGAATGATAGCTATTATATAATAAAAGCAAGTACAACTTCTGGCTCATTTGTAATATAGCAAGAGTCGAAACTCATGATTCGTAATTCACTGTTTTATTCTCGTTATAAGGCAAGGAATAAATGGGAAAAATCACTACCCAGTGTTTTGTATTTGGCTAAATTGCAACACAGGAAGAAAACAAAAGAAAAACCCTTTAGCTTAGACATTCCATTGACCCAAGAAAAATCACACACGCTCTGAAAACAACTTTTATTTGGAGAGCTAGACTTTCTTGAGTCTTCCCATGTGGATCATTCAATAGAAATCCAGTGCAAGCTTCTCCTCTAAAATGATGATGTCTTTTGCCTAAGAATAGACAGATGCTTCTTTCAGTATAGAAACCAGATAAGCTGTCCTACAGTGATCCAAATAGCTAGCGGCTTAACCCCCACCCCATCCCCAAACTTGACTAACAACACAGCAATATAATTTTACCGTTTGAAACTTGGCTGACCCAAACATGAACTTTCAAAGAAAACAAGAGTCATGACTAAAAGAGATTCCATTTCTTTCCGGGGCCTAATTTAAGATGACTTTCCAGAACTTTGAAAAAACTTATTCTTCCAATGGCTGCTTAATTGTGAAACAAAATAAACACGTACAAGGGAGGCAAAATCTAGAGCTCTTCGTGTTTGGATTTTAAAATACCCCCCCCCCCCCTTTTTTTTTTTTTTTTTTTGGAGGGTGAGTTTTCTGTTTCTAGGGTTGTCATACATAGTTTGGAATAATTGATCTGGCTTTGAGGATTATACTCTGAATTTTAAAGGCAGTGATTTAGGAATAATGGTAATATTTCATTTCTTAGAATTTGCCTTGTTAGGCTTTTTCTACTATCTCTCTATTCTATGTGCCCTGGTTATCAGAACCACTGAATGATGGTTCTAGGACTAACTCTGGTGGGCTTGGCTTCTAGGCTCTCACTTGTTGCACCGAACCATACCACCTCCCTTCTTGTGTGTACCTTTCCAAAAATTTAGAAATGTGATCCTAGATAAGTAGAACAGTTTTGAGGATCCGTAAGACAGTACTTAAGGTAGCACAACAGAATGTTGCACAGGCTTTGATGTCAGACAGGCCTGGGTTTATTTTTTTATTTATTTTTTTTCTTTTTTCAGGCCTGGGTTTAAATCCACACTCTGCTTTGAAGCTTTTTCTTTGGGTACAGTGACCCTTATTTGTCTCATTTGTAAACCAGGGATAATTATATTTGTAGTGACAAAATCATTGGAATGACTGCATGGCTAGTGTATACATAGGATTAGATCAACTGTCTGATACAGAGTTCCTGAAATGGTAGTTTTGTTTTAAAGTAGGCTCCATGCCCTATATGGGGCTTGAACTCATGACCCTGAGATCGAGTCGGATGCTCTACCAACTGAGCCAGCCAGGCGCGCCCTAGTAGTTGTTTTAATAATTGTCATTATAAATACTGATTTGACCTAATCTTCCATGTTCTAATTTTTGTCACTGTATACATGAGTCTTGTCATGGTTATATATTCTATACGTGATGCCTTCCAAGTGTGTGTTACTTCAAGAATGAAATGACTGAGCAATCATGAATATCAGGTGGTCCTAGACTAGTGCAGTGACTTCTGTGAGGTGATTGAGCCTGTTTTGTCTGCAGTTTAAAAAAGGAAAAGTAGGGACATCTGGGTGGTTCAGTGGTTAAGCATCTGCCTTTGGCTCGGGCATGATCCAGGAGTCCCAGGATCAAGTCCCACATCGGGCTCCCTGCATGGAGCCTGCTTCTCTGCCTGTGTCTCTGCCTCTCTCTCTCTCTCTCTCTCTCTCTCTCTCTCTCTCTCTCTCTGTCTCTCATGAATAAATAAAATTAAAAAAATAGGAAACGTAAAAAAACTGAGTCTTGAATCAGTAAGTCACTACCTGTCTAAGCAGTAAAATGAGGGAGCTACATTAGATGGTCTCCAAATTACTAACTCTAGAACTCAGTGATTGGTGTTAAGCCTAGTAATAGAAATGGGATCTTTTAATTTCCACAACCGTTGATGTATCAAGGATTATTATGAGAGTAGGGGTCTTTTGTGTCCACTAAAAACAGAAGAAGTTGGGTGTTTGATTCTACCATATTTGCAAAAGAAGAATCACAACTCCTTTCTTTCACACACACAATTTAGTTCTCGAAGTATAACTTTTTTTTTCTATTGGCAAGTAGTTTATAGAATTCCATTTAACCAACAACTAAGGGCTCTCTCTTATGGAACAGGGAAAGGAAGACCTCTCCATCCTCAAGGAATTTATAGTCTAAGCAAGACTAGATGCTATCAAATGGAAAATGTCCTAAAACCTCTAAGGGACACACCTCCATATGGTCCTAGTGGTTGCTAACTCCTTGTCAAGGTGCTAAGTTAGAATATATGTTCCCTGGAGGCCTTTGAAGGTGTGTTGCTCTCTGACTTGGTTAACTCTTCCACACACATAATAGATCTTTGTAATCTAGTAGTACTAGTATTTTACGATACATGACTTCATAGATTTGAAGCCTTTCCTAGAATTTAGAATTCTGTTATCAATAATCCTTAGGAAGCAAGAGTACTGTGTTGATAGACCTGCGGGGGCGGGGGGCGGAGGGGGGACACAGCAGCCTGTGTGAGTGTGTGTTGGGGGGGTATGATGAGTTAGGGAAGACCATCACATCAAGAATGATCTTGAAGAGATTTCAGAGGTAAGTCATTAAGAGACGAAGAAAGAACCTTGGATGAGTGTATTTAAGTCAGTAATGTATTGATCCAGGACAAATTTTTTTGGAACATGGATAAATACAAGAAGGGAACAATTTCTCCAACACTTCCTTGAATCCTTTTTTGGAATTTCTAATAATTATCCCTATTTTTCTTTTAAAGAAGATAATTGCCCATAGTAAAATGGGCTGCCTTGGAGGATAGAAAGCTCTTGGCACTAGGAAGTGTTTAGAGGTTCGAAAAATTAATTAGTTCAGTCTCTCCCTCAAGTCAGGACATATTTTCACTTTTCCAAAATTCTGAACAGTTTTTGGCACCAGGAGCTTTCTATGCTGTAAGGCAGCCTGTTTTACTATGGATGGTCCTAATGGTTATACACTTCCAAGACCACCTCTTGACTTCTATGCTTGGTACTATTTCTCCCTAGTTGGCCAACTACATAAAAACTTACTCCTTAGATAAGGAAACTAAAAATATTTTAAATGTGCTGTCAAATTTCTTCTGAGCCTTGCTTCCCACTCCCCCACCCCCCTTTCAGGCTAAATATCTCTACTTTCTTCAACCATTTACATATGCCATAGTTTCCAAGTTTTTATTTATTTATTCATGAGAGACAGAGAAAGGTAGAGACACAGGCAGAGGGAGAAGCAGGCTCCATGCAGGGAGCCCAACGCGGTATTCGATCCCGGTTCTCCAGGATTATGCCCTGGGCCAAAGGCGGCGCTAAACCGCTGAGCCACCCAGGCTGCCCAGTTTCCAAGTTTCTTTAAAAATTTTTTTTTTTTAATTTTTATTTATTTGTGATAGTCACAGAGAGACAGAGAGAGAGAGGCAGAGACACAGGCAGAGGGAGAAGCAGGGTCCATGCACCGGGAGCCTGATGTGGGATTCGATCCCGGGTCTCCAGGATCGCGCCCTGGGCCAAAGGCAGGCGCCAAACCGCTGCGCCACCCAGGGATCCCAGTTTCCAAGTTTCTTAACAGACCTGATTGCACACATCTGGGGCTCCAGCTTGTCTCTGCCAGTCTGCAGATAGGATTTTGTGGTCTTGAGCACAGCCCTCGTATGCAGAACAGATTGGCAGCTATCATGTTTCTTGAACATTACTGTTACTTAGGACTACATTAATTTTTTTAGCACATGTCCCCCCGTTTCCCTGCTTCTCCAAGGCTGGGATATGTGTGATTTGCCACAGCTTTGCCTCATGCCCTCGCATTCTTTCATGCAGTTACAGTTTGCCTGTGTTTTTGTTTTTAAAAAAGAGATTCATGGTGTTACATTGATAATAGGATTGGGTTTTATACTAGCAGAGATCCTTGCTCATGGGCACTTCATAAATGTTTCCTGAATGTAATTGAGTATGTAATGAACCTTTAAATGTTTACAATCCTTATTAAATGTGTAGCAGTTTGACCTAGAGTTGCCAGGCTTATAGGTCAAACATTAAAACTGATCTTCTCAAAGCCTGCCATTTGAATAAACAAGTTTACTTCAGAAAAATTTTGCATTAAAGTTTTTGTTTGAATATGCACTTAAAAAATTGTTTTTACTGAGGAAATGACTTACCCTGTTCAAGTCTGTCTTCGAGCACAAGTATAGTCTTCATTCCCATCTTCCTCTTTCCTTGCTGATAGTCTGATGGCTTTTGGTAAAATAGTTAATTAACAGAATTCTTTAACAGTCTGTAAAATTTCTAACCCAACTGCTAGTCTTACAATTTTTCTTTCGAAGTTTTAGGATGGTTATTATAACCTTTATCAGGTACAGAATATAATTAGATTCGTCTCTTTTGTCCTACCTGTGCTGTGAGGTTGACTGATACTGTATGTAGAACCAGAAGTTGGTGATGGTCATTATTGCAAAGATTAAGGAAAATGAGAGCAGTCATGTTAGCTGAATGACATTCAGGTAAATGTCATTTTTGAAATGAGAATACCATTTTACCTGAAACTTTTAAGTAAATGAATTGGTTGATCATACTCTTGCTCAAGCAGAAGTTCGATTATCTCTTATGGAGGAATACGAGAATAACTATTTATTTTGGCAATTGAAATTACTTAGTTCTTAATCCCTAACACATGGGAGGGTAAAAGGTGTGGCATTTTAAGTACAGATACTGTGTGTATTAGCCTATCTTTTTTGTTCCCTTTGCATTAGTTGTGTTAGATAGCTTGGATGTGTCACAATTTAGGTTAAGTTTGTGTAGGCCAGGGCTAGAGCTTAGGAAGATGTGGTCTTATTTTAAATGTTTGTTTGTTTTTTTTTTCTCTTCCCCAGAGGAATATCTGAATTTACTTAGAAGTATCAAAAATAGTCTGATGCCAAAGACTTTTTGGCCTTTCTTATTTTAGATGAAGTTAACATGAGGTATAGTCACCATCCTCAAGGAAATGTTTGGAGGATAAACTTTGTTTGCATCATTTCAAAGCAAATCTCTTTAATCATAAAGCCAAAAGGAAAGGATGTGTTCTTTTTTCCATGTTTCCTGTTGAATCTTAAAACGGAGTTGGAGGAGTCATGAATTGGCAAATTCCAAGAAATGAAGAATAATTTTGATCATAAAGCAAAATCTTTTCCTTTGAAGAGACCTTTCTCAGGGTAGCATAATGATGTGGAAGCACTGACCTTTGATTTACAAAGAATCTTGTAGCACCTGAGAAAGAGACCCTTAAGTAGGCTGACTTTGTAGTGATTGTCTCAAAGAATGTAGTGGTAAGAAAATCATCTGACATTCTGAAGATCTGTTTTTTTTTTGTTTTTGTTTTTGTTTTTGTTTTTGTTTTTTTTTTTTTTGAGGGAGAGGAGAGACAATCTTAAACAGGCTCCATGCCTGACATGGTGCTTGATCCCGTGACCCTGAAAACACGACCTGAGCTGAAATCAAGAGCCAGATGCCCTGAGCCACCCAGGTCCCCAATCTGGTTTTGTAAAAACAGAAAAAAGTTCTTCCTTAATCTCCCATTTATTTCTATCTTGTTAATTGTCAGTTCCTTTTTTAAAATATAACTTAAAATTTTAAAATTAGGATTTAAAAAATTTGCCATCTTTAACAATTTTTAAGTGTACAGTTTAGTACTAAGTGTATTCACATTGTGCAACATCTCCAGAACTTTTTCTTGCAAAAGTGAAACTCTATACTTATTAACTCCCCATTTCCCTTCCCACGCGGCCCCTGGCAACCATCATTCTACTTTTTGTTTCTATCAATTTGTCTACTGTAAATATCAAAGTGGTGTTATACAGTATACCTTTTTGTGACTGGTTAATTTCAGCATAATGCCCTGCATATGTCAATTTCCTTCCTAAATTTTTAAGGCTGAATAGTACTCCATTGTATGTATATACCACATTTTCTTTGTTCATTCGTTGATGGGCATTTGGGTTGCTTCCATCTCCTGGCTAGTGTGAATTATGCTGCTGTAAACATTAATGTGCAAATATCTCCTTGAGATTGTGCTTTCATTTCTTTCATATGTACACCCAGAAGTGAAATTGCTGGATCATAGGGTTATTCTAGGTTCAATTTTAAGAATTGCCATACTGTTTTTCTATAGTGGCTGCACCATTTTACATTCCCACTAACACTGCATAAGGGTTCCCATTTCTCTCCAGCTACCCTTGTTTTCTGGTTTTATTATTGTTATAAAGTAACTGTTAGTTTTTTAACACTAACTGTAATGATTAAATAATTTAAGTGCCCAGGGGTGCACAGATAGATTTGTGTGCAATCTAAAAAGCTAGAGTTTTAAATGGTTTTTTCACTTTTTTAATAGGTTTGCTGTAGACTATCATTGTTTCTTGATGTTCAGCACAGCCAGTATGGGAATTTTTAACCTAGGTAGAAAAAACTGGAACATTATGGTAGCTAAAGTTGCAGATCTCAAACTTGGCACAACTATTAGGCTGATAGAAAAAAAAAAGTTCAGTAGAACAGATTGTGGTGATAGCATTATTCATGTCCTAAGAGTTCACAAATAACAGGTGAACCTACTCAACGCACTGGGATGTTTCTTGCCCATTAATGGAAATGCTCCAGAGACTGTATAATCAAGGAAGATGGATAAGGTGGTGAATCTTTTCGACTCTGTAGTATTTCACTTTTTCTGTCATAATGCCTAATTTCCGTCCTTTCTGTTTCATAATCTAGGTAGTAGCAAAATGTTTCCTTGCTGGTAAATCTGAGCGATTAGGAAACCTGGGTGGCTCAGTTGGTTAAACATCTGCCTTCAGCTCTGGTCTTCCTCCCAGGGTCCTAGGATCCAGCACCAGTGGTTCCCTGCCCAGGGAATCTGCTTGTCCCACTCCCTCTGGCCACCCCGCCCCTTGTGTGTTCTCTCTCTCTCAAATAAGATCTGAGCGATGAACCCTCCAAAAAAATGAGGGCGAAAAATCAAATGTTTTATGTTTGATATGTCATCAATAGTTTGTATCCTCTTAATAAATTGTATCAGAAATAACCTTGTAATCTGCCTCCTGCAGACCGTGTGTGTAAGAGAATCAAGTGAATTTATATAGAAAGGCGCTGGAAAGTTTTGGTTTCTGCGGGTTTTTTTTTTTTTTTGCGATTTTATTTATTTACTTATTTTTTCAAAAATTTTTATTTATTCATAGAGACAGAAAGAGAGAAGGGAGGGAGAGGGAGAGACACAGGCATTGGGAGAAGCAGGCTCCATGCAGGGAGCCTGACGTGGGACTCATCCAGGGTCTCCAGGATCACGCCCTGGGCTGCAGGCGGCGCTAAACCACTGCGCCACCAGGGCTGCTCAGATTTTATTTATGAGAGACACAAGCGAGGCAAAGACCTAGGCACAGGGAGCCCCGTGCGGGACTCCATCCCGGGACCCCGGGATCACGCCCTACCCGAAGGCAGACGCTCCACCACCACCGAGCCACCCAGATGCCCCCAGGAAAGGTCTGACCTAAGAGCATGCAGGGACTAACCATTTTAAACACTACTTTTTTGGGCCTTTACCTACATCAAATGGAAGTTCCCTCTGGTGATACAGGCAGAGTAAGCCAAAAATATGCCAACAAATTTCAGATTCCTTACATTCCATTTTTCTTCTCCTCCTCCTCTCCAGGTCGCAGTCACTTGTCGCCTTTATCCCCCATTTCGCAGCACCGCGTCCCTGGAAGGTTTTCCTCCCTCGCCCTGTCTCCTCGGACCCTGACAGCTCCAGACAGCGGGTTTTGTGGTGCTTCATCTTGTTTCTCCGAACCTTCTTGGCCAGTCACAGCCTTGTCCATTTTAATTACGTTTCCCCCTCCCCCCTCCCAGCCCTGCGTCCTCCTGGAAAGCTTCCTGTCCTGCGGGGAGGCCTGTTCCTAGGTCTTCATCTCCCTGGCTGCTTCCGTGCTTTCCGGCCGACGCTCTGCGGGCCCGCGCTCCAGCGGGAGCGGAAGTGGGGCCTGGTGCGCAGCCTCACTTCCGGTAGCGTGGCCTGCGCCCGCCGCCATCACCGGAAGAGCCCGGATACCTGGAAACGTTCTGTTGGAACTTTGTTCCGCGGGAGGAGGGACGAGGCAGAGGGTGGCCTTTTGGGGGATACTAGTGACTGAACTGTGGGCTTCCAAGGAAAGATTTGGCGATTAGCTCACCATACTGGTATGTTATTCTTAATTATCCCCCCCACACACACACTATAACTTTTTTTTTTAACCCTGGTATTAGTATGTTCCTTGAAACGTCCCCTTGTGACCGTAAGAACGGTGAAAACGGCATGTCCTTGGACGCCTTTGTTCGTAATGGTAGCAGAGCTCCCCAGTCTTTTTTTTTTTTTTTTTTTGAGATTTATTCATGAGAGAGAGAGAGGCAGAGACACAGGCAGAGGGAGAAGCAGGCTCTACGCAGGGAGCCCGACGTGGGACTCGATTCCGGGTCTCTAGGATCAGGACCTGGGCCGAAGGCAGGTGCTAAACCGCTGAGCCCCCCCGGGCTGCCCCGGATGTCGGATATTTAAAAATAATAGCCCGACTTTGCCCAAAGTCTTATTTTTCCTAAAAATGCGTTACTTTCTTTTTCTGAAGCCTGACTGTGGTTTTTAAAAAATTGGAAAGGGTAATAAGAGGACTCAGGTTAATTTTGGTAATCATAGCTGGAAAACCAAAAACCTCATAATATGTGATGTAAAAAAAAAAAAAAAAAAAGTCTGCATAGGTAATGATTAAGAGTCCAGACTATGAACTGCTTGAGTTGCTTTTTAAAAAAAAATTTTTTTTTTTTTTTTGAACCCTAGACTCCCTTGAACCTTTGTTTCCTCTTTTGCAAAAGAGCTCTTTTCTCATAGGGTTGTGGTGTGGGTAATTGAGTTGAGAGAGTTCTATACTTCTTACCTGAAAACCTTGGGACCAGACGTGCTTCAGAGTCTTTCAGATTTTAGAAGGTAACACAGCCTGTAACCCACAGATGAGACAGCAGGCTCTGTAGGGTCTAAGGTAGCAGCACCTTGATAATTAAGCATAGTCTAGTGAAAGTTACATGGAGTGGGATAAATCAAGACTATTAACAAGTAAACATCATTTAGAGTTGTGCTCTACTGCCCAGTGAGTTTGCACCTACGACCCCTCCTCGCTCATCACAAACTAGGATTTGAGAGCTTTTAGGTTTTGGAGTTGTGGATTTAGGATCTGTGGATCTGTGGATGGAAGCATTTGTAAACACCACATAAATTTTAGTTGTGTGCAAAACTGATTTCTTTCTATACTTTATGACTTTTGGTTTGTCGTTTATGCGAATGTTAAATCTTTGTGGTTTAAAGTGGACACAGTGCAAGCCACACGTAACTGTAGGTATTTTTCACGTATCGCTGTTTTATTTGGGTTTCAAGACCACTCTTTCTAGTTGTGAAAGGACAAGAAGGATAAAGTGGGGCATAAAAGTTCTGTTCCTCTTAACTCCATCTGGCCTTTCCTACCTCCTTATGGAACGTTTGCTTTTGTTTTTAAAGATTTTTACCTACTTATTTGACAGAGACAACACAGGCAGAGAGAGGAATGGAGGTGGGAGCAGGAGAGGCAGACTCTGCTGAGTGGGACTCCTAACTCTGGGCTGGGTCCCAGAACCCGGAGATCATGACTCTACATGGAGGCAGATCCTCAACTGACTGAGCCATCCAGGCACCTCCTCATAGAACTTTTTAAGACCATCTACTTCTAAGATTTCATATAACTTCTGAAATGTTTTGTTGTGACTTTTGCCTTGACTTGCCTTTCTTATACACACACATTAAGTTATGCACACACTGAAAGCTATCCTGTGGATCTTAATCCTTTGATCTATTTTGCTGTTGATGGATCATTTCTGGAATATTTGTTGGTATAGAAAAGTCTAAAGTTTTAAGTAACTTAAGCACTCTTTTTTTTTTTTTTTTTTTTTTTTTTAAATTCATAAGAGACACAGAAGGAGAAGCAGGCTCCCTCTGGGGAACCAGATGCAGAACTCGATCCCAGGACCCCGGGATCACGACCTGAGTTAAAGGCAGATGTTTAACTGCTGAGCCACCCAGGAGCCCCTAACTTAAACATCCTTAAGATTTTCACTTTTCCTTCTTTCTCCCTAATATTTATAATTTATTTTCAGTTTGTCTGTAACTGTATTTGTGTGAGGACTTTGTTAAAGAGGCAGTGAAATCAGTTAAGACATACCAATGTGGTGTACTAAGCATTACTTGGAAAGTTAGGTCAGAATTATCAAAGATCACCCACTTGAAGTAAGTCTTGTTTTTTCATATAATTAATCTATTACTGCCTTACATTATAGTAATTTGGTGTATTAATTTTGAAAGTGACTTTATTTTTAGTAACTCCTTCTAGTTCACTTTTTCATTCATTATGGTTAATTAGTGAGGTAGATTTAGGTCATTTAGTACATTGAAAATAGGAGACTGCTAAAAATCTTCTAGTCCTATAACAAGAAACAGGAACAGCAATTGATAAGGTGGAGCTATTTTTGTTTGATTGCTACTCAGAAACCAAAGAGGTTATTCTGGAAGAAAGTAAGATATCTTAGGTGCTTCTGTTTCTAGTTTCTATTTAAAGATTTAGTACAGGTAGACTAATTTTTCAGTCAGTTTAATAAACTTAAGCTTAAAAGGGGATGATATGTAGTTATAAGAATAACTTCTGGTGTGTATGTGTACATGCATGCAGCAGGATATTAAACTGCAGCAACAAAAAACAAGATGTGGCTTAAACACAACACCTTTCTCACGTGAAAACCCGGAGTTGGTGGTAGGTTTGTTGCTCTGCCATCTTGAAAAGGTAGCTTTCATCTTCTGGTCTAAGATGGCTGCTCCAGTTTCCACCATCATGTCATCTTGACAGCATGGGAGAGGGAAGATGTACTCCCTTTATATAGGCACAACTTAGAACTTGAAGGCGTCACTCCCCACATCACAGGCCAGACTTTTGC
Source organism: Canis lupus baileyi (assembly GCF_048164855.1). Taxonomy (NCBI): domain Eukaryota; kingdom Metazoa; phylum Chordata; class Mammalia; order Carnivora; family Canidae; genus Canis; species Canis lupus. The sequence continues at coordinate 27,859,237 of NC_132852.1, forward strand.
AATATAGTCCTAACTAGTAAGCGAGTTTGAGAAATTGTGTGCCCAGCTAAAATGTAAAATAGGAAGAATAGATACTGGAGAATATGGGCACTTGTTGCTAAACTGTATATTAAATGCAGTGTTTAGTTAACTGTGAATAGTTATCGTTATCAATATTTACCCAAAGAAGGAAAGATTCACCTTCTCTTCAGCCATTGGGATCCATAAATTACTAGCCTTGGGTAGCCCTAAAAAAATTTCCTTCCAATCTGTCACATATGGAGAGATATTTCCTAATTCTTAGTTTAAGGAAGACTTTGTAAGGATAAATTACTATTTAAAAAGTGAAACAGATGGTTAAAAAACAAAAAGGTTAGAAAATAAAAGTCCTGTATCCAGCTTTCATTGGGCTACTTCTACAAGTTTATTGTGTCAAGTATACAAAATTGCACCTGCATGGTGTTTTCAACTAAGTAATGTGTCTTAGACCCTTCTCTATATCCTCAATATAGATCGACCTCATTTAAAAAAGAATTATGAAGCATTTATTTGGGGGAATTTTTTAATGTTGCTATTAATATAACTGTCACATACTTCATTTGTGATTACATTTTTTTGCCAGATGATGAATTATAGATAGCTCCCTGGTATAAACAGGAGATTTGAAAAGCCTCTTAGTTCATTTTGTCCTCTTGCCTCAGAAACCTATAGTCTTCTGGTGTTCCTAAGTTTTCTCTGAGCATACACATGTGCTATTAGAAGTAAGTGGGCTCTGCCAAGAAGAAGGAACAAACAAATGAAATGGTTTACAACTACAGTGCCCACTACTAACTTCAGAATGAAACGTTAAAAAGATGTTGTTTTTTAAAGATTTTATTTTTTCACGAGAGAGAGAGAGAGAAGCAGGCTCCATCCAGGGAGCCCAATGCAGAGAGAGAGAGAGAGAGAGAAAAGCAGGCTCCATCCAGGGAGCCCAATGCAGGACTCTATCCTGGATCCCAAGATCACGCTCTGAGCTGAAGGCAGATGCTCAACTGCTGAGCCACCCAGGTGTCCCGATGTTTTCTGATTATAGATAATTTTTGCATAATTCTTTTCTGTTAATTAGAACACTAGGACTTAACTAATTGGCTGCATGTCAGTAAGGCAGAAGACTAACCTGTACTTGTTTCTCACATACCGTTTTATGCTGTAGTATTGAGCATGTGTGAAGTCCTCCTTTGCATAGCCTAGTGTACAGTGTAATGTTCTTGGTGGAAGATTTCAGGATGCTTGCAAGCTGATGCATTCTGAGTATTTGGCCTCTGTGCCCTGTCATTGACATGAGATCAGCACTCCCACTCTTTTCCATTCCTTCTCTTTTCTATGTTGCCTTTCCAAGTCAGGGTACCTTATCTATCAAGTATAGAATTTGAAATGGAAGTAGAAGTACATTGAAGGAAAAGGGTGGCTAGTAGGATTTGGAAGAGTATAGAGAGTGAGCAATGGGTTGAAATAGATGTAATTGTTTAGGGCTCTTGAACTGAGGACTTGATACTCAAGGGTCAAGTCTTGGTTCTGTCACTTTTCTAGTTTTGTTAAAAGTTATTGAAGCTTTCTGAACCTGTTTCCCCATTTATAAAACAGGCAGAAATAAGACCTAGTTTATCTGGTTGAAGTTCAGATAAAATTAATGCATAGAATAAAGTGCTTGATAGTATATTTAGCAAGTCTCATATACAACTCTATATACTGTTTCTTCTGCATGCCTAATTTATCAAAATTTTGTGAGACCATAATCCTAGGTCATCCTGCCTGCCCTTGCTCTGGAGTTGAAGTTAGGCTTAGAAATTGGGGGATGTGGCCCATTGTATATTATATTCACCCAGCTAGTAATTCTGGAGGAGGACAGAACTTTTGCAGGGGGGGAAACAATGATTAGAACAGTGTTAATTTCACATTATGAGGCTTTTGAAAAGTTTACCATTCTGGCATGTATTCCTTACATATGTTGAGCCTAGTGAAGAATAAATGGAAAGAAATATAGGAAGAGAAAGGAAAATGTGAAAGACCAACTTCCTAACATTTTTAAACTTGAGGTTTTTAGTTAAAACAGGAGATCTCTAACATAACTTTACTTTTCTGACTTGGTCATATGGGACTAAGAAAATGTTCTGATCTTGAAAGAATTTGAATAGTTCCCTTTCTCCCTCTAGCTCTTTGGTCATCAAGTCTGTCCTCTTCACATAGCACCTCCTCTCAGGAGACAGAAGCAAGCATTGTCACCTCTACCCCACACACGTAGAAACTGGGCCTCAGGGAGGAGCCTAACTGTTCAGATGTGACAGGGAGGTCAGATTCTTGGGGATTCCTGCTCCTCTGATGGTCTCTTCAGCATTTTCTCTGAGTACTTTTCCATTGTTTTGGAATGAACTCATTCAGGATCAGAATATACAGTTTTATGGGCAGAATTTGGTTTCAACAGAAAATCATGAAAAATTACAATTTACATTTAGTTACACTCTAAGTCAACTAGGATGTCCTGTTTAGAAGCAAGGCTCCAAGCCTTTTTAAAGAACAGTTTATCTTTCTTTTAAACAAATGGAGGTATAAGAGACACAGATGGAAGGCAGGTTGCCACATCAGAATAAATTAATGCACGGTTTCCTTCTCCCAAATAACTTTCCCTTTTAAAATGAGGGGTGGGAGAATGGATTAAAATTACAAAATTTTAGATTAGTCATTTTACAATCTAGAAGCACGATGACTAGCCAGCATTTTGTTTTTTCTAGCCAGCATTTTAATACCGGTTTTAAAATAGACTGCTTTAAAAAGCGCTGGAGGTAGAATATTCAACCACTTGCATGGTAGCTCCTGAGATTTAATAATGAAACCATTCAGCATGAAATGAATTTATAGATGGACAATGTTGGGGTTTATATTCTCTTCTGAGTAGCCTTAGTTTCAGTCTGGTGGCAACTCTAGATGGTTACAACCTGATCTGTTGGCTTTTTATTCCTTATACCCAGAATGAGACTTCGCAAAGAAGGTAGGACAGACACCGTGGGTGGCCACTGTAAGTAGAGGCCACAGGGTATGAGCAGGATGGCATGTCCATACCTGTGATGTTAGCTGGAAACTCCAAGGTGCTCAGTGAATGGCAACTTTTGGTAGTTTCCCTCCAACCAGCTCAGGTCTTAAGTCCCACCCAATTCAGTCCTAGTTACTGCCTTGGGATTCATGATAGTTGGATTATAGGAAGTCATCACCTAAAATGCCACATAGTATTTCCAGAACTGCATGACTATGAAAAAATAACTGGAGTTGTAAATGCTGGCATAGTCTTCTATAACAATATAGGTAAATGTAGCTATTGATCTGTCACTTCTGGTTTGATTTGGTTTCTCATTGCCTGAAAGCGAATAAAAATGTTTTCTTAGAATTTTTAAAAAATATGTATTTATTTTAGAGAGCACGTGTACGTGAGTTGGGGGATGGGGAACACAGGGAAAAGGGGAGAGAATTCTTAAGCAGACTCCCCTTTGAGCACAGAACCCAATGGGGCGGGCAGGGGGTGGGGGGACTTGATCCAGGACCCCGAGATCATGACCTGAACCAAAACCAAGAGCTGGCCACTCAATTGACTGAGCCACCCAGCCCCTCCTACCCCCTCCCACCCCCAAATGTTTTCTTAAACTGAGAGATAACCTTTCATTTGAAAATAGAAAAACTTTGGAGTTAAAATTATTTTTCTTTAGCCTTTTATGATACTGATGAAAGGCAGGTGTCTTTATTATTTTTTTTAAGTATTTTATTTATTTATGAAAGACACAGAGAGGCAGAGAGAGAAGCAGGCTCCATGCAGGGAGACTGGATCCCCGGTTTCCAGGATCACACCCTGGGCCGAAGGCAGCGCTAAACCGCTAAGCCACCAGGGCTGCCCAGGTGTATTTCTTTAGTAAAAATCCTACTACATATATTAAAATAAGAAGAAACATCAATAAGCATAACTAGCCATCATTTAATATTTTTTTAAAAGTCTACTGCTTTAAAAGTCCTGGAGGTAGAATATTTAATCACTTGCTTGCCAAAAGAAAGGTTCCAGTCTGGGTCTTGAACAGGCCCTGGGTGCTTGAATGTAGCAATTTTTTCTCTTAACCAGCTCTGTAGCAGAAGTAGGCAGGCCACAACACATTTCACTGGCCTAGCCTCCTGAGATCTTCAAATTCACACCTGCCATCCCAGGGCCCTAAGCCTCAGAAGATTTTTTTCCCCCCATACTTTCCTAAGCTAATGTGTGATAGATTTCATATATAAAATGATATCCATCAGGTTTTTAGCCACTGACACAGGGTCTTTAACTCCTGGGGTTTTGTTGATTAGCAAGAGTGAACTGTTTCTCCATTATTTTGTGAGTGCTTTTGTAATGGTTTTGAGGAGGCTGTCAAGCAAAGCAAGATTGCTTTGCACAGGAATTAAGTTGAGAGTCTGATAGATGTAGATGATTAGCTCCCATTATCTCAGACTCTCTAGAAGTGTGAATAAGGCTAGGGTCCTTTCTCAGGGAAAGCTGCCATGTTACTAATGTCTCCCAGCAAGAAACAGTGTCGGTGATGGATATAGACTGAGGAGAATGAAAAACAAGTGGGAAAACTAGAGATTTTTGCAGAGTTTGGAGGCTAATTTTATTCCTGGAAATACTTACCTGCTTGTTTTTTATTTTTTATTTTTTAATTTTTATTTATTTATGATAGTCACACAGAGAGAGAGAGGCAGAGACACAGGCAGAGGGAGAAGCAGGCTCCATGCACCGGGAGCCCGACCTGGGATTCGATCCCGGGTCTCCAGGATCGCGCCCTGGGCCAAAGCAGGCGCCAAACCGCTGGGCCACCCAGGGATCCCCCTGCTTGTTTTTTAAAATCAAATAGTTAATTCTATAAATATATGTCCTGGGTACCACAGAATAGTTTGCTGCTTGTGGTGTTAGTTTAGGAACAGTCACTCATTATTCTATAACTACTATAAAGTATTTGGTTCTGTTTCTTTTTCATCATTTAGTTACAGTAGTAGTTCAGGCTTTCTCAGATGTCCCATCTCTCTGTTCAGCTTCTAGGAGTGAAATAGTGGTCAAAGGTTATTAGTGCTAAAATACAGAACTTATTCTTACGTGCTTTTTCCTTCGTAACTTTTTTTTTAAGTTTAATTGCAGTATAGTTAACATACAATGTTTTATTAATAGTAGGTGTACAATATAGTGATCTTCCTCTTTTGTGAGTTGCCTCAACAAGGCTGCATTCCTGCTAACTCACTATAGGTTGAACTTAAAGGTGATAATGAGAATGTGTTTTATGGTCAACAGTGCTTAGATATGAAAAATCTACATGTTCTAGAATATAGGAAACAAGTTCCAGCAAGTTTCAGCTTAGGGAAAGCAAGAAGGAATGAGTAGTTGATGTTTGATGTGCCGACATGATTGTACTGAGCATCATAGTTGACAAAGAATTCATCCAAACCATAATAAACAAAACATTAGCTGTCATGCAGAGGAAGGAGAGATGGAGAATCTCTAGGTTAGAGTTAAATGTTCATCACTGGCATTTTGTGCAGATACTAGATAAACATGACTGTGTTGGCATCTAAAATTTATTAGCTTTTCTTTGTGGCTCCACCCGCCCTGAAGAATTTTCTATTCTTTTAGTGCCTAGGAATAATCCTTCTCTTGTTTCTTTCTACATCGTTCCTGTAATTCTGTCATCTTTAGCTTCTGTGGTGATGGCTGGGTAAAGATGCCAAATGGTTCTTCCACAAATTTCTGCCAGTCAATGGGATGTTTATAGTATTTACTGTGGGACATATACCAGGACAAATAGCTTTTAGCATCAAATCATTTATTTATATCCGATTGTGGGAGGCTGACTTCTGGCATTTGTTGATGTTATGTGAGGGATACTTACTCTTTTCATCTAAAAACTATCTTTTTCATATTTAATAGTTATTGTTTGTTAATTAAAACTTCAAAATCTCCCTTCCAAAATGTCAGTATCTCCTTTTAGAAAAAATTATTAGTACTCTTCTTAAACATATCATACTGCCTTTGAAGCATGGCTGTTTGGTTTGGGTATCTTCTTCCCCCTACCATGTACGTTCCTCAGAGATACCAAGCTTTACCAAATCTATGTGACCTCTATAGTAGTATTTCTCAGTGTGGGTTCTGTGTGTTTCCTGTATCCATATCCTGTAAAGCCCTTGATAAAATTGCAAATTCCAGAGTCTTGGCCTTAGTTAATCAGACTATTCAGGAATGGAGACCAAGGATCTTCATTTTAAATAATCATGTTCTCTTTTTTTATCCTTCCTTAGGCATGTTAAAGTTTGGGTGATTGTTCCTGTAGAATGTCTCTAGTGTGGTCTGTGAACCTAGCAGCTAGCTAGAAATGCAGAATCTCAGGCCCCACACTCGATCTACTGAATCAATCTACATTTTAACAAATTTCTATGTGATCATTATGCACATTCAAGTTTGAACACTGCTTTTCAAGTTCTTACAAGTAGTAAGTTCTTGTTAATCAGTATTGCCTGTTCATTGATCTGCATCTTGGATATTCTTTTTTTAAAAAACAAACAAACCACCCACAAGCTTTTAGCTTCTCAGAACTTTAGGGAGTGTGTCTGGAGAATTATTCTCATTTTCAATGAAGAATCATAGTAAGAATTCATTGTGTCACAATTTAAGCGCAGCCTTAGTGATTTCCTCCTAAATAAATGCAGAAGTACCTCATAAAATATAATTGCAAATCTGTTTCTCATACGAAAGGGTCTAATCCTCTCTGCCTGTGTGAGATTCACTCTGGGTCTGGCTCAAAGGCCTCTGCTCCAAGATCAAGCAAAGTCTTCGCACCAGGCCCTATGGCATTTGGCAGTGAGGAGCTTTCAGGGGCCACAGCCTCATCTCAGTGGGAGTAAGTACAATTGAATGTTATTTGTATGTTCTTTCAAAACTAGAAAACCTTCCTGTGGATTTGGTAATATGCTATATTACTATTTCCCAAATATGTCTGATCATGAAAATCATCTGTTGCTTGTAAAAAAAATTCAGAGTCCTAAGCCTGAATCAGAATTTCTGAAGAGTGCAGTCTATTTTTTGATCAACGCCCTAGACTTTCTTGCTATCAGGCATATTTAAGAAACGCTGAATTATGTGATCTTTTCTCCAGAAGATTAACTTTCTGAATAGATTTTTAGGAGCTCATAACCTCATCCCTTTTGGTTTTCTTGGGCATACAGTGCCCCAAGAGCAGTAGAGAGGTAGTTCAGGATTTGTGAATTGAGTACTGAAAACCAGAAATGGAGATCACTAAGTACTGCAGGATACTGTTTGTCAGGCATTTAAAAATAGTTGATTAGTTACTTCAAACTTTCTATATTCCTTTAAAAATCTCTTAAAGTTGGGAGTATTGTCTCTTCCATATGTAAAGGGAGGAAACAGATCTAACATGGTGAGATGACCAGCATCTAGAGATACTTGAGGGGTGTGTTTGTGTTGTACATACACACGCCTATTGCATGGAGGAGATGAGGGATTAAATGTGTGCTTTGCCATCTCTAAAACTCCTTCACATTTAATGCTAGAATGTGCTTCAACTTCAGAGGTAAAACTTGTAAATAATAATTTACTATTTAGAGAAATAAATTATGCTTCCCTTTCCTTGTAATTAAACCGTTCATGGGCCATCTTTTCTGAATTTTGCAGAAGAAACCTGGTTTTTAGAAATGGTGTTGACCTCTAATTTAGGATTAGAGTCATATTTGTATCTTGTGTGTTAACATGAAAAGATAATAGCTATGAGAACTTTTAGAATCTATTATTTGTGTAAATCCATAACTAGATAGTGTTACCTAGTTTGGGATCTCAAATTCTTGTATTTTATCAATCTTTTCATGGTTTTAAATTCTTAATTGTTTTTGATGGATAGATAGGAAAAGGAACCTTGGCCTCTTAGAGATAAAACCTGACATTTCTGTGCAACTTTAAATACTATCCAGTCATGCCTTTTTCCAGGTGAATGTCATTTTTAAATGTCAGATGCAAGGAGGAAAGCTCGATCCCTAATCTAAGACGATTTAGATCCCTAATTCAAGATGATAGTGATAGGTACAGTACATGTTCTCAAGGAATTTATGCTTTAATTGGAAAGAACTTAACTACAGCCTATGAGATAGGGAACAGAATAAGACCTGTGACTGTAGTACCAACAGTGCAACAGGAGTTCAAAGGAGGGAAAGAATTGGAGCAATTGTAGGAGGCTGCTTCCTTGGAGAAAAAGTAGACTTGATTTGGGCTTCTAAGTCCAGAAGTGAGCTTTCTACACAAGTAAAGAGGAAGTATAAAAGGAAAGGTTTTTAGCTTGAAATTAAGCAAAGCGTGGTGTTAAGACTGACCCATTAGACCCCAAGGAAGAAAAGTGGCAGAAGAGAAGGGCATCATAATTATGGAACATTTGAAGGTGAGGGACTCTGGAATTTTGTTATGTGGTAGGAGGAAACTAATGCATGTTAGCAGCGCTGATTTCGTAGTTTCAGGGATGTGTTTAATTGCATTTCCAAAATTGTGTATGTCCATTTACTGTTTTTAAAAATCTTTGAGCCATAAGGTTAATTTCATAAATCTAAAATTTGTGATGAATGATATACTCTCCAGCACTGATTAAGACATTCAGAGGGGAAAAAAATGATGCCTGTGCTAGCAGAAGGTTATGGGCCTGCTATCCAAGTGCTGCTTACACCTGGATGGTACCATGTCAGAGGAAGTATGAGGTCAGGGATACATGTGCATCTTCCCTGGGTCCGTGGTACCTGTGCTACAATTTAATTTAGCAAAATAAGTATATTGTATGTGGTGTCAACCATACTTAAAAGATTTTTTAAGTCAGGGGCACCTGGGTGGCTCACTTGGTTAAGTCACCAACTCTTGATTTCAGCTCATGATTTCACGGTCCTGAGATCGAGACCCTTGTTGGGCTTTGCACTGAGTGTGGAGCCTGCTTGAGAATCTCTCTCCACCCTCCCCGCCATTGCACCCCCGTCCCTGTCTCCTCGCATGCACCCTCATGCTTGTGCACTTGTGTTCACTCGCTTGTGCGCTCTCTCAAAAGAAAAGTCACGGGTATGTTGTAGTTCAATATATACATACATTGTCTTAGAATGTAAAACCTTGTGATGAGGTTTTATATTCTCTTGTATTCAGAACATTTGGAAATTCTTCATGAGGCTCCAAATAAATTACATTTTAATAAATAGCTTAGATGGGGCCATTTGGAAGAATGATCGAGAAGTTTTGGCACAACAGAGCAGCATATCTGGGATGTTGGTTGTATCTTTATTTGGTCATATTAGAACACAGACTCTCTGGCACTGCAGTAACTGTTGTGGATGTGCATATCTTAGTCTGTGTTCTGGCTAGAGCTGGGCTGGCACAGCCAGGTTCCAGGGAGATCACTGACAAGTTGAGTCATGTCCACTATGAAAGATCCTTCACATGCCCCAGGTTCTCTGAAAATTTTTGAGAATTTTTCGTCGGTTGGAGAGGAACCGTTTTGGAAATTGCCTTAGCTGTTTGAAATTTACAAAATGGAAAATAATGAGCTGGTTTCTGTAAAATATTCTGTTGTGTACTCTGAGTATGTTATGTTACAAATGTATATTCTCGTTCACATGTTAAACTTGCAGAGGAATTCCAAGTTTCTGAAGGGGAGTGAAAGTGGTTGAGGTAGTGTGAGTAACATTTCACTCTGGAAATCCAGGATTAATAATAAAATATTTCTCTTAAGTGATACGCAGTTCAGTGGCCATGCTTTTTATTTAATAGATATTTTGGAGTACAATATTTTAATATGGGTAACTTTTCAAATTCTCTTTAGGTGGCTAAGTAAAGGCCCAGGTTTTAGGACTTGAATAATTTCATTCTATAGTATTCATTCAGTATAGTATTCATCAGCAAGAAGTGTTATCAGCAATTGAAGGGCTCTGTTTATTTAATAAAAACTTGTGTGTTTAATATGTGCGGTACTTTTCTAAATGCTTTACCAACACTTACTTAAACCTCTTAGCAAGCCTATTGGGTAGGTATTATGTCTCCCATTTTATAAATGAGGAAACTGAGGCTCTGTTTATTCATAAGTTGTCCAAGATTAATCAGATAATGTTGGAGCTACAGTTCAAATCTAAGCAACCTGGGTCTGGAGTTTGTGTGCTTAAGCACTCTGCTGCTCTGTGAAGTAATTCTTGCTTGCAAGGGAGAAAATCCAATGCAAATAGATTTAATTGTGACAGTTAGGTCAGGGTTTATGATGATCTGATTGCACATTAGTAACTCTGGAGCCTGTTTACCTTGTTTTGCACTGACAACTCTGCCAGATTCTTTAAGTTTGTAGTTTAAGATGTCACTATGTTTTACTATAAGGATCATAAATATGTAAATATCTCTAGTGAAATAGATTTCAATGGCTTGATTGAGAGGTTCTCAGTGGCAAGAACTCTAGATCATCTTGACTTGATGTCTTTTGACTCTGGTATGCCTTTACCAAAAACCTGTCCTTTCACTATACTTTTGGAGTCGGGAGGAAACCTGGAGACCAACTCTTCCACACCTCCACATTATACATAAGAAAATGGAAGCTCAAGAGAGGTTAGTGCCCAAGCCCTCAACAGCTAGTGTTGAAGCAGAAATGGAATTTACACCATTAGGTTGAATGTAGCAGTATTTTCCATCCATTATAGTAGTTGAAAAGTTAGAATGCTGTTAAATATCTAACCTGTTCTTAAATATTTTAGATCCATTTATAAAGCATATTTATAATACTTTTGTTAATGTAGGTAGTTCCTCAAACTTCACTCCTTTTTTTTCTGACACCGGTTATACTTTTATTATGCCTAGGTTAACACATATAGTCCTACTTGTGAGTCATGCCAACTTTTGAGACCTGCATCCCTTTGCATAAGTACATACACATATGAGTAACATATAACCTTAAGTACTGACTTGATTCGAATGACCACATAAATTTTACAGACATTGGTAGCTATCAAAACCATGTCTTGCTGGAGAGGTAGTGCCTCTGGTAGGCTGGGGGATTATTAGTTGTAGCTTAAATACATTGAAGTTATTCTGGATTTGGAAATTCCTATAATTGGAAAAGCTGTGATAATCTAAATTTAAAAATGGAAGTTTGCTCTTTTACTGGAAGAACATGTTATAAGCAGTAGGCTTTGCAGTGTTTAAAGGAAGTAACTAGTTTATGAATTACAGGAAATAGCCAACTTAAAGTAGGTGGTATTCCAAATATTCATCTTTCAGTCATGTAGTATTTTAAGTATTTCAGCCAAACAAATTTTGGCTGAATGAATTTTCACATAAACACAGGTTTAGAAAAGTGGGTGGTTATTAAGTAGTGAGCTTACCAAGTCCCGGTTAATACAAAATGTAGCCTGCATAGATGTCTGTCCTCTGAATTTCCTTGGGCTTGACCCTCTTAGTCTTTTCTCTGATGGTAGTGAAAAATAGCCAATACATACTTAAAATACCTTTTTTAAAGATTTTTTTAAAAGATTTTTATTTATTTATTCATGAAAGACACAGAGAGGGAGAGAGGCAGAGACACAGGTAGAGGGAGAAGCAGGCTCCATGGAGGAAGCCCGACATGTGGGACTCGATCCCGGGTCTCCAGGATCACCCTGGGCCGAAGGTGGTGCTAAACCACTGAGCCACCCAGCCTGCCCAAACTTAAAATATTTTTTAATTTCCTGTATCGTGTGAGCTCTGTCTGGAGTGAGCTATAGATATTAAAGTGGAACATAACTAAGATATCCTATACTATAATAAAAGGTAGTGATTGACTAAATCAAGAAAATTATAATCTAAGTAAAACATACTTACCTTTTTAAAAATTGGATTTATTTTGTTCTAATGTCTCTTATAATTCTGAATCTTACCAATTAAAAACTTAATGGGAAAATGACTAATCTTCTGGCAGGGCTTTATGATAGAAATGCATACTAACCCATAACTAGTATAGTTTTTCATTCCAGTTTTGCCGGCTGATATAAATGTCTTAATGTTTATGTAATTATTTGTCAGGTTTATTTTTAAGTATACACTTTGACTAAACTTCACTTTGAGATAATTGTAGGTTCATATTACAATTAAAAGAAGTAACAGAGAGATCCTGTTCCCTTTACCTAGTTTCCCTTAATGGTAGCATCTTGTAAAATTAGTGCAATATCACAGTCAAGAAATGAATACTGAGAATCTACCCACTTTGTTAAGATTTCCCCAGTTTTGCATGTGTGGTGTTCTGTATAATTTTATTACATATACAGGCTTGTATATATACCACAATTAAGACCTAGAGCAGTCCCTTGGGGGCGCCTGGGTAGCTCAGTAGTTAAGCCCTCCATTCTTGATTTTGGCTCAGTTTGTGATCTTAGGGTTGTGAGATCAAGCTTCTGATTCCACACCCACTCTCTGGGGCGAGAGGAAGCTATAGAAGGAATCCCATTACCACCAGGATCCTTGTCATTGCCTTTGTACAAAGGTGTATTCTCTTCCACTCCTCACTCCTCCTTTGTCCATAACACTTGTAAACCCCTCATTTGCTTTTCATCTCTATAATTTCATCACTTCAAGAATGTCCTATAAAAGGAATTGTACAGTATGTAATCTTTCAGAATTGTTTTGTTATTTACTCACCATAATTCCCTTGAGATTTATCCATGTTTTTTGTATTAATAGTTTTTTGTTGCTGAGTGATATTCCATGGTAGCGGTATACCACAGTTTGTTAACCATTCACCCATTGAAGGACAGTTGCTTACTTCCAATGTTTGGTGATTATGAATCAGACATTTCTGAATATTTGTGTACATATTTTTCTGTGATTATAAACTCATTTCTCTGGGATAAGTGCTCAAGAGTACAATTGCTCGGTTGTATGGTAATTGTATTTTTCTTTTTTCTTTTTTTTCCCTTCTTTCCGTCCCATCATTTCTTTTGTCCTTTCTTGTTTTATGTATGTATTTATGAGAGACCCAGAGAGGCAGAGACCTAGGCAGAGGGAGAAGCAGGCTCCCTGCAAGGAACCTGATGTGGGACTCCATTCCGGACCCCAGGATCATGACCTAAGCCAAAGGCAGATGCTCAAGCAGTGAGCCACCCAGGTGCCCCGCCCCCGGTAACTGGATTTTTTTATGAGAAAATGCCAAACTGCTTTCTAGAGTGTTGTATCTTTCTTAAATTCCTGCCAGCAGTGTATATAAGAGATTTAATTTCTTCACATCCTTTCCAGTGTTGGTATTCTCATTATTTATGTATCCTATAAGATCCTACAATCCAAAATGGATATTAATCAAGTGGGTGATTTAATTGAGTTATGGGGTACCAATCAATGTATAATGTAGCTAAAATATATACAATAAAAAGTAGTGATTAAACAAATCAGAAATGTCAAATTGAGTAAAATATACTTTTCATGTACCTTGAATGATGCTTAAGAAGTTAATCCATGCTTTTAATTATTGTTTAAAAGAGGGCAGATGTTATGTCCAAATTTACTTAGCTATTTTAGGGATTGATAACTTGCCTAATATCACTTCAACATTTGTTACTCTCCTTGATTAGGAATACTAAACCATTTGCCTTTTTTTTTTAAATATCAAGAAGAATAAAGAGATTTTCCCTTTTTTTTATTCAACTCTTGTCACATGAGAAAAAAGATGAGGAGGATGCATGAGCAGCAGGAGGGTGGGGTCCTGGCTAGAGTGGGATTTGCTCCTGGCCTTCTAAAGAAGTAGAGAAATAGTAATGGAGGGACTCCGAGGTACACTTTTGAGGTTCATAATATGGAAAATACTTAGGCATGTTAATATTCTTTTTATTATGCAAACTTTTTCTTTTGCCCATTTTAAGCCTTTGTATAAAAGTTGCATGATAATATTATCAGTTGCAGCCTCGTAGGATTGCCTTTGGAGCATGAAAATGTATCTTTTGAATGTGGTAAGCCATTTCAGCGTTTGCTGAGCCCTTACTCTAGGAACCTGGTCCTGAACTTGAGGCATTTCACATCTATTAATTTATTTAATCCTTCCAACAAATCTGTAAGAAATTACCCCAGAATTTAGCAGCTTAAACAAAATTATTTCATAGTTTCTGAGGATCAAGAATTTAGGAGAAGCTTTGCTAGGTGGATCTGATCTAGCTCAGTCAGGGTCTCAAGAGATGCAGTTATCTGAAGAACTGACTGGTGCTGGAAGACCTTCCAAGATGGCTGCCTCACATGGCTTTTGGCCAGATACCTATGAGTTCCTATCATGTGGACTTCTCCATATTGTTTCTTGAGTATCAGTGTGACATAGTAGCTGGCTTCCCCCAGAGCAAATGATCCAAGAGGGCCTGCTTCTGCTGAAGAAGACACCATGCCTTTTGCAACCTAGGGTTAGAAAGTTACACACTATCCCTTGTGTGTGTGTTAGAAGTGAATCACTAAGTGAAGCCCACCCTGAAGGGGACAGGAATTAAGCTCCACTTCTTGAAGGGAAGAGTACAAGAAATTTTGTGGACATACTTAAAAACTGCCATAAGTAGCTGCCAAAAATGTTATCTCCATTTCCCAGACTGCAGAAACTTCTGAATGGGCTGGTTAAAGGACTTGTTCAAGATTCGTAGCTAGTAAGTTACAGAACTGGGATTTGAATCCCAGCAGCCTGGTTCCACATGAATGCTTATTTATTTTTTACTATGTATCATTTTTATTGCCTTGAGTACTTAACCTTTTTGAATGCATATAAAAATCACAATGACTTTATTTCTTCTTACTCCTTCAGATCTGGATGTTCATAAATTTTATGGTTGTCTTTTATGCCTCAATCCTAGTACTGTGACTCAATTTTTATTCACTCAAATAGTTCATTGTAGGATACTTAGCATCTACTGCTGTGTAGTACTAAGATGCTCACCAGTAATCTTGGGGAAGAATATTCAGTTTGAAGGTGAGCTGACCTACCATCAAAGAATTTGAACATGTTTGTTGGGTTATCTCCCACAGCTAAATATTTGGAAACAAACATTTTCACCACAGCTTTCTAGTTATGTTAGCTATGGTCCATTGTGGATGGTTATTTAGAATACATTGCAGACTTGCAGTGTGAAACTTGCAGTGTGATGAAGTTCCTCAGATAAACTTTATCCACTATTAATATCAAAAACACACACACACACACACACACACACACACAAACATAACGTTAGAGCCCTGGACAATGTTGGGACCATAATCTGCCAATGTCTAATTTTTTTAAAGGTATCCTGTAGGACTATGAAAAACTGTACTGTTGGGGATAGTTTTTTTTTTTTTTTTCCTCCTGTGTAGTCAGGAGAAGTGGAATGACTTTTTTTTTTTCTTATTTTGTGAAGCAGATCTATTCAATCACCCAAAATCTGCAGAAGGAGAAAGAAAAGACTTGAGATTTTGATACGCTCTTTTTCTGCTTGTGTTTCATTTTGTCAGTGCATGGAGAAGTCTATGTGGATAGCTCAGATAATCTTTTGGACATTCAACTTCAGGGTACGCTATAGGATTAAAATCCTAAGGGCAAATGCACTTTAGGAGATTAGAATGCAAACTTCTGTTTACAATACACTGCATTAATGAATACATTTTAAAATCTTTGTTTTAGCAATACAGGCAATGTAATTGAATGAAGAGTAGGATTCCATGGGCTATCCAGGGTTGAAACAGAGTAAACCATCAGAAGTTGACTTAACAGGACTAAGGGAAACCAGGGTAGATAAGGACTAGAGTTAAGGGGGTAAAATGTCCTTCTTATAGGGAGCTTCTTACTGAATTCTAAGAACTTGACAGCCATGTACTATGTTTGGCAGTGTTTGGTTAACTTCCTAATAATGAACTTAAGTTCTTACATGCACATGTTTATGTATCTAGTTTCTTATGTAGGCTAATTCAAACCCTAAATTCCTGATTTGCCTCTGGTACCCACCTCCCTTTGTATCTGGCACTAAGCACTAAGGAAATTTAATAATGAGGCTAAGGGCCCACATGTACAGGCACATCTGCCTATTCTTGAGTGGTTTCACATCCTAGAAATTCTCAATTTGTCTCTTATCCTTTAGATCTATAGCAGACATTGAGGTATGGACTACGTTGGACTTTGGTCTAAAGCATTTCTATGAAACTGGGAGATAGGAGATGGATTATAAAATGACATTAGGTTGGGTTGAGCTGTCTCAGTGACTATAGCAGTGTGGTATATATACCCAGTACTAACTTGCTGTTCTTACTTCCTATGCACATTCTGAGCCCTGCACATATGAATTTATGGAACCATGGCGGCCCCTCTTCTATCCGTGCTCCCATGAGTCTTCTAGCTTCTTCCCCTACTCCTACGGAAAACTTTCTAATGACTTTGGCAAAGTCAGTCTGGTATCCAGGGGCCCTAAATAAGAGTATAAATTTGGTTATCCTACAGATGGTGATATTCTACAACTGAATATCACTTAGGGCAGATAATAGTTAGATTTCTCAGAACTAAGAAGGCCTACTTGTGGATAATTATGTTTTAGATTATCAATTTAAAACTTAAACCTAGGAGTTCATAACAAGGTAAGTGACCCCTTTTTATCCTATAGTTAGCCAATAGTGTCTGTAGCAACCTGGCCTTCTGAAACATAACCTCTCTTTCCTGAGCTGGAAATGGAGTGTCTTCAAGTTCAGTAAGTGGCCAGGAGAGTGGAACTCAACTACCTATTACATCTTGAAATCAGTGCCAACAAGAAACTGGGGCTTGACCAAACGCTGGTCAGTTTGTTAAGCTGCAACCAGAATTAAATTCCTGGCAGCAGACCATTTTAATAATTGTGGTAATCCATTTTCTTTCTTTCTTTCTTTTTCTTTTTTTTTTTTTTTTGTAATCCATTTTCATAGTGGCAAGACACAAATCACAAATGCAATAAAGCCATCTTTGGGAGTGAGTTGATGGACTATCCTCAGGTTCGTTGCTGCAGTTTGATGTTTTAGGTGATGCTTACAGAATGAGCAAAGAACAAAATCCATCCATACTTAATTTAAAAAGAGTAATCAGGGTGTAAAACTTACAAATAGGGCTCTGAACCACCCCCAACCCACGCCCATTGCCTTTTGTGTTAAAAACAACCCAGTGCTAGGGACGCCTGGGTGGCTCAGTGGTTGAGTGTCTGTCTTTGGCTCAGGGTGTGGTCCTGGGGTCCCGGGATCAAGTCCCACATTGGGCTCCCTGCATGGAGCCTGCTTCTCCCTCTGCCTGTGTCTCTGCCCCCCCTCCCCCCCCCGTCTCATGAATAAATAAAATCTTTTAAAAATAAAAATAAAGAAATCTAGTGCTATGGGGTTTATGCTCCCACAGATATGTGGAGCTCTTTCACTTTTCTGTCCCTGAAACCAAGTTTGTATTACATGGTCTATCAGAAAAAGGATGGCACTTCCTTGGGGGTTGGATAGTGTGTGATCCCTCTGTTCTTAGGTGGGGAGTTAGGTTGGTCACAAAGCAAGAAGATCCCTTAGACTGAAACCAGGATGGTCTTGCCCTTAGGGCCTTAGTCATTGATGCCTATTTTTGGTATAAGGTACAAAGAAACAGATTCATAGTCAGAATTGAAATATGAAGCAAATTACATTATTATATATTTCTGCTAGGTCAAGCTTGTCCCTATGGAGCAATAGGCAGAAAAATGAGATACTCTAAAGCACCAAAGAAGAGGAGACTGGACCCAAGGTCACATTTTCAGATGAATGAGATCTATTTGGATTTGGGTTCTTTAAGAAATGGTTTATCCTTATGGATATTTATTTATTTATTTATTTTTAATTTTTATTTATTTATGATAGTCACGGGTGGGGGTGGTGGGCAGAGACACAGGCAGAGGGAGAAGCAGGCTCCATGCACCGGGAGCCCGATGTGGGATTCGATCCCGGGTCTCCAGGATCGCGCCCTGGGCCAAAGGCAGGCTCCAAACCGCTGCGCCACCCAGGGATCCCCCTTATGGATATTTAAATACTTACATGTATAAATATATAAAATGAAAGTTCTCTAATTCTGCCTTCCCTCCCTGCTATTAATACAACAGTAATTTGGTAAATATTCTTTCAATACTACTCACCCCCCCTCCCCCTTTTTGGGAGCATATACTAACTTATAAAACCACTTGAAAGAATTAAACTGGGGTTATGGGCAAATTCTGGTGCTTTGTGTTGGACTTAATAGGAACCTTGTTGTCAATAGACATGGATATCTACTTGGCATTTTAAGTGTACAAACTAATGAGTTTGAGTAGCTTTTCAAAAAACTTTGGATTACTCATTCGTAGTTGTTAATTTTGGATTTTACATAAATATGTTTAAGTCCTTCTGAATTGAAATGTGATTTTTACTAGTAACTATATATTGATCCTTCTTGCTATGTTAATGAGCGTATAGTCCTTAATTTTTTTGTGATCTTTCGGTCTACATGAATTTCAGTCTTTTTTCTCCCTTGATTCTGATCAGTTTTTGTCACATTTCTTCTAAATTTCTGTGTCTTATGTTAACCTTTCTTGCCTTTTTGTCCTATTTATCATTTGGTGTTGCTGATATGATGGTTCTTGGAAATTTGGTTGCCTCATTTTGTTTGCCATATTGTCACCAGAGGTGTTGACAAGCAAACACTGCCTTCCATGAACACACAATGTTACTTAGATTTCTAAATAAAGATTTATAGACTGTACACTCTGCCTAGGATTATGCTTACACAGTACCAAAGAAGAGACTTCAAACTCTAAAACACTCTTAAAGCTCTTACCTGTGAATATATCTGTATGATTCAAAGAATAGTTACTCCAAAAGAATGACTTAAACATATAGCATGTTTGAAAGCTCCTTTTGGAGTTTACACTTATTTATAGGTTTAGGAAAGTGAGTGGATGGAGAGAAAACTTGCAGAGGATAGATTATCATGGAAGCAGGTCCATGGGCTTTACTCATTAGAATGTTTCAAATGAGTCACTTACATAGTTATTCTTGAGTCCTTAGAACATGAGAAATAGCCTTTCCCAATCCTGTGAATTTAACATGAACCTCAAGAAGTCAGCTCAGAGCAGCTAGAAGTGATCTCCAACATATTTTTATAACAACTAAAGCACAGAAAATGCCCATAGATAGGCCAATAGTGTTTGGACACTGTGGTGTTTACCAGATACAACCACTGGCTGAAAAGTGTGATTATTCTCTATTGAAACTAAGCATGTATCTATCTATTTGGTTTATGTTTTCATGTCTAGATTACCTACAAGATAATGTGTATTCTTTGTTGAAGGTAGGACCTTTCTGGGGGCACCTGAGTGGCTCAGTCAGTTGGGCGTCTCACTCTTGGTTTTGGCTCAGATTGTTGTGGTCTAAGGGTTGTCAGATTGAGCCTCATGTTGGTCTCTGTGCCCATGGTGGAATCTGCTTAGGATTTTCTCCCTCTCTGTTTACCCCCTCTCCTTGTTTGTGTGTGTGTGTTTTCGTGCGCATGTGCACACACGCTAGTGTTCTCTGTCAAATAAAATGGATAAGTAAAATCTTGGGGGGGGGGGGGAAACGGTTGGATCTTTCCATTTCAAAGCCTGTTTTGACCTTTCCAAGAAAACTCAAGACTAACTCAATGACTTTAGAGTTTATTAAATTTAGAAGTCAGTCACTGAGGGGTGCCTGGCTGGCTACCAGTTGGTAGAGTATGTGAGCTCTTGATCTCAGGGTTATGAATTTGAGCCCCATGTTAGGTATAGATTACTTTCAAAAATCTTAAAAAAAAAATCACTGAAACGTGGCTCAACTTTTTCGGTGGTACCTGGCAGTGCCGCGGAATAACACATGGTTAGTTTTATCCAAAATGTAACTGCAGCCTCTGTAGGGGATGCCAGATAAATGACTGAGCAAAGACTTCTCCTTGCTCTTTCTGTCTAGCCCTGGAAATTTCCCCTAGCATTTATTCTTTCAGTTCTGTTGTGGTAAAAATGAAGTTGGAGGTACATTCACGGAATCCATTAGAGTCCCTTTGGAATAGAGCTGTCAGCAGCTTCACGTCTTGATCTTTTATGAGGCATGTTGTGTCCTTGACTAAGAAATGTGTTTCCCCATGTGTCTGATAAAGTAAACATCTGTGATGCTAAAGGCATAGTGCCAGGCACATCTGTGTCCATAGACAATGCTGGTAAATTAAGGGCTGCTCTGGATAATGATTGACCTGCCACAAAGTTCATTTGGTGTCATTCATTTTATTTGGGGGGATATTTTTTTCCTGGGTATTTGATTATTTATTTACCTGTCTCAAATTTTTCTCTCTACTGATTATTTTGTGAATGAACTAAGCTTTCTGTTCTCATAGAAGGTCATTTGGATATTGTTTCCTTCACTGAAACTTCCCTACGTTTATGATTTCCACAGACATAGCAAGACAAAACTTGCAAGTGTTTCTCCATTTAATGGCTAAGATAAGAAGTGTGGGGGTGAGAAGACTGAGGAAACTAAATGTTTTCAAATATCTTCATAACCTAGGTCGCAGTCACCATAGAAAAATATGAATTAGGTATTCAGGAAGAGGATTTTCCCATATATTATCCATGATTTTTTTTGACTTAATGAAATTTCCTAGTCTGAGGAGGGATTCAAAGTACATAGATTCCAAACACTTGGATTTACGTGACCCTTGGTTGTATTTATAAACACATAAGTACTTAAAAATTATTTCTCCTAGTCATCCTGTTGTCAGAGGAGAGAATCTTTTCAGTGAGAGATGAGAGATCCCAGCAGGTTTTTGAGATCATGAGATTCACTAGATCATGGGAAATTAACTCATGTCTATGTGTAAATAAAATGCCAGACATTGTGGTTTCCTCCAGTTTGATAAAACCAATAGTTGCCTTGAGCCTCTTGTTATCTATGAGTAAATGGCTAACCTAGGGCTAATAGGAGCTCAATTTTTTTCATGTATAATAGTTTGAGATACTAAAATAAGAATCACTTTTATTTCTGAAATATTTATATTGTTTCCTATATAAACTTTAAAGTTTTTATTAATGTATACATTGACATTTATAGTTTCCTAAAGAAAACAATAAAAGGCAATTCTCAATCTAACAAAATACAGTATGCAATACCATGTATATTATAAAAAATACAAATAAGCAAATATTAAAATCATCAAATGTTTGAATAATTTTTTTCAGCATAATTTTTACTGGTTGCATAATACATTTTATTGATGTTGAATCTTAATTTATATCAAGTAATATTGTGTTGATAACCTTCAGATTGCTATTGTATTAGTAAATTGTTTGACATGCAAGTTTGGAGTTTTTTTCTTTAGAACAATACTGTAAATGGTAGGTTGTTTTCTAAGTGAACTCCCTAAATTTTAATTGATAACCTGTTAGGCAGCTAAGCTTCCCTGATGGACAAATAGTACTCCAGTGTTTAAACCATAGGATCTGCTTATTGCATTACTTCCTTGGAAGTCTCTGTAATCCAGTCAGCACCTGGCATGGTGTCAGACATATTGGGTACCCAGCAAAATCTGAATGGGAGTTGGGATTCCCTCTCGGCTCAGGTTGTTCTGGCTAGAGTGTCCAAGGACAGATGGTGTTTACTTTTTTTGGACTGAGTGGGAAGAGAGTTGTGGATGGCAGGGAGGGCACATTGCATAGCAGGATTCCCTCATCATCTATATCTTTGGCAGTTCTCCATAATTCGGCTTTAGCTTTGATAAAATGAAGTTCTGGAAAGAGGCTTTATCCCTGGCAAAGTTGAGGGAGAATGGGAGAAGGCAAAGGATAGATTGAACAACAAACTTGACCTAATGGACATTTGTGTAAAAAACAAACAACGACAAAAAACTCTATCCAGGAGCAACAGAACACATATTTGTTTTTAAGTACACAGCATTTACCATGTTCTGGGCCATAAAACAAGTAAATGAAGGGCCTTTTTTGTTTTGTTTAGAACTTAAGCATATACCTACCCATATCATTCAGTCCTTTCACTGCTAGGTATTTAAGAAGAAAACCTACATCCCTACAAAGACTTTGACAGATTGATGAAAGGAATGCTCCTAGCTATTTTACTTGGAAAAGCCAAAAACTAGGAATAACCCAAATGTCCTATTAAGTTAATGGATAAATGAACTGTGGTGTATCCATATAATAGAATACAAAGTATAATAAAAAAGGAATAGATAATTAATACAATGTTGAATGAATCTCAAAATAGTTACTAAAAAAAGGGCTAAAAGCCAGACAGAAAAGATACATACTTTATGGCTCCATTTGTATAAACCTTTAGAACATATATACCAATTATAGTGGCAGAAGTCAGATCAGTGATTGCCCTGGGAATGTGGATGGTAGAACTACGGTGGCAGGAAACTTTGGGAGATGGTAGACAGGTTGATTTGATTATTGTGATGGTTGTGATGGTTTCACAGACTAAATATCTCAAAAGTTACATGTAAACAAAGTGCAGTTTCTTAACACATTTGACTTGACCCACATGGGACCTAGGAAGCATTGATCCCCTGCATAGTCAAAAATCCACATATAACTTTGGACTCCCTTAATACTTATAATAGCCTACTGTTGACTGGAAGCCTTACTGTTAACATAAATGCTTGATTAGCACATATTTTGTATCATACAATATTCTTAAAATAAAATAAGCTAAAGAAAAGTTATTAAAATCATAAGGAAGAGAAATACAGTACTGTATTGGGAAAAGCTACCTGTAAGTGGACCCATGTAATTCTAAACTGTATTTAGGGATTGATTGTTTATCAATTATAGCACAATAAAGTTATCTAAAATTATGAACAACAGTAAGGCTTTCATGATTCTGAGGCTGTTTATATCATAGTATTGGTTATACACCTGTATGTAAATGGCATGACCTTTTACTCTATGCTGCATCAATAAAAGCGCCTTGCTTATTTGTGTTTCTTTACGACTAGAATCAACTTGAAAGCATTAGGGTTCTAGAAAATCTCCCTTTTCACACTGAGTAAAATTCTTCTAGATTTATAGATGGTTAACAATTGAGCATTCAATTTTTCTTTAAGTAGCAGTATAATTTCTAATGAGGAACTCAATCGTGTATTAGCCTGGAGTAGAGAAGAGGAATAGAAAATGAGGGGGTAAAGTCAAGCTCAGAGAAACAGTAGAATGGTGGTTACCAGGGGATCAGGATAGAGGAAATGAGATGTTGGTCAAAGATTACAAATTTCCAGTTAGAAGTTGAAAAACCTAGGGGGAATCTAATGCACAACATTGTGTTTATAGGTAACAATACTGTATTATATACACTCAAAAGTCACTGAGACGGCAGTCCTGGTGGCTCAGCGGTTTAGCAATGCCTTCAGCCCAGGGTGTGATCCTGGAGACCCGGGATCGAGTCCCACGTCAGGCTTTCCGCATGGAGCCTGCTTCTCCCTCTGCCTCTCTGTCTCTCATGAATAAATAAATTTTAAAAATCTTTAAAAAAAAAAAAAAAAAAAAAGTCACTGAAGGTGGATCTTAAATGTTCTCACCACAAAAAATAAATGGTTAGTTATGTGACATAGTGAAGGCAGTAGCTAACACTATGGTGGTAATCATTTTGCAGTGTATAAGTAATGAATCAATATGTTGTACATCTTAGTGTTATGTGTCCATTATATTTAAAAGTTTGGGGAGGGGAGGGTGGAAATTTTGACTAAATGCACACGAAACATGCTAAAATAAGTAGAAAGAAAACATGGTGATAACTCAGTGATTTCTCCTTGCCTATTGAATGAAGACGAGATTCCTGAGCCAGTGACTTGTGATGTCGTTGGATCCTCAACTGCTTGTTCTGTCTTGGTTCCCCCTTCTCCCAGAATACACCATACTATCTCCCCCTCTTCACTGCTTTGGTTAATGCTTTTCTGTGCCTCTGAGTCTTTTCCATTTCCCTTCAACCTTTATATATTTGTAGTGAAATTCATCCTAGTATTTAAGTTCCCAATCGAATGCTAACATGTTTTCTTTGATCCTCCCAAATGGAAGTGTGTCATCTGTGTTCTGTATTTTAGTAGACCCTAATCGCATAATTGGTGTCTTAGGTCTTATGGGTATGGGTCAGTGAGGTTTTCTCTGCTATTCTGGAACTGAGCAGATGAACAGTTATGCATTTTGGCTACTGTTTTGGTGTGTTTCGGTTTATTGAACTTTTACATGTATTAAAATTAATTAACAGTGCCTGGCTGGCTTAGTAGAGCCTGTGACTCTTGATCTCAGGGTTGTAAGTCTGAGCCCCACGTTGGGTGTAGAGATTCCTTAAAAATGTTTTCTAAAAATATGCCGACGAGGGAGGCAAAGACAAAATAAGCAGGAAAAACAAATTGTTCTGATTTTATTTTTGAACCATGTTCTGTGTTCATTTGATTTAGAACAGAAAAGTGGTAGATTTACTGTTCTCATAACTTTTTTTTCTTAAGTTGATATTTTAACTGTAGACCTTCTCTTCCCTTCATTGTGTCAGAACCAGGTAATGGGGAAGGGAGAATCAATTAAATTTAAATCAGCTAGAGGTAATTCACTCTGAGTAATCCTATGGAAATATCCAGGAGTTGGTCTAATAACATCTTAACATGAGTGTACATTGGGTTACGGAAAAAAACATGAATTAGATACGGTTTGTGAAATATGTGAAGATGTGTATTTTTGAGATTACAAGTGAGAGCTGATCTCCAGATGGTACAGTCTCTTGATCACTTTTCATATTTATTTTCCAGGTCCGGACCCTATTTGTCAGTGGTCTCCCTCTGGATATCAAACCTCGGGAACTCTACCTGCTTTTCAGACCATTTAAGGTACCTTTTTCCTTTCAGAAATTATAAAAGGAGATCAAAAAATGTATGTATAAATAAGCTTCATAGGGGCCTCTTGCAGGAAGTAATGGTATGTTTGAGAAAGCATCTTATAAAATGACCTTTAAAAAAAAAAAAAATTAGGGGCAGCCCCGGTGGCTCAGCGGTTTAGCGCCGCCTGCAGCCCAGGGTGTGATCCTGGAGACCATGGATCAAGTCCCACGTCAGGCTCCCTGCACGAAGCCTGCTTCTCCCTCTGCCTGTCTCTGCCTCTCTCTCTCTCCTCCCTGTGCATTCTCATGAATAAATAAATAAAATCTTTAAAAAAAAAAATTAGTTAGTAAAGGAGATTTAACAGTTTAATTCCAGTGTGCAGTCTCAGAAAAAACTGAAATTGCCTTTTGTCCTCCCCAGTGCTAAGCTAGAAAAGTCTCTTTCCTTACTAGTGGGGACATGCACCTGGCTTTGTTCCATGTAGAACAGCTTTGGGGTCCCCCCTGTTTATCATTTGCCAGTGGGAGTATTCTGAGGACAGCTCACCAAAAATACTTACCAATTACCATTATTTAGATTTCTAGTGAAATAACAAGGCCTGTTCCTACAGGGTTTCTTATTGAAGTATTATTAATATTCTTCTTTGCATATATAATAAGCATATATATTCTTCTTTGCATATGTATAATTACACTTTCATGAACTAGACTAAGAACCCAACCACCATTACTTTCTCTGTGGGAAGAATGTCCTAAATTTCAAACAAAGTAAAACAAAATTTTAAGGAGTTATGCTGGTACATAATACAATACTTAATTCAGCTGCCTGTCAAGAACTGTTGAGGTAAAAATCACTTTAGAGATGGTTGATGTTGCTAGAATGGGAAACTTCATGGGAAATTGGACTAAAGCTGAAATTACCATGCTGCCAAGGATGGTTGAAGGCCAGCCTGTGGAGAATACAAGAAAGCTGGGATTTGGTAGATTGTGGGCAGGAGGTCTAGGCCCTCTGGAGAGTACCCGGAAGTCATGATAAATTAAGGGCTAGTGTCTGAGCTGGTCCCTGGAACAGGATAACAGCAATGCCTGGCCAAGGGCACCCTTAGGATTAGGTGGCAGACCATCTTGATGACTAAAGATTCATCCTGTTGAAGCAGTACCCCAGCCACAGAGGCAAGACCAGTTGAGGGACAGGAACTAGCTTTTCAGGCAGAGGGAGAGAAAGCGGTGACAGCTGAAAACAGCTGGGTAGGAGGAAGAAAGAAGGTTGAAGGGGCAGCCAGTTAAAAGCCAACAGAGACAGGAGTCTAGCTTATGTGCCAGGAAGGCACCATGTAATAATAGACCTACCTCTGTTCTAACAGCCATACCCTTACAGTAACAATGATGACAGTACAGAGGGAAACAGAAGGGTTAGACATGAGGTCAGCTGAGAGGAAGTGGGAAAGAAAGAAGATGTTGTGGGGGCGTGTCAGCCTCATAGAATTTCCTGAGTATCTGCTGCAGGGTTGCCATTTGTACTGTCTGTCCCTTTCATAGGATGAGGAATTTATAAGCAAATTGATCTTACTGATGGACAAAATACTGTGATGTTTCTGTATGTATATAGAGAGATTTAGCCAGCAAGCCCCTCATGAATTATCCCATTTAATTCTCAGAACCCTTTGAAGTCAGTTGGCCTCCATTTTTCAAATGAGAAAAAAAGAAACTTGGAGCAACTGAATAAATTTTGCTCAAGTTCAAGCATAATAAATGGCAAGGCTAGGGTTCAAACCCAAGCAATCTGACTTT
This sequence comes from Canis lupus baileyi, assembly GCF_048164855.1. Classification (NCBI taxonomy): domain Eukaryota; kingdom Metazoa; phylum Chordata; class Mammalia; order Carnivora; family Canidae; genus Canis; species Canis lupus. The sequence continues at coordinate 27,885,911 of NC_132852.1, forward strand.
GTCATCTGTGTTCTGAACTAGACTGTGATACTACTTTTCTGTTTGTGACTCGAGAACACAGTATATTACTACCATTGGTGGTGTACTTGAGTGAAATATCCATTTGTCCTTTGCCTCTGAGGCCATCAGGATGTTTAAACCTCCAGGTTTTTCAGAGGGAAAGAGCGCACACCTTGAAAAAGAAAGAGACAGGGCTGTGAATCATGACCTTTCTGGCCAGAAGAGCTCAAGGCCTTTGAGGTAAAATGTTTACAGTAGCTAATTGGTAACATAGTTCTCTGCTGGGAAAATATGAGGATGAATCAATCCCAGCATCCTGCCTAGAAATCTCAACACTAGAGTCAGGACCCTGGTACATTCCTAACCACCCTCTTTAATTAAAGTCCCCGGAGGCTGACCCTAGTCTGCAAATCTGTCTTAGCACTGATATGTGCAGTGGTCAATCATGTCAAGTAGTGTTTTTAGTGTTTTTTCCCCTTGTGTCATCCATCAATGCAAGCCACCAGCCATTGATTATTTTCAGAAATAAACACATTTTATTATCCTGAGGAACCAGGAGGGGTCAAAGGAGGGAGTGAAAAGGGAGGGTTTCTATCCTCCTTAAGGATGAGCTGGAGTAAGAACCCAACAAGGAATTCTTTTATGTTTCCATTAGAGTAAACATGAAAACTGCTTTAATAAGTAAGCAAAATAACTCAATAGAATCTAGCATCAATACCTGGATAACTTTGCCTGGCGATTTTGAGGTTTTTGAGTAATAAGTTCTACGTAGTACATTCTTAATGATTTAATGTTATTTTATAGCAAGTACATGACTAAGTCATTACACACTTATCTATCTTATTAATAAGTTTACTCCATTCTCCTAGTTCTGTAAAAATGAAAAAGATCTGTTAAGAAGAACCCATTTTCCTACCATTTACAAATAAGGAAAATAAAGCTAGATATATATATATATATATAAATTTCAAGGTATGATTTGTTTTAGGCCTTAAGTAAGGAAGCATAGGTGCATATGTGCATGCGTGTATAAAATTTGCTTTCTCGGTTATGGCATTTGTAAGAAGAGTTAGTAGTCCTAACAGACCCATTTTTACTTAAGATACTATTACAATTGCTTTTTTTTCCTAGTAATTGTTTTTTGTTCTAAATTTGGTTCTTAATTTTCAGGGCTACGAGGGTTCTCTTATAAAGCTCACATCTAAGCAGGTAAGAACCTCAAACTTGAATATAAATGATCACTTCCATAATAAATTTGAATTGACTTTCTTCAAGAATGTTACTGGGTCTCAGCATTCTCTTTTTAAATTCTCATTAGGATTTGATTTTTGTTGATTTAAAATTGTGAGGTTGGATAGGAATTATCACAGGAAAATGATTCATAATTCTATTGTGTCCAGCCAGGATGTCTGAGACTGTCCCTGAGGAAGGCAAACAGCAAACGTAGTGCATCCAATAGGATTATATTGGGATTGCTCTGTATATTCAACAGAAATTATCTAACCCCCTTCCTGATTCTTCCTTTTTTTTTTTTTTTTTTTTTAAAGTAAGGTTAAACAGACAAACTTTCACAATCAATGTAAGTATCTGTTGCTGAAGAATCATGCTGTGTTTCAAACTTCTAATAACCATAGGCCAAGTGCCAAGTCTAGAGTGGAGCACAAAATGTGCAGAATGGAGAGTGGTAATCCATGACCCTGATAGTTTCTACAAGTTTCTTGAAGTTTTTTGGCTGTATGCTTCCTTCCCGCCCGCGCCACCCTACCCCCCCCCCCCCCCCCAATGCTGAATATCTAGCATGCTCACATCTCAGTTACTTTTCATCTCTCAGTAAGGTGTTCTCTGATTCATCAGGAGTAAGCTAGGTTGCAAGCATCTTTCTGGATTAAAAGATGGAGTCCAAAGGGATTATCACCTCTCTCTGTTTAGAACAATTTGGTTTACATACCTAGTTAAACACAGGACTTTTTAAAGGTATCCTTTGGGAGTTGAGATGGAAATGTTCATTTTATAATTTTGATCATGCAGTGAGAGTACAGGGCTTTTATCATTGTGTCATTGTATTCCTTGCACTTACAGTGTACCAAAAGGTGATTCGGTTCTCTTTCCATTTTAAAAGATGAAGAAACTGAGGTACAGTGAATTTGATTTAGGAAAGTAGAGCCTCTCGACCCAAGTTTTCCTCTATTCTCTTGTTCACTGCTGCTCACCTTCCAACCCCTTCTAGATTTTTTTTTTTTTTATGATTCTCTAAATCCCCAGCTGTGCCCTTGAAGAACCACCCTCACAATCCCTTTTGATTCATGTTAGAAATTTGGCTAAGCCACTGCGTCATGATTCTTTTAAACTGGCTTTCTTATTTCTACCCATTGCCTGTGGTCATTTCTTTATCTTAGCTCTTCAGTTTGACATCACCTTTGATCCAGAAAAATAGATCTCTCCTGATTGGTTTTTTTTCTTCATATTTTTTTCTTTCCTCAGCCCGTAGGTTTTGTCAGTTTTGACAGTCGTTCAGAAGCAGAAGCTGCAAAGAATGCTTTGAATGTAAGTAGTGATATAATCATTCATGTTTCCTTGTGAGGTGGTGGGAGGCAATAGAACCTTTTTGGACCGGAAATCATATGGAGGGAATATGACTGCTCATTCTCATAGGGATTCATCAATTTGCCATCTAAAGAGATTTTTCCTTGAATTACGGTCAGATGTGCAAACTACTGAATACTGCTTTGGTCTTCTCCAGCTTTTACTGTAATGTTCAAAATAACTAACAATGTCTTATTCTAATTCAGCCTATTCACCACCCATGGTAATGTGAAGCTTAGTTTGGCCATCATTATACTCTCAAAGGCTAAGTCTAACCCAAGACTAGATCAAAATTTGGCTTTCCTTCTCTCATGAGTCTTCCATTTAGGTATGTGGGTTTGTTTGGGTTATTTATTTAAGGTTATAGTTTTCATTCTCCTTGTTTTCCCCAAAGACATTCTGCATTGTGCCTATAATAAATAGTTCTCAACTCTCATTGAGTGTAGATCAATGTATTTGGTTTGTAGGCAACTTGTCTGCCATATGTTGCCAGCTTCATTTTAGAAGATATTTTCCCTTTTTAGTATATTGAAAATGAAAAGCAAAATAATTTAAGGAGAACCAAGACTGAGAGAAGGCGAAGGGAAGCAGAATTTGAGCTCCAGATATTGAGGGCTGACCTGAGGTGAAGGGTCTTAGTGAAAAGTTGGGCTCCATCTTGCTCCAGGCAGTCAGCCTAAGTGGCTATGAATAAGGATTGATGAAAGTGGCCAAAAGGGTTTAGGGTACTTCCCAAAAGGCAAGGGGCCACTTGACTGGTTGCAATCTGAGTGTCATGGTGTAGGCCTTTGTGTTGCTATGGAACCGATAGGTACCCCTCCTGGCTGCTCCTTTGAGCCGCTGCTAAGGCTGACCATGCTACGGAGGGCTATAGGAGAGACCTGGTATCCTGGAGACTTGGAGGCCCAAAGGAAAGGGCCTCTCCAGAGGGGTCTGTTTATTCAGCATAATGGTGTAATTGTGACACAATCTTGAAAGGTTTTTGGTTTAGAGGGG